>NC_141698.1:222206214-222643714 GCF_964263255.1 Lissotriton vulgaris
TGGTTGATTTTAAAAGAGCCTCAGATCCACAAAATGGATGCTTCTGCCACAGACACGAGTCTGACCTCCTGCAGCTGACCGATACTCAGCCAAGGAGGCCTGGACAAAGGGTTTCCTGTCACAGGGAGGTGTCACACCACCCCAGACAGGAGATAGTGGATTGTAGGAGGGAGGTTTGAAAGAAACCAGACACTGCCTGGGGAGCACAAGGCTTCCCCTTGCATAATCCGGCCAAACCGGTTCTGGGGCACACGAGCCCCAGTCCCAGCGTGGCCTGGATCAAAGGAAAGGGGTGTATACACCCCCTTCCTGGGTCCCACCCATAGGAGGGGACCTAGCAGGTAATCCAGCCCCCTAGATTGGTATAAGAATGGGAGCAGTGCCAACGCACTCAGATTATCCTGATGAAACATTTGAAATGAAACTCTGGACCCTTCGACATCCTACTCAACGTAGAAGACTGAAGAATCTGCCTTGTGGTCAAGGAGTGACCAACCTGTGCAAACAGACACCATATAGCACCTCGACGTCTGCTTTGTTGCAGTTCCCGCCGGAACTCGAGCGACAGAGATCGACGAGATCAAGCTTGCCTGCCTTCTTACAGGCCGATCCACAGTCCCTGCAGAGCTGAGACCCGTGGAGGCGACCGGAAGCGTGGGGCACGCCATCTTGAAAAGACCACGAGACGCTGACCGTGCAGCCCACGAGTGACCCTCGAAGCTGTACACCGGGGTTTGAGAAGCCCCAACCCTGAGCCACTCTTGCACCGAAGCTCACCCCTCTACACTCAACGAGTGCTGCGTGGGGCCCTTCTGCTTTCTTTGGCTCGACGCGTTGGCCCAGTCACTTGCCAGCAGGCTTGTGGCCCCTGTGCCGACAAAAACCTAAAACCGACTTGCGATTCTAGTTGCTCCAGACTTGCACCAGCTCCTCTGAAAAGGAGCACCCGCTCTGACCCTCCTGGTCCGAGTGAGAAGCAATCTTACAGTCCTGAGTGGATTGCTCTTGCCAAGTGTTGTTTGCTCCGATCTTGAAGCCGACAGCGCCGACGGTGAGAGCCTGCGTGGGACAGCTCGTGACCTGCTCCTGGACGTCGCAGATGCCCCAGAGCCCACGTGGCAGCGGAGAGAAGCTCCTCAACAACCACCTGATTGCGCCAGACATTGCCTGGTTCCGTCCTGGTTCCACCCTGGTCACTGCTGAGTGACCCATACTCTGTCCCCTCTGCTTTCAGGTACTTTTCTACTCTGATCCACCCTTGGATCACACCGGACACTTCTCCTTCACATCGCCTGCAGCATCTTCAGCTTCAAGCACCAAGAACCTGCGTGACGAAACCCAACGCCACTTCGACCCTATGCACCCGCTTCCTGTGGGTAAGTTAACATTGCAACGCCGGTGTTCCCACACTGGTACACACCTCTAGGGTCTGTGTCTAAAGTTTTGTCCATCTAGGTTCAGCAGAAGTATCCTAAAACTCTATTTGTGTAACTTTTACGCACCATTGACTTAACATTGGTGCATGCCTGTGCTTTAAGCGCTGCACCCGAATCACCGCGGCTTTTCCGACTTCAGCATTGCTTGTCCCGACTGCTCCCAGCGATTCCCTAGGCCCTAGGCCTAACCACTGTTCGATTGGTATCTCTTATACCACTTTCTTAATATATGGTTTGAGTGGCCACCTGCCCTCATCCATAATTGTGCAACTTTGTATGTTATACTGTGCTTTTGATTTAACGCTTGTGCTCCTTTGCTCATAAAGAGTACTGGGGATTATTTTTAGTACTAAACACATATATTTTTATAATATATACTTGTGTTGTGTTCTTTCATTTGATATTACAGGATTGTGATTGGTAAAACAGCTCGCTTAACACGACCTCTTGAGTTTAGCCTTTAAGGTTGCTTAGTATATGCTACCATTAAGATAGCTTGTCTATAAGGTTGACTTACAACCAGACACCATAAGGGATTGTTTGGACTGATACAAGGTGTTTCCAGAATTGGAAACATCATATATCAGGCCAACTTCTCACAATCTCCCTCAGTCTCCCTTTCCCTCCCTCCCTCCCTCTCCCTCCCTCAAAATCCCTCACTCTCCCTTTCCCACCCTCACTCACCCTTTCCATCCCTTTCCCTCCCTCCCTCTCCCACTCTTCCTTTCCCTCCCTTCCTCTCCCTTTCCCTCCCTCTCCCCTCTCTTTTCCTCCCTACATCTCCCGGTCTCCCTTTTCATCTCTCAATCTCCCTCTGTCTCCCTTTCCCTCCCTCAATCTCCCTCTGTCTCCCTTTCCCTCCCTCCCTCAATTTCCCTCCCTCAAAATCCCTCACTCTCCCTTTCCCTCCCTCATTCTCCCTTTCCCTCCCTCAATCCTCTCTGACTCCTTTTCCCTCCGTCTCCCTCCCTTTTCCTCCGTCAATCTCCCGGTCTCCCTTTCCCTCTCTCAATCTCCCTCTGTCTCCCTTCCCCTCCCTCCCTCTCCCTCCCTCAAAATCCCTCTCTCCTTTTCCCACCCTCACTCTCCCGTTCCATCCCTTTCCCTCCCTCCCTCTCCCACTCTACCTTTCCCTCCCTTCCTCTCCCTTTCCCTCCCTCTCTCCTCCCTTTTTCTCCCTCAATCTCCCTGTCTCCCTTTCCATCTCTCAATCTCCCTCTGTCTCCCTTTCCCTCCCTCAATATCCCTCTGTCTCCCTTTCCCTCCCTCCCTCAATTTCCCTCCCTCACTCTCCCTTTCCCTCCCTCAATCCTCTGACTCCTTTTCCCTCTGTCACTCTTCCTTTTCCTCCCTCTCTCTCCATTTCCCACCCTCACTCTCCCTTTCCATCCCTTTCCCTCCCTCCCTTTTCCTCTCTCAATCTCCCTGTCTCCCTTTCCCTCCTTCAATCTCCCTCTTTCTCCCTTTCCCTCCCTTTCTCTCCCTTTTCCTCTCTCAATCTCCCTGTCTCCCTTTCCATCTCAATCTCCCTCTGTCTCCCTTTCCCTCCCTCAATCACGCTCTGTCTCACTTTCCCTCCCTCCCTCCCTCTCCCTCCCTTTTCCTCCCTCAAAATCCCTCACTCTCCCTTTCCCACCCTCACTCTCCCTTTCCATCACTTTCCCTCCCTCCCACTCTTCCTTTCCCTCCCTCTCCCTTTCCCTCCCCGTCTCCCTCCCTTTTCCTCCCTCAATCTCCCTGTCTCCCTTTCTCTTTCCCTCTCTCAATCGCCCTCTGTCTCCCTTTCCCTCCCTCAATCTCCCTCCGTCTCCCTTTCCCTCCCTTCCTTTTCCTCCCTCAAAATCCTTCTGTCTCCCTTTCCCTCCCCAATCTCCCTTTCCCTCCCTCTGTCTCCTGTCTCCCTTTCCCTCCCTCACTCTCCCTTCCCTTCCTTCACTCACCCTTTCCCTCCCTCACTCTCCCTTTCCCACCCTCCCTCTCCCTCTTCCTCCCTTTCCCTCCCTCAATCTCCCTGTCTCCTTTTCCCTCCCTCAATCTCCCTCTCTCTCCCTTTCCCTCCCTCCCTCTCCCTTTCCTTCTCTCTCCCTTTCCATCCCTCCCTCTCCCACACTTCCTTTCCCTCCCTCTCCCTTTCCCTTTCCCTCCCTCTCCCCTCTCTTTTCCTCCCTCAATCTCCCTGTCTCCCTTTCCATCTCTCAATTTCCCTCTGTCTCCCTTTCCCTCCCTCAATCTCCCTCGGTCTCCCTTTCCCTCCCTCCCTCAAAATCCCACACTCTCCCTTTCCCTCCCTCACTCTCCCTTTCCCTCCCTCAATCCTCTCTGACTCCTTTTCCCTCCGTCACTCTCCCTTTCCCTCCCTCACTCTCCCTTTCCCACCCTCACTCTCCCATTCCATCCCTTTCCCTCCCTCTCTTCCTTTCCCTCCCTCCCTCTTTCCCTCCCTCTCCCTCTTTTTTCCTCCCTCAATCTCCCTGTCTCCCTTTCCATCTCTCAATCTCCCTCTGTCTCCCTTTCCCTCCCTCAACCTCCCTCTGTCTCCCTTTCCCTCCCTCTCCCTCCCTCCCTTTTCCTCCCTCAAAATCCGGCACTCTCCCTTTCCCATCCTCACTCTCCCTTTTCATCCCTTTCCCTCCCTCCCCCCTCTTCCTTTCCCTCCCTCCCTCTCCCTTTCCCTCCCTCTCCCCTCCTTTTTCCTCCCTCAATCTACCTGTCTCCCTTTCCATCTCTCAATCTCCCTCTGTCTCCCTTTCCCTCTGTGAGAAATTGGCCCGATATATGATGTTTCCAATTCTGGAACCACCTTGTATCAGTCCAAACAATCCCTTATGGTGTCTGGTTGTAAGTCAACCTTATTAGACAAGCTATCCTAGCGGTAGCATGGACTAAGCAGCCTTAAAGGCTTAACTCAAGAGGTCGTGTTAAGCGAGCTGTTTTACCACATACAATCCTGTAATATCAAATGAAAGGACACCACACAAGTATATATTATAACAATGTATGTGTTTATTTCTAAATTAATCCCCAGTACTCTTTATGAGCAAAGGGGCACAAGCGTTAAATCAAAAGCACAGTATAACATACAAAGTTGCACAATTATGGATGAGGGCGGGTGGCCACTCAGGCCATATATTAAGAAAGTGGTATAAGAGATACCAATCGAACAGTGGTTAGGCCTAGGGCCTAGGGAATCGCTGAGAGCAGTTGGGACAAGCAATGCTGAAGTCGGGAAAAGCCCGCGGGATTCGGGTGCAGTGCTTAAAGCACACGCATGCACCAATGCAAAGTCAATGGTGCGTAAAAGTTACACAAATAGAGTTTAAGGATACTTCCGCTGAACCTAGATGGACAAAACTTTAGACACAGACCCTAGAGGTGTGTACCAGTGTGGGAACACCAGCGTTGCAATGTTACCTCGCCCACAGGAAGCAGGCGCATAGGGTCGAAGTGGCGTCGGGTTTCGTCACGCAGGTTCTTGGTGATTGAAGCTGAAGATGCTGCAGGCGATGTGAAGGAGAAGTGTCCGGTGTGATCCAAGGGTGGATCAGAGTAGAAAAGTACCCGAAAGGAGAGGGGACAGAGTCTGGGTCACTCAGCAGTGACCAGGGTGGAACCAGGATGGAACCAGGCAATGTCGGGCGCAATCAGGTGGTCGTCGAGGATTTTCTCTCAGCTGCCACGTGGGCTCTGGGGCATCTGCGACGTCCAGGAGCGGTTCACGAGCTGTCCCACGCAGGCTCTCACCGTCGGCGCTGTCGGCTTCAAGATCGGATTCAGAGGAGCTGGTGCAAGTCTGGAGCAACCAGAATCACAAGTCGGTTTCAGGTTTTCGCCGGCACAGGGGCCACAAGCCAGCTGGCAAGTGACCGGGCCAACGCGTCGAGCCAAAGAGAGCAGAAGGGCCCCACGCAGCACTCGTCGAGTGTAGAGGGGTGAGCTTCGATGTAAGAGTGGCTCAGGGTTAGGGCTTCTGAGACCCCGGTGTACAGCTTCGAGGGTCACTCGTGGGCTGCACGGTCAGCGTCTCGTGGCCTTTTCAAGATGGCGTGCCCCACGCTTCCTGTCGCCTCCACAGGTCTCAGCTCTGCAGGGACTGTGGATCGGGCTGTAAGAAGGCAGGCAAGCTTGATCTCGACGATCTCTGTCGCTCGAGTTCCGGCGGGAACTGCAACAATGCAAGGGTTGAGGTGCTGGATGGTGCCTGTTTGCACAGGGTGGTCACTCCTTGACCACAAGGGAGATTCTTCAGTCTTCTACGTCGAGTAGGATGTCGAAGGGTCCAGAGTTTCGTTTCTTATGTTTCATAAGGATAATCGGAGTGCGTTGGCACTGCTTCCATTCTTATACCCTTCTAGGGGGCTGGATTACCTGCTAGGTCCCCTCCTGTGGGTGGGACCCAGGAAGGGGGTGGATACACCCCTTTCCTTTGATCCAGGCCGCGCTAGGACAGGGGCTGGTGTGCCCCAGAACCGGTTTGGCCGGATTATGCAAGGGGCAGCCTTGTGCTCCCCAGGCAGTGTCTGGTTTCTTTCAAACCTCCCTGCTACAATCCACTATCTCCTGTCTGGGGTGGTGTGACACCTCCCTGTGACAGGAAACCCTTTGTCCAGGCCTCCTCTTCTGAGTTTCGGTCGGCAGCAGGAGGTCAGACTTGTGTCTGTGGCAGAAGCATCCATTTTGTGGATCTGAGGCTCTTTTTAAAATCAACCGCGTTTTAGTAAAGTAACATGTCTTCTACCTCTAGAGGGGTGGAATGCTACCCCCGTCGCCAGGACTGGCGAGGGGGTAGTATTCCAAATTGTATGACACCTTACACGACATGTTTTGATAAAGCCAAACCAAAGTTAACATATAACTGCGAGGATTATAATGCACTTAATAGTATATGTATGGCATTATCCCGGAACAGCTTAGGGAATTGGTCCCAACGGCTGCAGACAGGCTCAGCTCATGCTAGAGCACCATCTCACATAAAACCAAGCACTCTGCCTCCAGGATTGTTAAGGCCTGCCATAGGAGTGACTGATAGGTATATATGTGTCCAGATAGGTGTAGATATAGGCATACTATATCTAAGCAAGGGGTGATTACACCACCTTGCCCCAGCTGAGTGATTAGCCAGTTGTGTCAATTTTAGATAGCCAGCCAGGGGTGGCAAAAGTTATGCTGCAGCCCCTGGCAGGCCTTGGATGCACCTATGCCCTGGGCACCTATAGGGCTCTATACAGGGGCTGATAAGGTGACCCAAGTCAATCTAGTTATGCACCTAGGGGGCATGGAATCCATTTTACAGAGAGAGCAGATAGCCTGGGGCCCTGATTAGCAGGGAACCAGGCCAACTAAGTCGAAAACCAGCTAAACACAAAAAATCTGGGGTAACCATAGTCAGGTAGCCACCTTCCTACACCCTCCCTCTCTCTGCCTTTCCCTCCCTCCCTCTCCCTCCCTTCATTTTCCTCCCTCAAAATCCCTCACTCTCCCTTTCCCTCCCTCAATCCTCTGTGACTCCTTTTCCCTCAGTCACTCTCCCTTTCCCTCCCTCTCTCTCCCTTTCCCACCCTCACTCTCCCTTTCCATCCCTTTCCCTCCCTCCCTCTCCCACTCTTCCTTTTCCTCCCTCTCCCTTTCCCTCCCTCTTTCCCTACCTCTCCGTCTTCCCTCCCTTTTCCTCCCTCAATCTCCCTGTCTCCATTTCCCTCTCTCAATCTCCCTCTGTCTCCCTTTCCCTCCCTCTCTCCGTTCCCTCCCTCAATCTACCTCTGTCTCCTTTTCCCACACTCAATGTCCCTTTGTCTCCCTTTCCCTCCCTCACTCACTCTCCCTTTCCCTCACCCCTCCCTTTCCCTCCCTCAATCTCCCTGTCTCCCTTTCAATATCTCAATCTCACTCTGTCTCCCTTTCCCTCCCTCAATCTCCCTCTGTCTCCCTTTCCCTCCCTCAATCTCCCTCTGTTAGAAATGGGATCCCTGGCTGGCCAGGGCTTGCGCCAAAGTCAGTCAGAGACCACCACTCCTAAGTCAGGGCAAGGGAGTTACACGCCAAGATAACCCCTGCTCCCCCTCCAGGTAACGTGGCGCGAGCAGCAAGGCTAAACTTGGAGGCGATATGAGTTCAGTATTTGCGCATGCACCCCAGCAACAACACCCAAGGCCCACCACAAAGAAACTCCAAACAAGGTTATATATAAAAATAGCCTTTGTATTATACCAAAACACATTAGATAAAACACACACTTTACAATGTGCCAACAGGCACGGGCAGAATTTACAGGGGATATGTACAAGACAGGGCCACATGGACCACTGTCAGTAATCAGCACTTTTAGAACTTAGCACTAGGTAGAATTAGCACTTAGAACATAGAATATACTTAACTGTAGCACAAAATAGAACATAAAGCACACAACCAGTAATCACTGGTAACCGGTAAGTACCACCTACGCAATCCTAACCACCTTAGGAACAGGTCACGCAGGGAACCGGGACCTCACTAGCACCACCTGTACTAGCAAGAACAACAACCTAAGTATCACAATACCTGTAGGGGTATAAGCACATAACACATGATGCATAACATACATTCAGAGGTGTAGGGAAGGAAAACACATGATGCAGAACTTACATTCAGAGGTGCAGGAGAAACACGTGATGCCTACAACATTCAGAGGTGTAAGGAACAAGGCACATGACGCATTTAAAACACATTCAGAGGTGCAGCAAGGAACAATTGCGCAACAATCACCTAAGCCACCACCTGTGGCAGTCCCTAGGCCAACTGGCCTTGTTGGGGCTAGGAGGCCCTGTGTCCCAACGTCAGGGGCCTAAACGTAGCAGTTGCCTACAAAGTGCTGGGCAACTGGTGCAAACAATGGGGCCAGACGTTGGAGCCTAGGGGGCTCAAGAACCACTCAGGGGCAAGGTGGGAGCCTCACAGGGCTATAAGGAAACAAATCTTGCCTCCACGAGCCTCTCAGGCTCTGAATACAAAATGGCCCCCTGAGCCCTTGGGGGCTCTACACACAAAATGGCCCCCACCGTTGGAGTCCCCCTCCTGGGGACTTGAAGCAAAATTGGGGCACCTAGAGCCTCTCTGGGGCTCTAACCAAACAATGTGATGCGGGCTGGTCGGTGGAGCCTCGGGGCCCATGGCACAAGATGCGGGGCAATCGGCAGAGTCCCCCTCCTGGGGACTCAAAAATGACAATGTCCCCCGGAGCCCTCTCAGGGCTCTCAACAAAGAAATGCCCCACTGGTTGGAGCGGCCCCCTGGCAACCGCGGCCGCTCTGTGAACAAAAGCGGAAAACTGTCCCACACTCCCCGGGACGGCGGAGACACTCCTCTGGTGCTGCTCTGGGGCCAGCGCTCTGGAGGGGCGGGCACCGACAGTGTGTCCCGACGACTCCTGCACCACGCGGGAAATGGCTGCCCCACTCACCAGCTTGTCTTGGGCCAGGAGGCAGTCTCCGGTCTTGGGGCGGCTCTTCACTCTTGGGCGGCGGGGCTCTCCTCCTGACAACGGAGCCCCGCCTGCACCCTCCGTCGCCTCTCTGCTCGCTGCCCGGCTGCGGGGCGGGACTTCCGATCGGGCCGCGCTCCGATTGGCCGGCCGGCCAACCAGTTCCGGGTCGTCGCGGGCAGCGCGGCGGCCCGTCCAGACACTGTAGGCTGGGGCTGAATTAACCGAGGGGTGGGCTCCCTCGAGTTACATGATAAATGGGATGAGCTCCCAATCTCTGGGCAATGCCGGGTGGGCACCGGCTGTGGATCGCGAAAATCGGCAAAATAGCAGAGTGGGCTCCCGCGCCGCTCCTCACGCAAAATGCGGGCAAAGAAATGCCGGTGGGCACCGGCTTGACAAACAAGGCGCTCTCAGCGCTGCAGCAGAAATGAAGCGCTCCCAAGCGCTAGAGGGCAAGAATCAGCGCTCCCAAGCGGTTTGGCAGATTCTGTGAAATCCGGCCTTAACTCCTGTACAGAATGACATACACTAGCTTGTCGTGCCTAAACTACATAGCTACCTCTGCACCGCATTTTAATAACTTCAATGTGTTTAGCCTAATACTCAAACATAAATATGACATATTTTATACACTTTCTTCTATGTTGTATAGTTTTATATAATTATTGTTAATTGTCAAAACTGTCACTGTGAAATTATATCAGTATCGGTTTATTTGTCATTTTGAATTTTCCAAACAGTTTTCCCCTCACTATATCACCCCACATGACGAATTTAGATCAAATAGCCATTTCCTCATTCAACATGGCGACTATGTAGTCACCGATACCTCTGATATTTAACTTTCGGACTCGCCCGTCAAAACTTTTCACTTCTGGGTTGCTAGTTTAAATTCCTCATCCCCGGTTCACTCAGCGTTACTGACGAACCTTCAGACAGACGCAGAACACCATTCGAGTTCCCGTTTTGAAAGTAAGTGCAATCTGCCTCTCTCTACCCGTATACAGTTTCTGCAGTTCCTTTACGCTATCATTACCACTAATTTACAGCCAAACCGGCAGCAAACAACGAGGTTACCTTCTCATGGATCCCCAATGTTTATATTCCTAAACATCACCACTTTCATTCAGCGAAGTTGCAGCTATCGACAATTTGCCGTTTTCACTTTGTGCAATGTTACCATTTAAACAGCGGCACCCTGGTAACATCTAACTGCACGTTTCTAGACGGTTGTTTCCGCTAATTCACAACCGGTAACAAACAACGAGGTTGCCCTCTCACCGCTCCCTAATTTTTAAACATCACCTCATTTATTTGGCGAAGTTGCAATTATCGCCAATATGCCGTTTTCACTTTATGCAAAGTTACTATTTAAACAACGGCACCCTGGTAACATAAAATCGCACAGCTTACAAACGTTGTTTCTGACATTCTTCTGCCATGCAAGCGGTTGAATATACATGATATGTTGCATATCTAATTCGATACATTCTTTGACTTTCAATCAGACCAATATCGTCTACCATGTTTATTTTTTCACAGAACGACTGGGTTACACTATTTATTAGATTGTTACACGAGAGTTAGCCAACTGACGTGGCCTTATTAACTCACATTCAAGGTATGCCTCTTCAACCTTTTAATTCAATTAGACATTTGGCATCCATCCGCCCCAAATTAATTGGAATTCTGTACCCTTTTAGATACAACTTGTGTGTGACATTGTGCTCCACTGCCGTTTTCTGCCACGCTTATTCGGCTATTCGTCGAAAGTTCCAGATGACAAATTAACCATTACTAATTCCCTTACTGTTTGTTTGATGCAACAGTGTAACTACACGATAGTCAAGGAAGATTAGCTCTCTGTTTTCGCATTCAATTTGTTTTAAACGTTGTCCTAATGTAAAAAATGATACTCTATTGCAACTGTGATAAACAGGTTACAAATGAACCGCACTATTAATTGCCTTACTGACTGTCAATCAATCAAAGACATTTGTAGAGCGCACTACTTACCCGGAGGGTCTCAAGGCGCTTGGGGGGGGGGGGGGGGGGCTGCTACTGCTCGAACAGCCAGGTCTTGAGCTTCTTCCTGAAGGAGAGGTGGTCTTGGGTCAGGCGCAGGTCGGGAGGGAGGGAGTTCCAGGTCTTGGCGGCCAGGTAGGAGAAGGACCTTCCTCCTGTTGTCGTTCTTCGGATGCGGGGAACGGCGGCGAGGGCGTGACTGGCTGATCAGAGATGGCGTTTGGGAGCGTAGAAGTTGATGCGGTTGTTGAGGTAGCTCGGGCCCTGATCGTGTAGGGCTTTGTGTGCGTGGGTGAGGAGACGGAAGGTGATTCTTTTGTTGACGGGGAGCCAATGGAGGTCTCTCAGATGTCCGGAGATGTGGCTGTGTCGTGGGATGTCGAGGATGAGTCTGGCTGAGGTGTTCTGGATCCGCTGGAGTCTCTTCTGGAGCTTGGCGGTGGTTCCGGCGTAGAGGGCATTGCCGTAGTCCAGTCGGCTGGTGACGAGGGCCTGGGTGACCGTCTTCCTGGTCTCGGTGGGGATCCACCGGAAGATCTTCCGTAGCATGCGCAGGATGTTGAAGCACGACGAGGAGACGGCGTTGACTTGTCTGGTCATGGAGAGGGAGGAGTCCAGGATGAAGCCCAGGTTGCGTGCGTGGTCTGTCGGTTTGGGTGCGGTGCCCAGGGCGGGGGGCCACCAGGAATCGTCCCAGGCGGAGGGCGAGCAGCCCAGGATGAGGACATCCGTCTTGTCTGAGTTCAGTTTCAGGCGGCTGGTCGTCATCCACTCGGCTACGTCTTTCATCCCTTCGTGAAGGTCGGCTCTGGCGGCGGCGGGGTCGTTGGTCGGGGAGAGGATCAGCTGGGTGTCGTCCGCGTAGGAGATGATGTTGAGGTTGTGTTGGCGTGCGATGGCCGCGAGGGGGCTCATGTAGACGTTGAAGAGGGTGGGGCTCAGCGAGGATCCTTGAGGGACGCCACAGATGACTTCGGTGGCCTCTGACTTGTACGGTGGTAGACGGACTCTCTGTGTTCTTCCGTCGAGGAAGGAGATGATCCATTCCAGTGCCTTCTCCTGGATTCCGACCTTGCTGAGGCGCTGCACTAGGGTGTGGTGGCAGACAGTGTCGAATGCCGCGGAGAGGTCTAGGAGGATGAGGGCCGCTGTTTCTCCGTTGTCCATCAGGGCTCGGATGTCATCGGTGGCAGCGATGAGGGCGGTCTCGGTGCTGTGGTTGGCTCGGAAGCCAGACTGTGAGCGGTCGAGGGATCCATTCGTCTTGAGGAAGGCGGCCAGCTGTTTGTTGACGGTCTTCTCGATGACTTTGGCTGGAAACGGGAGGAGCGAGATGGGGCGGTAATTCTTGAGTTCGGTGGGGTCCGCTGTAGGTTTCTTGAGTAGGGCGCTGAGTTCGGCGTGCTTCCAGCTCTCCGGGAAGGTGGCGGTGTCGAAGGAGGTGTTGATGATGTCCCGCAGGTGGGGTGCGATGAGAGCGTCGGCCTTGTTGAAGACTTGGTGAGGGCAGGGGTCGGTTGGAGATCCGGAGTGGATGGAGTTCATCATGCGGACGGTGTCTTCGGTGCTGATCGGAGTCCAGGCGCGGAGGGTGGTGGTGGGGGGCGGTGGTTCGGTCGTGGCGTTCGTCGGTTGGGTGCTGAAGCTGTTGTGTATGTCCGCGATCTTGTTGTGGAAGTAGGAGGCGAGGGAGTTGCAGAGGTCTTGCGATGGGGTGATGTCGTTGTTTCCGGCGTTGGGGTTGGAGAGCTCTTTCACGATGTTGAAGAGTTCCTTGCAGTTGTTTGAAGTAACAGTGTAACCACATGATAGTCCAATGAGATAAGTCATTTGTTTCTCATTTGATCTGCCCCAAACGCTGTTCAAATGTAAATATTATACTGTATTGGAACTGTTTTCATGATGATGAACACATTATACCTGTCCTGTCTCTTTTAAAATAACAACATTATGAGTATCTATAGATTAAGTTTTATGACACCTATGAAAATTAATTGAGTCACATTGACTACTGTTTGTCTAATGATGGTTTTCCAGGCATTACCAGGAAGGGGTAACTGCTTGGTTTTGATTAGACATTAAGTGATTGCTAGACACATGGAGTTTTTTATGTACATTTGATTTTCGTTTTTTCAAGAAACTTTGTTCATAATACGAATTTATCATTTTATGTAGGGAGTCTTTTCAGCATTGAAAACATTCCGTCCTGATGATGGTCTATATGACGACTGCCTTCTAGACCGAAACGTCGACACTTCATCATCTCCTGAAATGTTGCTTTGGCATAAACTTACAACCGTTTTCTATTAATTAATTTAGGTTGTTTGCCTTATCCATGAGGAGTTGATGTTTTCATTTGTGAGCTGTAGATAAAACAAAATTGCCTGTCTCTGTTCATGACTTCTGCTCCAATTTATTTGTCTGTATTTATCTCCCCTATTTTGTGTTAGTAAATATAAATTTGCCAAATATATCTCTTTCTCTGTGTGTTCTCTCTTTACCTTCCATGAATTTATTTTGATTGTTTACTAAGACTGTTATCCTGTGGATACAATTGAGTGTGTTACACTTGTACAACTCATAAATCAAACTGACTATTTTCTAAATAAGTCCCTTGTAGCATACTCTGACCTTAAACATATAGTGCCCAAGCCTACAAGGGTTTATTGGGTTTTCCCCTGCCTATAACAGGTAGGAGGAACAGCGCTCCCAAGCGCTGGGGGCCCAAGGAAAGCGCTAGGCACGCAGGAAAATAGCAAAGTCCTTCAGGGGTCCAGGACCTCAGTAATCCAGGGGCTGGGCAGGGCCCAGGGAGGGCAGGCCTTCCCCTGGGCCCCAGCAGCAGCATGCCCCTGGCAGATTCGCGTTGAGAACAAGAACATTTTCATGGGGTCACAGCCCCTCTTTTATACACCTTTTCCCTTTGTCTTCAGGTGCAGGGTGGGGGGACAACCAGTTGCAGCTGGTTTTAGAGTACTGTGTCTACCTCAGCCACCCTTTCCATTCACCAGGCAGGCAAGGGTCATCAGTCGCACCACAGAGGGCGGAGCCAGCATTGTGTGGGGAAAACCCAGCCCCATGCAGGACCCAGGTGCACTCCTCCCCTCACATCAGCATGCTAATCTCAACACTCACCAATGGGCAGACCCATCCAGACATCTTGGAGCCAGGCTCCAGCCAATCACGTGTCAGCACACTCACTACACACGCACACCCTAGAAGTGGCACTTCCACATTAGACACAATCATGCCGCATATATCATTGCGCAGCATTCAATCACACGAGTCTGCACATACCAAACTCGAACCTGTACACCCCACGCATCAGGAACTACCAGGGACACATACATTCCCCATGCATTCCTATGGGAGGGCAGGCCTATCTCACTACACGCACTCAGAGTGCGCACGCACTTTCCACTGGGACACAGTGAAAGTGCGCAGAAACCAAAAATCACTACTGCTGGATCACCATTAAAAGCAAAAAAGTTTGGGGTGAACCTGCCAGAAGGGCCAAGTCCAACACCCTCTGTCTCCCTTTCCCTCCCTCAATCTCCCTTTCCCTTCCTGTCTCCCTCTGTGTCCCTTCCCCTCCATCACTCTCCCTTTCCCTCCCTCCCTCCCCCTTCCCTCCCTCACCCTTTCCCTCCCTCAATCTCCCTGTCTCCCTTTCCATCCCTTTCCCTCCCTCTCCCACTCTTCCTTTTCCCACTCCCTCCCTTTCCCTCCCTCTCGCTCCCTTTCCCTCCCTCAATCTCCCTTTTCCTCCCTCAATCTCCCTCTGTCTCCCTTTCCCTCCCTCAATCTCCCTCTGTCTCCCTTTCCCCCCTCTCCCTTCCCCTCCCTCACTCTCCCTTTCCCTCCCTCACTCTCCCTCCTTCACTCTCCCTTTCCCTCCCTCTCTCCCTTCCTCTCCCTCCCTTTTCCTACCTCAATCTCCCTCTGTCCCCCTTTCCCTCCCTTTCCCACACTCAATCTCCCTGTCTCCCTTTCCCTCCCTCCCTACCTCTCACTCCCTCCCTCTCCCTTTCCCACCCTCACTCTCCCTTTCCCTCCCTCACTCTCCCTTTCCCTCTCTCTGTCTCCCTTTCCCTCCCTCTGTCTCCCTTTCCCTTTCCCGCTCCCACTCTCCCTTTCCCTCCCTCACTCTACCTTCCCCTCCTTCACTCTCCCATTCCCTCCCTCTCCCTCCTTCTCCATTTCCCTCCCTCAATCTCCCTCTGTCTCCCTTTCACTCCCTCAATCTCCCTCTGTCTCCCTTTCCCACCCTTAATCTTCTGGTCTCCCTTTCCCTCCCTCCCTCTCCCTGAATGAATGAATAGAATCTTTTATCGCGCAACTTAGCCCAAGAGCATCATGGCGCCACAGCAGGTCATCCAACAGATAGTCCACCAGCATCAGCTTTGCTGATACGCTTCAGAAAAGAGCCACGTTTTTAGGGCCTTGTGGAACAGAGCAAGCGAAGGCTGCCCTAAGAGCTCAGGGGGGAGAGAGATCCACAATCTGGGTACAACAGAGGAAAACACTCTACCTCCCCATTTCGCTCTTACAAATCTGGGGACCTTAAGAACATTTTTGTTGGAGGAACGAAGGGATCCCCTCCCTCACTCTCTTCCTCCCTCCCTTTCCCTCCCTCAATCTCCGTCTTCCTTTCCCTCCCTTAATCTCCTTGTCTCCCTTTCCCTTCCTCTGTCTCCCTTCCTCACTCTCCCTTTCCCTCATTCACTCTCCCTTTCCCTCCCTCCCTCACTCTCCCTTTCCTTCCCTTTCCCACTCTCCCTTTCCCTCCCTCCCTCACTCTGCCTTTCCCTCCCCCTCCCTTTTCCTCCCTCAATCTCCCTGTCTACCTTTCCCAATCTCCCTCTGTCTCCCTTTTCTTCCCTCAATCTCCTTGTCTCCCTTTCCCTCTCTCACTCTCCCTTTCCCTCCCTCACTCTCCCTTTCCATCCCTTTCCCTCCCTCCCTCTCCCACTCTTCCTTCCCCCTCCCTCCCTCACACTCCCTTTCCCTCCCTCAATCTCCCTCCGTCTCCCTTTCCCAATCTCCCTCTGTCTCCCTTTCCCACCTACAATCTCCTGTCTCCCTTTCCCTCCCTCACTCTCTCTTCCCTCCCTCACTCTCCCTCCCTCCCTCTCCATCTCTCTCTCACTTCCTCTCCCTCCCTTTTCCTCCCTCAATCTCCCTCTGTCTCCCTTTCCGTCCCTCAATCTCCCTGTCTCCCTTTCCCGCCCTCAAACTCCCTCTTTCTCCCTTTCCCTCCCTCACTCTCCCCCTCCCTCCCTCCCCCTCCCTCAATCTCCCTGTCTTTCCCTCCCCCTCTCCCTCCCTCACTCTCCCTTTCCCTCCCTCCCTCTCCCTTTCCCTCCATCTCTCTCTCTCCCTCCCTTTTCCTCCCTCTTCCTCCCTCAATCTTCCTCTGTCTCCCTTTCCCTCCCTCAATCTCCCTCTGTACCCCTTTCCTGCCCTTAATCTCCCTCCCTCCCTCACTCTCCCCCTCCCTCAATCTCCCTGTCTTTCCCTCCCTCTCCCTTTCCCTCCCTCACTCTCTCTTTCCCTCCCTCTCCCTTTCCCTCCATCTCTCTCTCCCTTCCTCTCCCTCCCTTTTCCCCCCTCAATCTCCCTCTGTCTCCATTTCCCTCCCTCACTCTCCCTCTGTCTCCCTTTCCCACCCTCAATCTCCCTCTGTCTCCCTTTCCCTGCCTCCCTCACTCCCTCCATTTCCCTCCCTCACTCGTCCTTTCCCTCCCTCACTCTCCCTTTCTCTCCCTCACTCTCCCTTCCCTCCCTCTGTCTCCCTTTCCCTCTCACTCTCCTTCCCTCCCTCTCCCTCTCTTTTCCTCCCTGTCTCCCTTTCCCTCCCTCAATCTCCCTGTGTCTCCCTTTCCAGCCCTCAATCTCCCTCTGTCTCCCTTTCCCTCCCTCAATCTCCCTTTCCCTCCCTCAATCTCCCTCTGTCTCCCTTTCCCTCCCTCACTCTCCCTTTCACTCCCTCACTCACGCTCCCTTTCCGTCCCTCACTCTCCCTTTCCATCCCTTTCCTTTCCTTCCCTTCCTCTCCCACTCTTCCTTTCCCTCCCTCCCCCTCCCTTTTCCTCCCTCAATCTCCCTGTCTCCCTTTCCCTCCCTCTGTCTCCCTTTCCCTCCCTTCCTCACTCTCCCTCTCTTCCTTTTCCTCTCTCAATCTCCCTCTGTCTCCCTTTCCCTCCCTCAATCTCCCTCTGTCTCCCTTTCCCTCCCTCGGTCTCCCTTTCCCTTCCTCACTCTCCCTTTCCCTCCCTCACTCTCCCTTTCCCTCCCTCTCTCCCTTCCTCTCCCTCCCTTTTCCTACATCAATCTCCCTCTGTCTCCCTTTCCCTCCCTCAATCTCCCTCTGTCTCCCTTTCCCTCCCTCAATCTCCCTCTGTCTCCCTTTCCCTCCCTCCCCCTCCCTCCTGTTTCCTCCCCCAATCTCCCTCTGTCTCCCTTTCCCTCCCTCCCTCCCTCTCCCTCTGTCTTCCTCTCCCTTGGTCATCTCACCCTGCCTGTGTGTGCCTGGGCTGAGAGCTTCCCGGGCACACACAGACAGCCAGCCGCACCCAGGCACTTCACAGGTCTTTAAAAGACCATTGGCATGTTAATGAGGCATTGTTGTATGTCACCTCCTAGCGCCCCTGCAGAGTCCCGGCCCCCACGGAGCAGCAGAGTCTCTCAGTCGCGCTGCTGCAACTGGCAGTGTTTGCAGACACTCTCCCCAAAAAATAATTGAAAACACTGGTACGATGTCTGCAAGGTCCGCGGGCCGCCAAGGAAGGCTTGCCGCACGGGCCGTACTATGAGTAACGGTGCTCTAGAAGAATGGGAGACTGAGGTTTTCAAGCGAGACAGACCCCAATGTGACAGGAATTTAAGTAAAGTCTATCCAAGATTTCCCAGATAGACATGAGATAAGCAGATGAAACAAAGGAGACAGGCTATGGTAGTGGACTGATTATATCCTGTATTTACCAAAGAAGAACCGACAAGAAGTAAATGTACAGAAAAAAAAGCACTTAGGGGCTGGTAATAGGTATTTTGAAGACGATTATCTTGAAGACCTTTTAATGAAAAATCCTCCACCTTATCAGGAAGAGACTAATAGAATTACTGCTAGTGCCCCGTTCTTAAAAACACCCTTGGTACCGCAAATTCTGCATGAGAATACAATAGAAAGGGCACTTCAAGAGAAAGAAAGAGAGGCAATAAATACGAATAGAAGTGAGTTAATACAAAAAATAACCCAGTTAAATACAAATCCTGAGGCACTAATGACACCAGTAACTATAGCTCCTGTTGTTCCCTTATATGGAGATAAGCAAACTAGTCCTAAAACTTCCGTTCTAACTACTCCTATCACGTTACCCAGAAAAGAAAATATAATAGTTGAAGATCAAGCAAGTGAGTGTGAGTCAGTAATTTCCCTAATGGATTTGCCTATAGGAGAGCCAATAAATGATTCATTTAGGAAAGTTACCCCTGGATGCTCAAGAGAGGTACAAATTAAAATGTCCACAGGAACAAAAAGGTGCCACTGTAGTAACCCCAGAAGAAATAGAAAGGTGGACACGAGAAATAGAGAAACCAAAATCAAACCCAAAGGTATTGGACATTATTAAATTAATTGGAAGAAATGATACCTGGAAATGTGGACTAGAAAGATTACATTCTTTCAGCAAAGAGGAATTGTTATTCATATGCAGAAGCATCACTCAGAATACAAAAATATTTCATGAGAAATTAATGAATTTGGCCTTAGAAATGGGAATTGACATAGGTAAATCTAAAGCATTGCATAAGCCATATAGAGCAGAATTTTCTGACAAGGATTTAGAAAACATGAATGTGTCAGGAAATAAATTGCAGATAAAAGAATTACTGTCATTGTTACAAAAATGGGGAGACTTAGATAGATGGAAAGCTAGATGGACAAAGAAAAAGGAAGAAGCACAGGCAAATTGAACGACATCTGAGTATTTAATGAAAGAAACAGAAAAGGTTGTGAGGTTGTGTCCAATGAGAGAAGTTCCAGGAGGAGGTTATGTACATGTCCCATGATCCCGGCAGGATATTTTATCATTTACAAATGACTTCCCGAAGCTTGGAGAAAAACCTGTAGAATGGTATAGGCAAGTTGAAAGTTTTGTGAAGGTTTTTAAAGTACAGAAGGGCTTTCCTCCATGAGCAACAAAGAAAGTAAATTAATTATATGAGTATTCATTCATCAATAGACATATTTTAAGTCTCAGGTACAGCTGGGAAATAAACAAGGTCGGTACAAATCAAAAAGTTTTCAAAGTAAGAATCTCGCTTAAATAGTCCATGCTTGGTGTTGTCCAAAAGTAAGAATCTTCCAATAAATCTTGTCCAAGATGGTCATTAATTTCAAATCAAGTGTAAGCAAAGTTAAAGGTGCACTATATCCAATCCATAGCAAAGCAGCCAACACGTGTTTCGTCATGCACAAGTCTGTGCAAATGACTTCATCAGGGCTGCAGTTAAAAAAGAACATACATTTCATATAATATAAAGACCTTGTTTATTTACCAGCTGTACCTGAGACTTAAAATATGTCTATTGATGAATGAATACTCATATTATTTACTTTCTTTGTTGCTCAGGGAGGAAAGTCCTTCTGCATATTGTTTACACACGTAGTGGGTATTGTGGGGTTGCCTTGGTAGCCAACCTCTTTTCAACCCTTTTTGAAGCATTGTATAAACATAATTTCTTTGTTACTAGACCTTGAATTATGGTAGTGCGCCCGTCTAAACCTAGTTACCAGTTGTCTTTGTGTAGTTTAATTAGTGCAGGTAAGGGCAGCCACCAGGGTCATTATGAATCGGGATAAAGAAGCCCAAGAATTGTTCAGTAACCTGAATGCAGGGTCTTCAATTGGCACAGCTGTTGGTACTAGTAGTAATTTTAGACAAGAAGGATTGAGAGCGAAATTTGTTAAATTAGAGCGTCTTAAAAAAGCAGAACTTAATAAATGGTGGGACGCAGCTACTCTCAAACAATATTTAGCATTGAACCGGATACCAAGGGGATTGAGGTCACAGATAGTGCCAACCTAAGAAGATTTGAAACCAGATCTATTAGATGTTTGGGAAAAAGAACTGACGAATAGCTCGAGGAATTTGATCAATATACTGATTGAAAATGCTGAGAGAAAGATTAAGAAATTACTTACTGAAATTCAGACTTGTGAAGATGAGATGAAACAGTTGAACTTAACGGAAGCGACAGTTAAAAAGTATACCATATTAGATGAAATACTAACTATCTTACAAGCAGATATTAAAAGAAGGAAGGCTAGAAAGCTTAAACACAATGAAAATTATTACAGAACCGGACGTATATTTACTTTTGCATGCCGGTTTGACTACCTGATAAACAAAGATAAAGATTCAAAAAAGAAAGGTGATGTTTCTAGTGTGAGTGAAGTACACTCCTCTTCTAGTAATATCTCTAGCAGTGAGAATGAGGAGACAGGTGATGCACAAATGGTTACATCTAATGAGAATGTCAGTTTTTTAGAGGAAGTTCAGAGAATAATAGGAAATCAAGAAGCAGGAGCGAGATTTTGAGGAACAGCTGGACCAAGACCAGGAGAAGAACCAGAGGGAAAGGAAGAACCAAAAATAAGGCAAGGGATGAGAACTCGATCATGGAAGAACTGAGAGTCTCTACTATCAATTCTAAAGAGATGAGATAATTAATCTTTCCTCACTTGTTATGTCAGTAGATATGATTTCTGTTTTTAAAAAAGGTTTAAGTTTTTGTCCGACGACCAAGATGGACTGGTATTTGACTAAGATAGATCTCTACAAATTTGTCAGGATGCTTAAAATAAAGAAATTCTTTGCAAATCGATTACCTGTTACCAGACCTATTATTCAGAAACCTGAATTGAGTAACCTTTCGATACAGGAGATATCTGACACTAGATTACTTCTGTCATTAACAGAGAGCAAGGAGGATCCGGTAACAATGTCTAAATTATTAGATGATTTAGATATCAATCAGAGCTATGTGGAAGGAAGTGGATTGAAAACTAAATCACGGTGGTCCCCTCAACTATCTTCTGGTAATGTAATAGATGCCTTCTACAAGGCAGTTAATTTGGATATAGATAAGCTAATTGACTCAGAAATGAAGAATGACAGGACTACATATAGAAGTAACATAACAAGGAGAGAAAGAGATGCATTGAGAGTGTTGACAGAGAATCCAGATCTGATTATCCAAATGGCTGATAAGGGTGGCAACATCGTTATAATGAACAAGTCTAATTACAATCAAGAGGTTTTATCTCAACTGAATGATGACAAGTGTTATGAAAAATTAACAGCTAACCCTTTACATCTTGTGACAAACAAAATTAATACCAAATTGAAGGAATGGTATGACCTGACTTTGCTTGATCATGATGAATACACATACTTACGAGTAGAATTCCCATGCTCTCCGTGTTTATATTGTTTGCCTAAAATTCATAAAAACAAACAGAAGCCACCTAGGAGACCAATTATCTCAGGAATCGGTGGGCCTACTGAGAAAATGTTGCAGTTTGTTGATATTTATTTGAGACCTTATGTTCAGAATTTGCCCTCTCATATAGAAGACACCAAGCACATTTTGAACTTAATGAATGATATAGTATGGGAACCTGGAATGATTCTTGCTACATTGGATGTAGTAGCATTATATACAAATATTGATCATAATCTGGGATTGTATGCATTGGAAAGTTTCTTGCACAAAAGACCTGCAGAATTGTACAACCATACTGTCATGTTACTGGAAATGACTAAAATGGTGGTAGAAAATAAAATGTTCTTGTTTGATGACAAATGGTATAGGCAAAAGCTTGGTACCGCGATGGGTTCCAGATTCGGTCCGTCTTTTGCCAACCTCTTCATGGGGTGGTTTGAGGCGGAGTGGATCAGGGGCCCTAGGGGCGGGAAATGGATTGACCACATATATTACTGGGGGCGCTTTATTGATGATTGCCTACTTATTTAGAGAGGTACAGTTGAAGAAATCCAAGACTTTTTTGCCTATCTGAACTAGAATGATGTGAACATGCGATTTACTACTACAATTGATTTTGAACATCTAGTATTTTTGGATGTTGAGTTATTCATTGAGAAGGGCAGACTATGCAGTAAAATCTTTTGCAAGGAAACGAGTTGCAACTCATTGTTACATGCGAGTAGCTGCCACCCGAAAAGCCAAATAAATGCTATCCCTTATGGGGAGATGTTAAGAGCACTAAGGAATTGCTCAGAACAGTGTGATTTTGAAACTAATTTAGAGGATATGTCAGCCAGGTTTAAAACCAGAGGTTATAATGTCAAGGTTATTAATGCAGCAAAAACAAGGGCACGTAAACTAAAGAGGGCAGAGACTCTCAAAATAAAAAAGAAATCCTCAGAGACTAGAGAAGTCTCTGAAGTAGTTCGATTGGTTACTAATTTTGGAGGAGGGAGCCATAAATTATATGGAGTGCTTTTTAAATATTGGCACTTGCTGAAAAGTGATGCAGATATCTCCCCGTTCTTAAAAGAGAAGCCAAGCATTATCTTTGGAAAAGGAACAACCTTATTGAATATTGTAAGCCCAAGCTATCCTAAACCAGTATTGAATCCAAACTGGTTAAGTAACCAACCCAACGGCTTCTTTTATTGTGGCCGTTGCAGTTCTTGCAGATGGGCCGTCAAGAAGATTAATGAATTCAACTATAATAATTCAGGTCCAAACAAGATCAATTCATTTATCACTTGCGATACGACCTATGTTGTATATGTAATTGTCTGTACTTGCACCAAAATATATGTAGGGAGCACCATTCGTAGATTAAGAGATAGAATGGTGGAACATTTTCTAGCTCTTAAAAATGGTGATACCATATATCCTATAGCAGCCCATTTGGTACAAAACTGTGATGATAAACAATCCCACGTATTCAGCTACCATGGAATAGACCATGTTAAAATAGATAGAAGAGGCGGCAACAGAATCTTACAATTAAGACGTAGAGATGTTTTGTGGATAATGAAATTACGAGCAGTTGAACGGGGGTTGAATTTGGATTCAGAACTTCAATATTTTCTTGGCTCCTGAGAATGCTTTCCTATAGATAGTAATAATATGGGATCGAATTACACATATTATGTTTCAGTATACATGTATGGATAATGTTGTTATCTGTGTCTAATCAATGCTGTATGAGATTACTGAAAAACAGTATATTTGGAGGAAATGAATATTATGGGAATGGAGTACAGTCTACGTTACATTTTCATATATTATTTTATACAAATTGTGATTCTGGACAACTTGAAGGCGTTGAATCAGAAATTGTGGCAGACTGTGGTAGATGGCGTTGGAAAAATCCAGACGGGAAAGTACCAGCGAAATGATCGTTTGAGTAAGTGCCGCCGGGGGCAGAAAGTGACGGACTTTACGGATCCTTCGAAGTTGATACATGCAAGAGGAGACCACAGCTCCAACTTGAGCCCTGAGAGAGAGCTCGGTGTCAATAATGACGCCCAGACTCTTTACTGTTTTTGCTGGGGTGGGGGGGACCGAACTCTGGAGGCCAGAACTGTGGACGCGAGTAGATGTGACTGAGTCCGGGGAGAAGGAGCTCGGTTTTACCGGGGTTCAGCTTCAATTGGTTCTGGTTCATCCAGAGTTGAATGTGGGTCATGGCTCCATGGAAGGTTTTGATGGAGTGTGGTGAGTTGAGAGAAAAAATAATTTGTAGATCGTCAACGTAGTTATAAGTGACGATATCCCATTTTCGAAGTGACTGGATGAGTGGCCGAAGATAAAGATTAAAGAGGAGCGGGGAAAGAGAAGAGCCCTGGGGGACACCACAAGAAGTGAGGGTCTTTTTTGCAGTGTAAGGACCTAGGCGGACCGCCTGTGTTCTTCCTGTGAGGAAGGATTTGACCCACTCAAGAGCAACGCCCTGGATGCCCGCCTGCTCGACACGGTGGAGAAGGATGTTATGATCCACTGTGTCGAACTAGGATGAGGGCTTGGGGGGTACCCGCGTCCGCGTTATTCCTGAGTGTGTCAAGAACTGCCAAAATAACGGCTTCTGTGGAGTGGGCAGGTCTGAAGCCGGCCTGAGTCGGCTCAAGATAGCAGGAAGATTCTATAAAGCTTGACAGGCAGCGGGTGACGTGGGCCTCCATGAGTTTAGAGAAATAGGGAAGGAGGGAAATGGGGCGATAGTTCGACGGCTCCGCCACATCAGCACCAGTTTTTTTTAGGAGGGGTACCAGGATAGCCTCCTTAAAGGAGGTGGGGCAGATGCCGCTGCTGAAGGAGCTATTGAGTAAGTATAAGATACTGTCAGGTAAATTAAGGCATATGCTCCGCAGGATGAACGGCGGACAACAGTCGTTCTGGGGGCCAGATTTTACACGAGTGGCTAGTTCCGCCAAGGAGATGGAATCTAGAATAGGAACGGAAGTGAAGGTCGAGGGGTTGTTGAGGGAATTGTCCGGTGGTGACAATTGGGGGAGTGGAGGGATGGATTTTTTGATTGTAGAGATTTTTTCTAGGAAGAAGGAATTCAGGGTATCGCAGGCTTCCTGGGTGGGGGTCTGGACTGGAAGGGTTCTGTCATCAGTAGTTAGCTCGTTCAGAACTCTGAACGCCTCCTTAGATTTATCGACTGCCGAGGAGATCCTGTTGGCAAAATGTTCCATTTTGGCTGAACGGATGGCTGTTTTAAAGTTTTTACGAGCGGCCAAGTAGGATTGTTTGGCTGAGTCGGAGTAGTCATGTCTCCAGGTGCGTTCTAACTGGCGTGTTTTTAATTTCCGGGCTTTAAGATCATCGGAGAACCACCTATGAGAATTCTGATGTCTGGTACAGGGGAATTTAACTAAGGGGGCGAACCGGTCGCTAGCCTACTCAAGCCAAGAGGCCATATCTTGTTCTAACCCGTCGATGTCGTTGGGGTCAAGAATGACTGGGCAGGAGTCGGCCAGGGTGGTGAGGAAGCCCTGGGAATCGTATGAGCTCCATTTACGGGAGAGGCCACCGGCCATCAGGGGAAGAGGGGTCTGACCGGCGACCTTGATGGTGGGGTCCACCAGGTGGTGATCAGACCAGGCACACGGAAGTATGTCTGGTGGTGACAACTTCAAGTTGCAGGTCCAGATCTGGTCCAAAACATGTTCCTTAATATGAGTGGGATGAGACATGTTGGACGAGATTCAGATTTTTAAGAGTCTCGAAAAGCTCGGTGGCATGAGGGCCGGCGTTAGTTTCGCCAAACCAGTAATTTAGGTCACCAAAAATAGCGAGGTGGGAGTGCAGTTTAAGAAGAGAGGACAATTGTTGACTCATGATGGTGGAAAAAGACGGCATGGAGTGTGGAGGACGATATAACAGGAGGAGAGTGAGGGGACCGGTGTCCGTTTGCACATTAATGAGTAGGTTCTCCACCTCAGGAAGGGGGAGAGAGTAGGAAGAGATGGAGTTCAGGCGTTTGGAAATGATGGCTGCTACCCCGCCCCCAGGCCGGTCGCCGGGGCGGTCGGCGTGGAGAATGTAGTAATCAGGGGGGAGTGCCGCCAGAATATCTGGCAGGGATTCTGAAGTAAGCCACGTCTCTGTGAGTAAAAGCATGTCGGGACTAGAACTGGATAGCAAGATGAAAATGTCCTCAGAGTGTTTTACTAGCGAGCGGGTATTCAAATATGATACCCGGATGGACGTGGTGTTCCTAGTCGGCATGGCTGGGGGTAGGCGACCGTCGAAGGGGGGGTTGGTCGGCCAGCAGAGGAGATGCGTTGCAGAGCCGTAGCAGATGGCGCAATGGCAGTATTCTCAAGATCTCTGAGTGCTTGAGGAGAGTATCTGATGGGATGAACAGCGTGGCATGCCCTCAGGCTCGTCCTGGCGCGGACGGGCGCAGACGAGCTTGCCATTGGCGCACCTTCGGCGCGCCACCGGCGCGCCCGCTGCGCCAGTCTGCTGCGCGGACGTGGGAGGCATATGGTTTAAGTAGAAGGAAAACAGGAAGGGGCGTGGCCTGTTGTGAAGGGGGCGTGGCCTGACCAGGCTTCCCCAAAATGACGTCACAAAGTGAGGCGGCCCGCGACAGCGTTTAGATCGGCTGTGCGGGGGGAATGGTAGCGAGGGTGTTGTCAGGTGGGTAAGTTAAAAACACAAGAAAACACATTTTTAAAAGTGCTCGTTGCTCCTGGCTTTCCGCCTCAGGAGTTCTCTCTATCAGCCAGCGCTGGAGTTTGGCGCGTTTTAAGGCGGAGGGGGCGTGGCCTGTTGTGAAGGGGGCGTGGCCTGACCAGGCTTCCCCAGAATGACGTCGCAAAGTGAGGCGACCCGCGACAGCGTTTAGATCGGCTGTGCGGGGGGAATGGTAGCGAGGGTGTTGCCAGGTGGGTAAGTTAAAAACACAAGAAAACACATTTTTAAAAGTGCTCGTTGCTCCCGGCTTTCTGCCTCAGGAGTTCTCTCTATGCTTTGCTAGACGGCTGATATGCTTTGATATAGATTTTTGATATAATTGCTTTAGTTATACACATTTTTTCAGTGTCCAAGCCTAACGTCAGATTGACAAGTCGAATTTTGGGACTTCAAAATTAATAGTTTAAGAAGGTGAAATATAACTATATTTATTATATTTTATTCTTTGGTGGAGTTGTGCTCTGCGGTGGATCTCAGACCCTGGTGACTTGCTGTATTTTTCGCCACTATCTTTATAACACTTTAGTGGTGTTGTCCTGCATTTCTTTACTTACTTTCTACTCGAAACTATTGGACTAATGGAAGCTTGACTTTTTTAAGGTGTTTTCACCGTTTTGTTAAAAAAAAAATTTGGGTAAGATATATTATAATGAAATGTATGTTCTTTTTTAACTGCAGCCCTGATGAAGTCATTTGCACAGACTTGTGCATGACGAAATACATGTTTGCTGCTTTGCTACGGATTGGATATAGTGTACCTTTGACTTTGCTGACACTTGATTTGAAATAAATGACCGTCTTGGACAAGATTTATTGGAAGATTCTTACTTTTGGACAACACCAAGCATGTACTATTTAAGCAAGATTCTTACTTTGAAAACTTTTTGATTTTTACTGACCTTGTTTATTTACCAGCTGTATCTGAGACTTAAAATATGTCTATTGATGAATGAATACTCATATTATTTACTTTCTTTGTTGCTCAGGGATGAAAGTCCTTCTGTATATTGTTTACCCACATAGTGGGCATTGTGGGGTTGCCTGGTAGCCAACCTCTTTTCCACCCGTTTTGAAGCATTGTATAAACATAATTTCTTTGTTACTAGACCTTGAATTATGGTAGTGCGCCCCGTCTAAACCTAGTTACCAGTTGTCTTTGTAAGGTTTAGAAAGTACTGCTAAAAGATTTAGATGGTTTGTTTGGCATAATTGTTCCTGCTGACTTGTGGACAGAATGCAAAATTTCAGTAGATTAGCCTAATGATGAGTACCCAAGAGATGAAAAAAAAGAAGCCCCATCAGACGAGGTAATGAAAAAATATCATCAGGTAATAACCTATTTGGTGGGAAACATGAAGGAGGAAAGATGGCGGCCGTACCGACAGCCGATTGAGCTGCTCTCCTACTCTTCACCACTGACCCGTCCACCAGTGATGAGAGAGCCCCGCTAGCCTTTTTACCTGAAACGGCACAGTGCAGAGCAGAATCGGGTTCCTCTGATGATTTGGCGTTCCCTGTTGTGGACGCAGAGCATCCCGCTCCCGTGTTATCTGGCTTCCTGCAGTCGACGAATCTTCGAAGCCGCCTCATCTTTGCCTCTGGCTGCGGCTCACTCTGCAGCACGGATCCCAACAGCTGCTGTCATGCCGCCAAAGGCCTCCAACAGAAGCGCTAAGGGCTGCGGCTCCTTGTCCATTCCAGGCAAACAGGCGAAGACTCCCCCTGACGACGCTAACGCCGGTAACAGTGAGATCGGCAATCCTCTGACAGCGCCAGTCACTGAAACAGAATCTGCCAGCAAAACGCACACATCGGGTCGGGGGAAGCAGACCATACCTGCGCTCTTTGTGGCACAATCCCAGAAGGATAAATCGTCAGTCAACACTCCCGCGGGGCCCAGGGGGTCCGTCCAACCAAAGTCATCAGTGTTTGTTCTGGATGGCTATCTAGCGGTGCAGGCTGCTCAGGTCAGTGTGGATTTTTCCTCTTCACTTTTGCTTACTTCAATGAATGAACTTCCCTCTCAAACCACACATTCATTAGAAGCTGCCCAAGTTGTATCAGGCGATGCCTGAGGCAGCACCCGGATTGTCTCCCATGCCAGTCTAGAGACTGATTTAACTGACCTAACGTTCGTTCAGCAGGCACAAGGCATTCTGGGAAATGCAGTCCCCCTGGCTGACACAGCAGCTCTAGAATCAGAGTATTTAGAGCATCCAAACATCTCTAAAGCAGCAGCAGGCCAGAACATTCAACCGGAAAGCATCGACCCTAACAGGGAGGATGATACCGCCGATAAATTCTTTTCCCTGTCTGATGTATCCAACCACTCTGATGATGGTGAGACTCAGGATAAGGATTGGGCTGGTGATGGAAGCGACACCAGCAGTTTTCACTGGGAGGGTGATGCTGACCACTCTAAATTAAAATGTGATGCGGATAGATGCACAGCTCGTTTGTTAGATTGTTTAACATAGATTTTAGTTAAGTATTAAGGTGCTCCTAAAGGTGACGTCGAGGGTCCAACGGCGTCTGTAAAATGTAATTAGAAGTGAAGCTAGAGGGTCTCTAGTCTCATCCCTTTTAAGGCACACAAATTATTGTCTTTCCCATTGGAAAAAGACTTCCACTCCGTGTTTACAGGTATATAAATGTCTTTTTTTATTCCTTTGGATTTAACACATGGTTTTCAGTTTCATTTCACTTAAACATGAGTTGTGACCATATATACTTCAGGCTATGTCGTTTTAACGTATCCAATGCATTTCGGGCATTACATTCATGCCCTTCATCAGGGAATCGACATTTCAACTTCTGGGAGCAGGCAAGCCCGGGCCTTCAATCGCTGTCAATCTTCAGCGACAGCGATTGAAGGCCCGGGCTTGCCTGCTCCCAGAAGTTGAAATGTCGATTTACCTTTAAGGCTGCCGTGAGGGGAGAGACCCTCAGTTTCTCACTTCATCGTCAGAAAGTAATTAAAGAGAGGGTCAATGCCTGGGTTAATCAGATCCGAGAAGCAGAGGAGGAGCTCATTCGAGTAATTGCTGATGAAGACAAAAGTGAGGAATGCCAACACCGGATAGCTATTGGTAAAAATAGGATATTTCAATATTACGGAGAGGAACTTGCTGCTAAATTTATCCAGTATAAAACTGACATTTATGAGTTTGGCGGAAATACAGGTAGATTGCTGGCCAAAAGGTTACAAATCCTGTATGAGGTTGAAACGCGTCGACTGTTCGTTGTGTTGAACGCTGTGTTTTATCCTGAATGGAAATGAGATAAAAATAAAGAAAGAAAAAAGAAAACACTGAAGACTTTTTTGCTTTCTGGATATGGACAATTAATTTGTTTGTGTTGATATAAGTGTTTCTTTGGGTGCTGCACTTTTTCTTCTTTTGAAAAGTGTACAAAATCATGTTAGCTAGACAAGGAGCTGTAGAAAAAAATGACGACATATGAGCTTCTAGAAGAGATCAAAAATACTGTAAATCCTGATGTGAGGGATTTTACAAGAAAGGAAGTTGGGTTAATGGCAAATGTCGATCCAGTAAAAGTGACAAAAGAAGGTGCAGTCTACCCAAATACTCGACAATACAAGATGAGCCCAGAAATAAAAGCAGGTGTTGCAGCAGAAATTAAACGTTTAGTCGAACAAGGCATATTAAAAGAAATAATGTGTAGTCCCTGTAATTCACCTATAATTGGCATAAAGAAACCAAACGGTAAATATAGGGTGGTCCAAGATTTGCGCAAAATAAATAAAATTGTTGTACTATGTCGTTCAATAGTACTGAATCCAGCAGTGATCCTATATCAGATACCATGGAGTGCAGGATGGTTCACTGTAATTGATTTGTGCCATGCCTTTTTCTCCATTCCATTGCATCCAGACAGTCAGTTTTTATTTTCGTTCAAATTTGATGAGCATATTTATGTTTGGAATCATGTTCTTCAAGGGTACACAGAAAGCCCATCGCTCTTTAACCAGACTTTGAAAACATTTCTTGAATCTCTGGTGTTGCCCAGACAGTCTGTCTTGGTGCAATACATAGACTACTTATTGGTTGTGTCTAAAACTCAAAATGATTGTGTCATTGATTCCATGGCAATAGTGAATCACTTGGCTGAAGGTGGACATAGAGTGTCACCTGAGAAATTACAATTCTGTACCACTTCGGTCAAATATTTGGGACACCAAATGGAAAGAGGAGTCAGAAGAGTGACTTCAGAAAGAATCAAAATGATGAGAAATATGAAATTACCTCAGACTCAGAAAGAAATCAGGATGTTTCTCCTAGTTGTAGGATATTGCAGGCAGTGGATTGTGGGATTTTTAGTGCTGACTAAACCATTCATACAATTGACAAAGAAAAGAGCAAGAGATCCAGTCGAATGGATGATGAAAGCATGACAGCCTATGTAAAATTAGGCAACTTTCTGTGCGAAGCACATGCGTTAGGTATGCCAGACTATTCCAAAGAGTTTGCATTATTCTGTGATGCAAGAGACAACTATGCTCTCTCAGCCCTAACACAGACACATGGCCTAATGCGACGTCCTGTGGCACATTTCTCTGCCACTTTGGACCCAGTGGCATCTGTATTACAAGGGTGCCTAAAATCTGTGGCTGCAACTGGCATGAGTCTGGAACAAAGTGAATCCCTTGTAATGGAACACCCTGTGACAGTGTATGTCCCACATGCAGTCGTGATTTTGCTGACGTGAACTTGCACACAATATCTTACTCCTAGTCGGCTGACTAAGTATGAGCAAGTTATACTAGGTGCAGAAAATGTAACGATAGTCAGATGTACTGTCTTGAACCCAGCAACTTTGTTCCTAATTTACCTTTTGAAGAAGTAAAAGATGAAGTCGAACATGAATGCCTTGATGTTACTTAACTAAGTACCAAACCACAACCCGACAAACAGGAAGAACCTTTTAAGAAAGCAGAACATGAGCTATTTGTAGATGGCTCGTGCATGCACCATGAGGAAGGAGGATTGAGTGCTGCTTACGCTGTGTGTACATTGGCTGGAATAGTTGAAGCATCCTATTTACCAGAAGTCAAGTCTGCCCAAATAGCCGAATTGGCAGCTTTAATCAAAGCTTGCAAAATTTGGACAAATTGGAGAGTACCCATTTACACTGAAAGTCAGTATGGTTATGGGGTTGTGCATGACTTTGGCCAGCTCTGGATGCAAAGGGATTTCATGACTTCTTCAGGAACCCCTATTAAAAATTGACATTCTGTAAAAGAATTAATTTAAGCAATTCAATTACCAAAAGAAGTGGCCCTTGTCAAGTGTGCTGCTCACCAATCAGGAAATGATAAAAGTGATAGATGGTAATCGTTATGCTGACCAAGTTGCCCAACATTGCGCTAAGTAAAAAAATAGCAGTAAACAAGAAAATTGATGCATGTGGAATCAGCTGCCAACTTATGCTACTTGGGGGCATAGGAACATGGGAGTAAGTGAAAGTATTACAGAATGAAGTAGAAACAAAAGAAAAGGAGGAATGTGAGAAAATAGGTTGTCAGAGAAGAACTGATGACGGTGTAATAATTTACTTAGATGGGAGACCTGTGTTACCTGACTGTATGCTTGCACCAATGGCTAGAATGTATCATGGAGACACACACATAGGCAAAGATGCACTGATAAGACTGTTCAGACAGGACTGGTTTAACACAAGATTCAGGAGTGTAGCAGAGAGCCTTTGCCAGAGAAGCCTAATTTGTCAACAAATTAACCCAGGCAGGAAAACTGTAGTTTGTCCTTGAAAGATTGGGAAAACAGAAGGTCTATTTATAAGACTCCAGATTGATTTCATTCAGTTACCTGCTTGTCAAAGATTAAAATATGTCCTTGTCATTGTTTGTTTATTTTCCAAGTGGGTGGAGGCTTAACCGACCAAAAGAAATGACAGTTTAACTGTGGCCAAACTCCTGTTGAGAGAGCTCATTCCTAGGTTTGGTTTTCCAGTAACTATTGAGTCAGACCAAGGGTCTCATTATAATAATGAAATAATTCGATTGATTTGTGAAGCCTTCAAAATTGAGCAAAAGCTGCACTGTGAATACCGCCCAGAGGCTTCTGGAGTGGTAGAACAACTGACTGGCACAATCAAATCGAGACTGGGAAAGGTATGTGCATCCAGCCCACTGGAGTGGCCTGATGCTTTACCTCTTGTCCTGATGAGACTCAGAAGCATACCAGACAAAAATACAGGCTTGAGTCCCCATGAGATACTCATGGGAAGGGCAATGAGGGAAGCATGTGTACCAGGACACAAGCTGTGAGAAGTTGGCCTGATATGCAGTGCTCACTATTCTAGTGATAACTATGTATCAGTCCAAATGACCCTTATTGATGATTGGTTGTAAGTCAACCGTAGACCAGCTATCCTAGTAGCATGGACAAGAGCAGTCTTTAGGCTAGACTCTAGAGGGCGTGTTAAGCCAGCTGTTATACCATCACATATACCCCTTGAACACCAAGTGAAAGGACACCACACAAGTTGTTATGAAAATAAAAGGATATTTATTTAGAACACAACAGCCCTGGACTCTTTATGAGGACAGGGTGCTAAGCACAATACAAAGCTCTTATAAAAATACTGAAAGTCGCACAATTTACACAAATGCCCAAGGTGCACAAAAAAACATATACTCTAAAAGTGGAATGCGAAATTACTAGCAGGTAAGTACTACTCTAATAGGCTTTAGGATCGCTAGGACTGGACTACTGAACCTTCAGATTACTAGCAGGAGGCCTAGGGAGATCGGGTGCAGAGTGTGCACTCTCACGCGGGATGCGGGACAAAGTCTATGGATGCTAGATTTCGTAAAGTTAGTGTTATCGGACGAATCCGACTAGGTAGAGCTGAAACGAAAAAGGATCTGGACCTTTGGATAGTTAAGCTATGCTGGAGCACCGAAATGCTCGGGTTACCTAGCCCAGAGGCTGCGGCTGCAAAGGTCTGGAAAGACGTCGGGAATCCTCGTTGCAGTCTATGGAGCCTGAAAGAAGAAGTTGCTGGCAGGCGACCAGTGATGAAGTTCGATGTGATCCAAGCCTGGATCGGTGATGGAGGATACCTGTAAGCAGAGGGGACCAAGTTCTGAATCACTAGCCAGTGATTAGATGGGCACCAGGATGGCACCGGACGAAGTCACCTCGACCAGGTGAGTGGGCGATCGTGCTGGATAAGCGTCGTGCAGTTCTGAAGATGGCCAGTCCCTCGAGGTCTCGTCACACCCACGGATCTCAGCTAGGCTGATGATGTAGGTAGAGGTCAGAGGTGCCAGGGAAGCCGGGTCTCGTCATGCTGGTCGGTCGGATTCCGGAGGAAGGACGTGCAGCAAACCGCAGTGTTCTTAGTTGGTGCCCGCAGATGCAGGGTGACTACTCCTTAGTCACAAGGGAGAAATCTTGAGAAGAAGCCTTGAGTTCCTTTCGTAGAAAGTAGTTTCAGGATTCAAAGATGATCTAATTTGGAAGGGTCTCCGCTCCCACCTTTATACTAAGGAAAGGGGCTGGCACGCGACTAGGTCCTCCCCATGGGTGGGACCAGAAAGGGGGGTGGTTACACCCCTCTCCCATGCCGGACTTTCCCCAGCTCAGGGGCTGGTGTGCCCCTGGAACTGGTTCTAGCCGGCCTATGCATAGTGAGCACCGGGGTGCCACTTGCAGTCACCTTCCTCTAAAGTCCTGCCTACCCAGGATACACAAAACCCTGTCTGGGATGGTGCTAGCACCGCCCCTGACAGGAAACCCTTTATCCAAACTCTCCTCGCTGGAAGGACTCCCAGCAGCAGGAGGTCAGACTTGTGTCTGTGGTGGCAGCATCCATTATGTGATGCTGAGGCTCGAGTTAACCTTAACCGGGGTTCACAGTTACACACATGTCGTGTCCCTCTAGAAGGGTGGAATGCGAACCCCGTCGCCAGAATTGGCGAGGGGTTAGTATTCCAATTCGTATGACACCTTACTCGACATGTTTTGATAAAGCGATACCAGAGTTGGCATATAACCGCGAGGATTATAATGCACTTAAGAGTATATGGTATGCGTTATCATGGAACAGCTATTAGGACTTAGTTCCGCAAGCTGCAAACGGGCTCAGCTCATGCCAGAGCACCATCTCACATGATTCCAAGCACTCTGCCTTCAGGATTGTTAAGGCCTGCCATAGGAGTGACTGATAGGAATCTATGTGTCCATTTTAGAGTTAGATATAGGTATACTATATCTAAAGCAAAGGGTGATTACACCACCTTGCCCCAGCTGTCGTGCAGCCAGTTGTGTCAGATTTAGATGGCCAGCCAGGGGTGGCATAATACATGCTGCAGCCCCTGGTAGGCCCTGGGTACACCTATGCCCTGAGTTACAGGGTCTGATAAGGTGGCCCAGTACTAATTAGATATGTACCTAAGGTACATGGAATCCATTTTACAGAGAGAGCAGTAGGCCTGGGGCCCTGAATAGCAGGGTCCCATGTCAACTAAGTCGGAAAACCAGCAAAACACCAGGCAAAAAGTTGGGGGCAACCATAGTCCGGTATCCACCCTCCTACACAACCCCCCCCCCCCCCCAAACGAAAGGAGATAAGGCTATCCTTGACCAGGTAAGCCTATATTGCCTGAGTGGCCATATGAGGTGGTACCTGCACTGGCATGGTTACCCCCTATACCATGGTCCACTAAGCAACCCCTCACCCTAAGGGTATCTGAGGGTCTCCACCATAGGGAATCTCTACCTGTGGTGTGTCTTGGCAAAGAAAAAGGCTGGTGTGGGAATGGAGTACTGAAGTGAGACTCCACTACTGTTGGGCTCAACTTCCTCCAATCACTATCCACCATATCTGCCTTTCTTTCCAGTACTGAGTTGCTATGAGCTCTCAGGGTCAACCTCTGGCTACCTAAAGCTGGAGGCTGAGTCCCTCTGTTTGGCTTACTGGAGGGACAGGTCAGGTTTGGGGTTTTTAGGCCCCAGGTTTGGCTGTGTCCAACAGTGTCCATCTTTGGGAGGTCCCTAGCTAATTTTAAGGGGGATCCCTCAGGAGTTTGTTTTATTTTCACTTGGCTAGGATTACTAGCTTCACTGCCCTTAATCTGCTGATTGGGAAGTTCTTTTAGACAGGGTTCCTTTGGGGTCCACCACTGGCCTCCCTGATCTCTACAGCCCTGGGCTGACTGAGGCAGGGTAGAGAGGGGCAGGTTACCTGATCCAGACTGGGTCCCACCATGGAAGGGTCCACTAACAAAAGGGGCTCTGCCAGGCTGGGCCTGACTACCTCTGGGGCAGTTCCTTCACAAGGGGTCAGATCAGTTCCCTGAGGAGGCTGATCCTTTCCTAAAGTCTGGTGGGAGGGAGATTTCTCTTCCTCCTCAATGCTCTCTGTCTGAGTGGAGTGATCCATAGTTTCAGGCTTCACAACACTATCATCTGTCTGAGTTTGAGCTGTGGCCATCACAACTCCACCAACCTTTTCAGGAAGGGACTCAGTTTGGGTATGGGCTGTGACCATCACAGCCTTGCCAACCTGTTCAGGAAAGGCATCTTTCTGGGATAGGGCTGTGACTGGCACAGCCCTCCTGACCTGTTCAGGGAGGACATTTTGGACTGGGGCTGTGGCTACCACTGCCCTACTAACCTTACCATGGAGGTTTACCATTTTAAAATGGGTTTCTTGCTCTACATCAGCCCAGGCTGAGGTCTCTAAATCATTCCCCAGTAGGCAATCTACAGGCAAGTTTGGTGACACTGCCACTCTCTTGTGACCAGTGACACCTCCCCAGCTGAGATTTACCACTGCTATGGGATGATCTCTCTGCACTCCATCAATGTTCATTACCTGGTATGTGGCTCCAGGTATAAGTTGCCTTGAGGGGACTAGGCTCTCAGTCACCATGGTGATGCTAGCCCCTGTATCTCTATAGGCCTCAACTTTTGAACCATTGATGAGGGGCTCCTGTCTGTACTTGCCCAAAGTGTTGGGACAAACTGTGAACTTGGCAAACCCCATGCCAGTCTCACAGACAAGAGTATCTAAGTCAAGGGACCTGGTTAGGCCAGAGTCCCCAGGAACTCCCAAAGAAAATGCACCCAGGTTCTTGGGGGCACTCCCACCACCTGGGGGATTACTACTAGTAGTAACAGGAGGCTGGGAATTTTTATTTGGGGGTATGTTCTCCTTATTGTTGTTGGCCGTGGGACAACTGTTGTCAGTTTTGTAATGGCCTACCTGTTTGCAGGTATGACAATAAGGTTTCTTTTGGGTAGGGGGAGAAGTCTGGGACCCACCCTTTTCAGAGGATTTTTGGGGCCCTGTGGTTCGATCAGACGATTTATTCCCACCCTTCTCTTGAGGCTTGGTTGATTCCTTCTTTTGGTCACCACCCTGGTTCTTAGGCCTGACCCTGGTTCTGACCCATTTGTCTGCCCTCTTACCCAATTCCTGTGGAGAGGTCAGATCAGAGTCTACCAGGTGCTGGTGTAATAACTGGTTCTGACAATTACTTAAGATTTTCTCTCTCATAATTAGATTGTACAATCCTTTGAAATCAGTAACCTTACTTCCCAGTAGCCAGCCTTCAAAAGCCTTAGTGGCACAATCAACAAAGTCAGTCCAATCCCGAGATTGAGTTTTCTGGGTGTCTCTGAACATCAACCTGTACTGTTCAGTTGTTAAGCCAAACCCATCAACCAGTGTATTCTTCAGGACCTGGTAATTGTTAGCATCCTCAGCTCTAGTAGTGAGGAGCTTATCTCTACCTTTGCCTTCAAAGGAGAGCCACAAGATAGCTGCCCACTGACTCTGGGGGACACACTGGACAGTGCAGGCCCTCTCCAAAGCAGTCATCCATTTGTGGATATCATCCCCTTGTTTAAAGGGGGGCACAATCTTTCTCAGGTGTCTAGTGTCTAAACTCCTGTCCTTTTCTCTAGGTAAAATGCTGCCACCAGTGGGATCTAGCCCACGCAATTTTTGCTCCCTAGCAAGGGCAAGTCTTTATTTGGCCAGGGCAAGTTCTTCCCTTTCAATCCTCAGATTGACTTCCCTCATCTTAGCTTCATGCTCTCTTCTCTGAGGGGATGTCATCCCTCTGTGAGAAGAGGTCTGAGAGCCATTGGTTCGAATGGATCTGTTAGAGCCTCTGGATAGAGACCTAACTCGTCCACTCCCAATGTTAAGCCTGCCTGAGAGTGGCCCTGGGGGTCCCCCAAATCCATTCTCATGCCTGCTTAAGTTGGTCCTGGTGAGTCTACTGACTTCTACCTGACCCTTGTCTGCCTCATCCCCTGACAACTCCTGATCCTCCTCCTCTCCTGCACTAACTGTTCCATTGAGTTGGAGGTCAGGGTCCCCAAGGGTTCCCTCTAAGGGGGGCATGTTCACATCTGGATTAGAAGGGTCTGTGTTAGCAGTCCTTCTGGCATCATAAGTCTCTAAGAGATCAATCAGAAAGGGAATTGTAGGGTTAGAACCCTGTTTTAGCTTCCTGGAAGTACACACTTTTCTCATCTCCTGGAAGCTAAGAGCTGCATATCTTGAGACGACCTGTGGAGGGTCAACTGACACAAGGGGAGCCTCTGAGTTCCCTCCTTTGTCCGACATGCTTTTCTAGTGAGATGTAAGTGGTGCACTTACCTACACTATTTGTTTGCATACTGATCCCTTGCTAAGAGTTGTAGTCAGGGTGTGCTAGGCCCTGTTGAACTACAACAGCTGGTTCAGTAGAACTCAGAGTATTCTAAGCTAAGTTATATGTACCTTGGTACTTATGTGATCTTTCAAATGATATTCTTAGGATACGTGTGGAAAAACAACAGCAAGCTCAAATCCCAACCGCTGCTCACCAATGTGAGAAGTTGGCCTGATATGCAGTGCTCACTATTCTAGTGATCACTATGTATCAGTCCAAATGACCCTTATTGATGATTGGTTGTAAGTCAACCGTAGACCAGCTATCCTAGTAGCATGGACAAGAGCAGTCTTTAGGCTAGACTCTAGAGGGCGTGTTAAGCCAGCTGTTATACCATCACATATACCCCTTGAACACCAAGTGAAAGGACACCACACAAGTTGTTATGAAAATAAAAGGATATTTATTTAGAACACAACAGCCCTGGACTCTTTATGAGGACAGGGCGCTAAGCACAATACAAAGCTCTTATAAAAATACTGAAAGTCGCACAATTTACACAAATGCCCGAGGGGCACGAAAAACCATATACTCTAAAAGTGGAATGCGAAATTACTAGCAGGTAAGTACTACTCTAATAGGCTTTAGGATCGCTAGGACTGGACTACTGAACCTTCAGATTACTAAGCAGGAGGCCTAGGGAGATCGGGTGCAGAGTGTGCACTCTCACGCGGGATACGGGACAAAGTCTATGGATGCTAGATTTTGTAAAGTTAGTGTTATCGGACGAATCCGACTAGGTAGAGCTGAAACGAAAAAGGATCTGGACCTTTGGATAGTTAAGCTATGCTGGAGCACCGAAATGCTCGGGTTACCTAGCCCAGGGGCTGCGGCTGCATAGGTCTGGAAAGACGTCGGGAATCCTCGTTGCAGTCTATGGAGCCTGAAAGAAGAAGTTGCTGGCAGGCGACCAGTGATGAAGTTCGATGTGATCCAAGCCTGGAACGGTGTGGGCACTAGGATGGCACCGGACGAAGTCACCTCGACCAGGTGAGTGGGCGACGCTGGGCTCTGCAGTCTCTCGGACCAGGAGGCGTTGTCGGCAACCAGGATGGAGGTGCGAGCTGTCCCACGAAGGTATCTGCTGTTGACGTCGCTGGACCCAGGATTGGGGCAACAACTCTTGGCAAATGCAAGCCCACGCGGTGGACTCAAAATGGCGTCTGGAGTAGACCAGGAGGGTCCAGGGTGCTCCTCTGTTGGAGGGGAGCAAGGGCCAGTCTGGAGCAACCAGACCAGCGGTTTTGTCATCGTGGTGCGTCATCAGGAGGGCCACAAGCCAGCAGGCAAGTAGCCGGACAACGCGGTGAGCAGCAAAGAGCAGAAGGGCCCCACGCAAATCTGGTGGATGCTGGGGGGCTGGACTTCGGTGCTGGAGCTGCTCAGGGTTAGGGCTTCTCAAACCCCAAAGCACTCACTCGAGGATCCCTCGGCGGTCGTGCTGGATAAGCGTCGTGCAGTTTTGAAGATGGCCGGTCCCTCGAAGTCTCGTCACACCCACGGATCTCAGCTGGGCTGATGATGTAGGTAGAGGTCAGAGGTGCCAGGGAAGCCGGGTATCGTCGTGCTGGTCGGTCGGATTCCGGAGGAAGGACGTGCAGCAAACCGCAGTGTTCTTAGTTGGTGCCCGCAGATGCAGGGTGACTACTCCTTAGTCACAAGGGAGAAATATTGAGAAGAAGTCTTGGGTTCCTTTCGTAGAAAGTAGTTTCAGGATTCAAAGATGATCTCATTTGGAAGGGTCCCCGCTCCCACCTTTATACTAAGGAAAGGGGCTGGCACGCGACTAGGTTCTGCCCATGGGTGGGACCAGGAAGGGGGGTGGTTATACCCCTCTCCCATGCCGGACTTTCCCCAGCTCAGGGGCTGGTGTGCCCCTGGAACTGGTTCTAGCCGGCCTATGCATAGTGAGCACCAGGGTGCCACTTGCAGTCACCTTCCTCTAAAGCCCTACCTACCCAGGATACACAAAACCCTGTCTGGGATGGTGATAGCACCGCACCTGACAGGAAACCCTTTGTCCAAGCTCTCCTCGCTGGAAGGACTCCCAGCAGCAGGAGGTCAGACTTGTGTCTGTGGTGACAGCATCCATTTTGTGATGCTGAGGCTCGAGTTAACCTTAACCGGGGTTCACAGTTACACACATGTCGTGTCCCTCTAGAAGGGTGGAATGCTAACCCCGTCGCCAGAATTGGCGAGGGGTTAGTATTCCAATTCGTATGACACCTTACTCGACATGTTTTGATAAAGCGATACCAGAGTTGGCATATAACCGCGAGGATTATAATGCACTTAAGAGTATATGGTATGCGTTATCATGGAACAGCTATTAGGACTTGGTTCCGCAAGCTGCAAACGGGCTCAGCTCATGCCAGAGCACCATCTCACATGATTCCAAGCACTCTGCCTTCAGGATTGTTAAGGCTGCCATAGGAGTGACTGATAGGAATCTATGTGTCCATTTTAGAGTTAGATATAGGTATACTATATCTAAAGCAAAGGGTGATTACACCACCTTGCCCCAGCTGTCGTGCAGCCAGTTGTGTCAGATTTAGATGGCCAGCCAGGGGTGGCATAATACATGCTGCAGCCCCTGGTAGGCCCTGGGTACACCTATGCCCTGAGTTACAGGGTCTGATAAGGTGGCCCAGTACCAATTAGATATGTACCTAAGGTACATGGAATCCATTTTACAGAGAGAGCAGTAGGCCTTGGGCCCTGAATAGCAGGGTCCCAGGTCAACTAAGTCGGAAAACCAGCAAAACACCAGGCAAAAAGTTGGGGCAACCATAGTCAGGTATCCACCCTCCTACACAAGCTGTTAAAGATATCTGATGATTTGGTATTGGAGTATTGCAGAGAGTTGGCTGATCAAGTGTGTTCTATCTCTCACCAAGTTGGGGAAGACGCTGTGGCCAGGCAGTCGACTCAAGCACATGATCGGAATCCTGGTGATTGAGAAGTGCTAAAAGATCACACTGGAGAATCGTGCCTAGCATCAAGGTGGGGAAAACCACATTAAGTTATATTGGTTACCACAACAGCTGAAAAGTGTGCAGGTTTGCCTAATTGGATTTATGCAAGCCATACTAAAAGAGTAACTGAACCTAACGAAGCAGAGGCTGAAGGTTGTATAACTGAAGAATCATAAGAATTTGATCCTGAAATAGCTGATGAAGAACAACCTAGCACCAGTCAGGACGAATGGATCCCAATAGTAGACATACCTGAAACAACAGTGAAAACAAGAAGCCAAACTTATTTGGCAGACAGAGTGACAGTGAGGATGAGATAGGAATAGAAGAACGCACTCAGATGGTGGAAAAATAAAGCCAATAACGAATCTGAGGAGGACCAGATAAGGAAAGAGCATTGCACTCAGACAGAAGAAAATAGAAACAGCACTCCTGAGTCTGAGAAGGGACAGATAGGCACTAGAGAAAACGCCCAGGCAGAAGACAATCAAGAAATGTTAAGACCAGAGCAGGACCAGTTAGGTAAAGGAAAACAAGTTCAGGAAGAAGAAGGAGAAGAAAGTCAAAACAAACATACTCCTGAACAGGGTAAGAATAGTGTAGAACACATCCAGGCAGAAACTGCAAAGGTAATAAGCCCTGGACTAAGTCAGATAGAGAACGATTCTGAAGACAAAAGTAATCAAAGTGTGCCACAGATCAATGAAAACAAAAGAGCATTTGGAGAAATTGAAAGCACAGTGCCAGCTAAGAGACTCAGAAAAGGGGATACCTGGCCTAGTATTATTAAGAGACTGAAATATCACCTCAAAACAAAAAGTGAAGAACCCGAACAAGTGGACAAAGTAATCAGTCAATCTGGACCGTCAACAGATAAACCAAGAAGGAGAAGTCCAAGTTTGAAAAGACTGAATAATAAATTCAGGGGTCCTGAACGGACATATGTGATTCTTGAGAACTTTGAGAATCTGGAAAAAAGTGGAGACAGTTATGAAGAATTAGGTGCTGATCAAATTGACGAAGAAGTGAGACCAACTTGAAATAATTAAAATTATATAATTTGTATTCCGTACAAAAGTTACAAAGAGGGGGATAAAGTTTCCTTAGTCAGAAGTGGCTGATAATAGAGCTGCTGGAAAACCGAAACAAAACTGTATAAAGACATATTGTAGAATATGCATATGTAGCATATTCATAGTGCTCATAGCATGGTTAGGACTGACAATAGCCATTCCCTATCTAATGACCGGAAGTAAACAGAGTGACACTAGTGCACATGAAAAGGTAGCTAACATTAAGCAAGACAGAGTAGAATTAGAAGCACCAGATGAGACAGATTTACACCTTGGTATAAATAGAAATGAGGTGGATTTAAATGTTTTCGCTAACCTGTTAGTACATTATGTAGAAACAATGGAAGTTAGTGATTGTTATGTATATATGAAATTACCGACATCAGTAGCAGAAGGAGTGACATATCATTTACCACTGACGTATGGTATTTCATATAGTATTTTAGCTAGCTTATTTTATAGAAATGGAAAATTACAATATTATTATTCTAACATAGGTGTTTTTTTCTGAAATTCATTTGCGCAGAAACATGAAACCTGTCCTTGGCAGTAGAGATTCACAGTTTATGGGTGAATATTTTCTAAAAATGAAAACAATAGATATAGCTGAAGCACATAAGGATAATCTAACATGTAGATTACAAGAAGAAGAAAATATATTTTTGAATTTAGTAGAGAAAAGGAAACAGGATTTCCATAGCAGGGCTACCAAACCGAAACCTCAGATACCTAAATGGGCTGAGGGGGAAGATTTTATTGCAACTGGCAAGACTCGTGCTGCTATGTCCCTGGATCTTGAAAAGAAGGGGAAAATCTGTCTCCATACGTTGAAAACAGAGTATAACAATTTATTCATTGGTTCCAGTGAATGTGAACACAATTTCCTGATAATCGGGTTTGGGGACTAAAAGGGGGAACTGATCCAGTATTTCCTGGAGTATATTATATTTATGGAAACATAGCTTATTTTAAGCTGCCTGACCATTGGTATGGGAGTTGCTATTTTGGAATAGTATTCCCAAAGGTATATCATGTAAAAATAATCACTGGAAGCAATGAAGAAAATAAATGACTAACATGAAAGAAAAGAGTTAGTTTTTCAGAAATTGTAGGAGATATATTTAGGTCATTAATACCTTCAGTGGGAGTAATTCTGAATACGCAAAGAATTTGTAAATTATCCACAGTGGTTGAGCGCTTATTGACTGACACTGCTGGAGGGTTCTTATTGATCAATACTGAATTAGTTGGGGTAAGATCTATGGTTTTGCAAAAGAGGGCGGAGTCTGTAAAATGTTGAAGGCGCAACATTGTTGCATCTACATACCTGACAAAAGTATCGAAATTGGGAGATATGTCCGAAATATCACGAATTTGGAAGAAGAATTTAAACCACAGGAGGTTGACAGTGCATGTTAGAGACTAACTGATGGTCTTTCTTCTGTAGGTAGTTGGTTTTCAAATGTTGGAGAAAGTATTATAGATCAAATACTGATGCCAATAATGGGAATAACATTATTAGTCTTAATGATAATGATTTGGTGCAAATGTTGCAACAAAAGAAAATGGTATGGAGTGATTGAAAAAGAAGAGAAAATATGACGAAATTCAACTAGAAGAAATAAAAGGGATATTTATAAAATAATGAAAGGTTTTCAAAAGAAAAGGGAAAAAGGAAATGCAAAAGTAATTGAAGAAATTGAATTGGGAAACTGCTAAAGTTGGCATCTGGTTTAGTAATTAGTGATGGCATAGAATGTCATCAAAGAGGGGATTAATGGAGCAAGGTTTTGTAGGTAAAGAAACTTGCTTGGATTCAATTCTCTCGAAATAACATGTAACAAATTAACCAAGATGTTTGTGAGTACTAATAATTGCACCACACTACATTCCTGGGAATCTTTTAAATGTGCTTTACTAACAAGTAGCCCGAGTGTCTTAATATGGATGCTGAAAATGCAGGAACTCATCTGTGCATGTGTCTACTGTATCTACGTACTATGATGTCCTTTCCTTTTGGTGGGAATTCTTTGCAGCTGTGTAGTAGAGCCTAAAATGTCCGCTTTGAACCTCTCATGCTAATGCATATGCTTTTGCTTGAATTAAACCTCGCATGTTTGCTAATCTGCTAATGCAATAGTTAAAATAAAGTAATGGAATTAGAGTAGAAATAAGGGGTATACAGTGCATTCATTGATTTTCGTATTCTAATATGCCCTTCTTTTACTTTATTATTAACTCGTATTTGGGCCTGAAGGGTGACTTGTACTGCCATCTAGAAAATCCGAAAGCGCATGTGCTGGAAACATTGCAAGCAATCGAATGAAGAAAATACACGAATATTGAAACATTGGGGGGTGGTACATGCCCTGGAAAATGGTATAACTAAGGTCGCCTTAGTCAGTTAGATTGTCCGACTTGTCACAGACCTGTCACTGACCCAACGTATGCTGAAGAAGATCATGGATGATCGCAGAACTCAGAGGGGTGGTCGAGTACTCTGAAAGAAGATTTGGAGATTGCTGAAGGAGAAGACTGTCCATTTAGAAGAGGAACGAGAGGAGCTACATAGAGGGGTGTAACACTGGTGTTGCACTTAACAGAGGGTACCTGTCCTGTCCTGACCTGATGGCATCTGATTAGTCAGGAGCCCTTCTCTTTTTCCAGCCTTGGCCAGGGGTTGGTCCTCGCACCATTCTAGGTAAATATAAATCTGTGTGGTATTTCTTTGTACCGTTTCCTTTTCTCACCCTTCCCAGGTACCAATGTCTAGAAATTTTGCTAAGTCTCAACAGATGTATTCTTTGATTATTATTTTTCTACTTGAAAAGATATTTACTGACATGTACTGGTACTTGAATCACAGAATATTGCATAAAGTGTTTAAAACTTTCCTGAGTCTGTGGTTATTCCATGAAATCGTGTAAATTGTTATTCTATACCTATTATTCTAACTACCAGACTCATTGGCCTGTGAAATTTGAAGTGACAAGTAATTGGTAAGTCATGGTGTACAGGTATGAATCATAATAAGGTAAATAAAACTCCTAATCGGCAAAAACAGATTACCGGTTTATAGTGTGTATGTTTATGGGCCAAGGTGAGTATGGTGCTTTTTAGAAGTATACTAAACTGGTAATCTTGCGCCATCACTTGCATGAAAGTACCATCACTGCACCCATTTAGACGTTCTTTTCCTAAGTGCCACATTTACCTACCTCTATCTGTCCTTCCATCTACTCACTTGTTCCTCCATCCATCCATTCACCAACCTATCTAGGAGTTCTGTCATTCATCGTCCATTCACCCCTCCCTCTATTTTTTTATTTTTTTCTATTGTTCCCCAGCCACACAAGCATCGAGAATCAAGAGAAGCACTGCTGGCTACAGCAAAAGCATTCCCCAGAAGGCCACGCGGCCCTCATTCATCTTCTCCACCTCCTCTAACACTGTGCACCACCAGGTCTGTCACACCGGTCTAGATTTAAATATGAAGGTACTGCCATTTCACTTCCTCTGTGGTTTTGAAGAGGAAACTGATAGAGACCGGACCCTATTAAGCAAAGTAAAAGTCCAATCTCGTGTTTAAAAGTGATGTGAAAGACATTTATAGAGCACACTACCACTCCAGGGAGCATCTTGGCGCTTAGACTCAAATGCTAAGGGATGGACGGAAATAAAGTTCTCAATCATGATAGATTAAACCAGTGATTTGCAAGCTGAGTCTGCCAGACTAAAGATCCATGTCTTAAGGGATTTCTTGAATTTTTTTTCAGGTATGGTGTTACGCAAATTTAGAGGCAGCGTGTTCCATGCCTTGGCACCCAATACTGCTATGGACTTGCCTCCCTTTGTCATGAGTTTGAATTTTGGAACACTCATTAGATTGGCTGTGGTGGATCTAATATCCCGGGTGGGGTGAAATCAGTTGAAATATTTGGAGAGGAATAGGGGGCCATATTTATGATAGGCCCTGAAAACAATCACCAGCACCTTGAACAAGATCACTTCTGTATAGGAAGCCAATGAAGCTCCTTCAGTGCAGCAGAGGCCGAAGATTTCCTGGGCCATCTAAGCACCAGTCTTGCTGTGGCATGCTGAACCATCTGCAATTTATGTAGGGCAGATTTGTTAATCCCTGCATACAGGCTGTTGCAGTAGTCAAGTCTAGATGTAATCAATGCCACTGCAACAGTACGCCTGGCAGATAGGGGTAAAAAATCAAAGAATTTCCTAAGGCCCTTAACGATATTAAAGCATGATCCAGAAACTTCCTTTACCTGCTGTTTAAACGAGAGTGACTCGTCAAATTTTATGCCCAGGTTTCGTGCTGCTAAGATGGTATTGGGCGGGGCTTCTTCCTCTTTTGGCCAGCAACTCTGGGGGGAGAACGGATTATTGTGACCGAACAGCACAATTTCTGTTTTGCCCGAATTGCATTTCAGATGGTTGTTTTTCATCCAAGCAAAGGTTGCCGTAAGGCACTCTTTTAAGGACTTTTCGGCCACTGCCGGGTATTCGTCGAGGGTGAGGACCAGTTGTGTATCATCAGCATACGCTATCGTACTAATTCCAATGGTGGAGATGAGTTCGATCAGGGGGACAATATATAGATTAAATAAAATGAGGCTCAAACTAGAGCCTTGCAGTACCCCAGACCTAACCACCATCTCCTCGGAACAGACCTGGCCTAGCATTGTAATCTGCCTTCTATCCTTCAAGAAGTTTGCAAACCACTTTGACACGGTGCCTCCTATGCCAACATTCATAAGACAATGTAATAGAATAGCATGAGACACCGTGTCAAACGCTGCAGAGAGATCCAACAGGATCATGACGGCCCTCTTTCCCTGATCCAATGCAGCTCTGATGGTCTCTGTGGTGTACAATACTGCAGATTCATTAGAGTGATGAGCTCTGAACCCGGCCTGGTTAGGGTGAAGAATATGATTCTCCTCCAAATAAGACACCAGCTGCTTATTAACACAGGCTTCTGCCATTTTACAGATAGCCGGGAGAAGTGAAATAGGCCGTAGATTGGATAAGACTGTAGGATCCCGTAATGCTTTTTTCTGTAAGGGTCTTACAGCAGGACTTTCCAGCAAGCTGGAATCTCCCCTGTTTGAAGTGAGGAATTGAGGATTGAATTAATAAAAGAATTAACCTCCTCTCTTATCGCTTTTAACAGTGTTGGTAGACACGGATCAAATGGTGATCCTGATTTGATTTTGGATATAACTTTGTTAGATTCGTCCAGGGTAATCGGGGTAAAAGTTTCCCACACTGCCAAGTGTGGTTTTTCATTTTTGGGATTGAAAGATTCATTTGAGGCTTCTAGATTGACCTGGGGAAAATCTTTGGTGAGCTTCATGACCTTTTGTTCAAAGAAGGTTGCTATCTCATTACAGAAGGCCTGAGATGGAGGGATTTCTTGTACTAGTATTTTGGGGTTCCTAAAATTATTGACAATTTGGAAGATTTCCTTTTGATTATTTTTGGAGGCTTCAATCAAGTTTGTGTAGTAACTTGCTTTAGTTCCTTTAATATCTGCATGATAAGCTCTTCTGGCTGTTTTGTAGGCCTCCCGATCATTACAATTATAATGTCGGCGCCATATCCGCTCTAGGACCACTGTTCCCAATAACCTGCACGCCCGCGCGCATTGAAGGCACCCCAAGCGCGCAGTGCTCATTATTTAGCGTGCACATTCCGAGACTGTTCGCGCCGCCGCTTTTAACATGCGAGCGGCGCGAAAACCAGTAATTTTCTGTTCGCGTTCACGTGCAACTGGCCCTTGCACTTGCTCGATTCCTTTCCTGCCAGTGCACCGCTGCGGGCTGATTGAGGGCCTTTGAGGTAGTATTCATATTAATTGCAGTGCACACGGGCTGCAATTAATATGAATACCACCTCAATGGCCCTCAATCAGCCCCGCAGTGGTGCACTGTTAAGAAAAGAAAAACTGAGTTTCAAACACGACGTGCGCATTAGAACACGCGGTTTTTGACACTGATTTTCTTTTAACAGTGCACAGATGCGGGGCTGGTTGTGGGCCATTGAGGTAGTATTCATATTAATTGCAGCCCGTGTGCGCTGTAATTAATATGAATACAGACGCTGAAGAGAAAGGGAGGAGGGAGGCGCCTGTCAGACAGAGGCTGGAAAGGAAGAAGGCGACGGATCCGAGCAGGGGAAGAGAGGCCGGAGCGGGAGGAGTTTAAGATTCCCATGTGTGACAGTTTCATAATTTCAGTGCAATTATAAGTGACATTTCAAGGACTATGAGTGACAATTTCTAGTGAGGAAAATCAAGCAATGAAGACACGGGAAACATTAAAATATTAGAAATTACAACGGAGAGTGCATGAAGCCACTGAAGTTCACCAGTTATCGGTTCCAATGCACTTAGCACTCTGGATATTTATTTGAACTTTGTGAAAGCAGGGGAATTAGGGTCACCTGTGAATCTGAAAGATACCAATTGTGGAGATCTGCAGTTGAAGGCAAGTACCTTTCCTTTTTCCTCTCCAGTATCTTTCATAAATTCACATGATTGAAATAAGATTAACATAACAGTACTAAAGGCCAGGAGTTGATAATGAAGTTCACCTTACGTCAATATGGTCCAGCTCACCACTGATTCCACCAACACCTCTTTTCTGAATTACACGTTTTTTGCCATAGTGCTTTATGAAGGCATGTGTCTTGCACAATGACATTTTACACTTCTCTCTCACTAGGTGAGCAGTAGAGGCAGCCATACAGGTGGAGTGAGTGTTGCTTGTTGTTTAACTCTCACTCATGCTTGGCTGATCTTTGCCGGCTGAGCAAATATGGAAAATCGTCTTGCATCCTGGTCTGAACTCCTCTGATGCCTCTATTTTGTGCTGTATTGCGAGAAAGAGACTTGGTTTCTCCTTGAGAATATAGTACATTGTCAAATTTTCTGTCCACTTCGTCACATGCACATTTTTTACCTTCCTGAAGAAAAGCTTTTAGTGCAAATCTGAATGCTCGGAATTACAGCAAATTGATGTGTAATTTTTCTTCTGTTTCTGTCTAGAGACACTGATATGGATGCCTTTAAGGCGCGTTAGCCCTGTAGGGAGATGTCCTTTGTAAGAAATAGCTGTTACATTTCTGGCATTAGATTTTGTCCTGAAAATGTTCTACCTCTTCCTACCCATTCTCAGGACTCTCTCATCTGATGCTTGACTGACATCTTTCAACTCCCCATCCACTTATTGGCACTGCATCTTTATTCTTAGATTTTCATAATTGCTCTTAGATTTTCCTCATCTGCAGGCAGCATTGAGAAAGCAACAGGATGCACAGTGACAATGACTCTTGTGTTTGCCTTTGACTGTATATGTGCTGCCATGCACCTTAAATATGTGTCCTCTTTCCATGGGTTGAAAAATATTTTCTTGCTTGGATAGGATTCTTGCACCAAGAAAGACAGTATCTGTGGATCAGTCAAGCACAGACTTCTTGATGTTGATGGCTAGTCCTGGACTTGTTAATAATTGATTAGCTGCTTGTGGTCTTATCTTGGCTTTTGCAAAAGTGATTGTTCTGATCTGCTAGCCTTCTAGGTATGGATAAACTGTACATTATTAATACTGTAGAAAGGTTGCTAGTGAGGACATACTCTTTGTGAAAATCTGAGGTGCTGGCTTCAGACTAAATGGAACTGCTTTGATGGGAAATGGTGTCTTGTGTTCCTGAAACTCAGAATTTCTGTGACTCATGTGTGTTTCAAAACCTCGTTTATGGAGTTACTTGTTCAGATGCTGAAAATCTAGCACTGACTGACAATCTCTCTATATTTGTTTTAGGCTCCTGAAGGATCTTCAGTAACAACCTTAAGCTTTTTGAAAGATTAACACTTTATCAAAAGTTTGGTGACTTCTATGTTTGATTTCTTTAGGTGCTTGTGCCTTACCCTCCTTGATGGAACATTAGGAGGTTGAAAATAAGTGGAGTTTAATTGAGTGGAAATTTGCACACGTACAAGAAGTAATACTTTTAGAAAGTCAGAGTTTTCTTTATGTGAAAGAAAGAGTATGCTGATATCTCGGAATAGCTGTGATGATGGGGCACGGAGGGCCTGGAACAATGTAGCCATGCATCACCCCGAAGTTAATAAAATGCTCACTGCCCACATCCACGTGCATTTAGAGTTTATATGATTGCATAATATTGCTTGCTATTTCCAGTCCTTATAAATGAGGCGTGGTATGTAAAGGGCTATACAAAAACACATTATTGTTCCTGCTATTATTATTAGCACACCAGAAGAGGTTGGGCATCAGAGAGAATTGTGGGACAGGTGACAATGAGACAGAAGCCAGGGCGGAGGCAGGCCGTTTAGGGAATAAGTACCAAAAAGAGAACTGAGGGTGGAGGGTGAAGGTGGGACGAAGAGGAACTGCACCGTTGTCGGTAGTAGCTGAGCTCTGGTGGCATGGTGCCACCCCTCAACACAGTATGCCTAACAGCAGCTGGCAGGCCATAGATATCCACCAACACCAGCTCCTTGTGATCGGACCAGTGACACTGTAACTCCTCTCTCTCAGCCTTCACTTCATTCGACACCCACCGCCCTAGTCAACCACAGGCTGGGATTTCTCATCCCTGCTGCGGCGACAGCTGTTGTTTCAAAGGATCTAAGAAACGACAACCAATTGCCAATACTACAATTCATTCACAACAACGAATGGACCGAGAAGAACAGAAGTAAAACTAGTTCTTCAAATCATTGATTCATTTGTATTGATCTATTTATTTCAAAAGCAGAGTCACACTATATTAATTCGGCGACAACATTACTTCATTTACAAAAGATTAGTATCAAATATACAGGAGAGAGAAAGGGGAGAAGAATCCTTCCTAAAAATCTTTACACTCACTTGTGGCTAACATTCAATCAAGCATTCACTCGTGGAACCTCATTCATACACATATGTATACTTCTTACAAACTTCGTGAAAAAGATTGGAAAAAGAAAAAAGGGAAGGGTGAAAAAAGGAAAGGAGCAAATCAAAAGATATCAATAACTGTGTTTGACACAACTGGTGTTAGTCAAGTGGTATACTTAGAGCATACTTGAAAAAGGAACAATTGCTAATTTATACAATAGGCCATCTAAATATCTAAAAACAATTTCAAATTAGGTTTTTTAACATTTTCAACGATTGGCCTAACACGATGATGGTCATCGTGTTAGGCCAATCTTTTTCACGAAGTTTGTAAGAAGTATACATATGAGTAGCTGCCTCGAAAGAAAACCAAAGTGTGAACGCACTTCTAGATGACATAGCCTCATTCCATAACCATGGTTAACGTCACTCAGCAGATTTAAACAAGCATAAGCCTCTGTGTATCCAAATTGCAAATCTGCCTTAAGACCCTTAATGTGGCGCCGTGGGTGTGGAAAAGCACAGTATTTTCAGTTTTTTTAACAAAAGTTTGGAGAGATATTTGGCGCTGCACACACGCGCGGTCTGGTTTCTGGCGCACATAGCCATGGCTGCAGCGCACAGAGACCCTAAACTGCCGCACACAGAGGAAAAAAATTAGAGGGAACATTGTCTAGGACTCTCACTTTTCCTAAAGTTTCTTTTAGAGTACAGGTAAACCAGGGAGCAGATATTTTCCTTTGTCTTGGTTTAGCACTGGTCCCCCGAGATTTAATCCTTTCCCCTATGTTCCTCATCCAGCCCTCATAGCTCTTATTATCCATGGTCGCAATCCCAATTGAGGCGGTCTACTTTCCTTTACCCAGGTCTTAAGGTCTGGGTGTTCAATAATTTTCCCCCAGCACGGGGTAGACGTCTTATTCTCAGGTATGACCGATCTCATTGCCTTCTTGCCATCCGTTTTAAGGCTAAAAGCAATAAATGTATGGTCCGTCCAAGTTTGAATCAAAGGGGATTCAACCTTCATTGTGTCTAAGTTTGAGCTAATGGAACCTAAAATGTGCCCCGCTTTATGTGTGGATTCCACTGTTAAAATCGACAACCCCAGGACTTGAAGAGTATCTCTAAAGGACTTCACATTTGGATCAGTAGTGCTATCCAAGTGAAGTGGACCCCCAGAATTTGAAATTGTGACAATGTCAGCCACTAAGAGCCCTGCAGGAGGTATGGCAGCTTCAGTGGAGGAGCCGCTTAAAAGATGTTGAAAGATGCCACCTTCTAGCCTGGCTAACTCCGCTAGAATTTCTTTTGCATCTTCAGCTGTAGGCTGTCTGCTCTTGTACCATTTTAGATCGGTCTACTCGAAGAGGAAATTCATGACCTCAAGGCCTATCATTACTTAATGCACTTCTACCAAATGTCATTTGGGAGTGAGTAGATTCAAATACTTTACATGGAGATACCATTTTTCAGGGTGCAAGTCCCCTTTTGTGGAAAGCGAGCGCACAGGTTTTGAGAAAAGAAAAAATATATAGAACTTCTGTTCAGAATAGCTTAAAACTTGGCTATCTAACCGAGCAAAAGCTAGATAGTTGCCCTGATCCACATTTAGATGAGCAGGCTGAAGTGTTAAAATGTACTCTTTGAGCCAAAAGACCCTACTTTGTGAATTTTGTGATACACAAATAGCCATATAGATAGAATAAAAAGAGAAAGCCAGGCATAAAGACATTAGCTCTATCAATGATCTGATACTAGGACGGTCAAGCTAGACCTAGATAGAAGGACACTCAACTGAAACATATGAATTTAGTTGGACATGGTCAACGGCCTCAGCAGAAACCTACTACTCTCTAGTATGAATGAAGCATGGCAAATGGAGGCAAATGAAGCCTCCAGAGCCGAAGACTCAGAGTCGCACATAAGAAGGAAACGTGACTGAAAGCTCAACGCTCTATTAGACAGTCAGATAATCAAAACCTGGAAGTTTGGTTAGTATTATCCCCTGCATATCATCATCCTACAAACCAGGCTTTCCCTTCAAGTTATGTGGCTCTCAAGCCAGGTCAAATTCTAAGTATTTCAGAATAGTACCCCGTGCTTGCTACTATTTTGGTGCTCCCAGAGAAAAATATCAGAAATAAAGAGCATGCCTTATCAATAAAAATATTTAGTTGCAGTGATAAACAAGCATTGGAAATGCAATAAGTCTCGACTGACATTAGTTTGAGTTATTGACATTGTAAATGACAATTTTTTTCTTTTTCATTTTTAAAACATAACAAAAGGCATTGTTATTTACAATGGCAATAGAAACTTCAAACAGATGTACGTGTTTTTCCAGTGCCTTTCCCTGTGGAAATTGCAATCAGATCCCAATTTATAGCATGTTTAGCCCGGATAATTGAGACACACATGCATTAGATAGCAATTTAGGCACGGGGATGCTGGTGGCGATCCCCACTATCAGGTACATTTTATACCTGATAATTATAAATATTAACCGAAACCTTTAGAGACCGCTGAATAAGTAGTAACGTTAGAAACCAGTCCCAAGAGGCAACTGGAGTTTCCTTGAAGGAGAACAGGCCGTGGCACATGCTTGTGGGGTGAATCGTTGAACATGGATCTGCCGAACATACGATGCCCTCATATTATGGGGCTGGGTTGTGGAATTGTTAGAGTTGTGTTTTAGATTTAGTGGCAGGGTTAGTGTTGGGTGTAAGTTGTGGGTTAAAGGTGAAAAGTAGGATAATGCAAGGCATTGGAGTAGGTGTTTCTTGAGGGTGAAAAATAGGGTTAGGGTGCATGATCTGCTTGATTTAAGAGTGAAAGCTGGGGTTAATGCGAGGGATAGAAGCTAGGTTAGGCATAAGGTCTAGGTTAAGGGTGAAAGCTATAGTTATGGAGAGAAACAGGCCAGGATTATGGGTGAAAGTTGAGTGTTATGACTGGGTTAAGGGAGAAAGCTAGGGTTATATGAGGGATAATTGCAGAGTTAGGCATAAGCTCTGGGTTGCCGACTGATGTGGGGCTAGGGAAAGAGTTTGAGTTTAGTTAAACTGTAGAACACAGTTAAGAATAGGGTTAATGTTAGAATTAACGTTCAGGGAGAAAGTGAGGTACACAAAAGAAAACAAATTAGAGAAAAATACATTTTTGTATGTGAGAAGGTCCCACAGGATCCATTTTAAAGGGGGTTAGTTTGCCAGAACACATATTAAAAAGACTTGCGCACAATGACTGTCATTCACTGAAACAATGCAGCTGTTTTTCCTCAAGGTGCACCATATTTCCCAAATGGTTGTATATTCAAATGGCCTCTTTGCAAAATGTATGTGTCTGCCAGCAAGTCCACTTGACCTCATTGCTCAGGTCATGAAGGCTTATGAGAAAAGCATTAGACTTATTGTGTCACTCTTGTGGCACACACGTCATTTTCAAGAAGTGCCTCTACAGCCCAACTCCTTGGTACTATTTGTAAGTTAAAAATATTTCTCATGAAAGCTGCCGGACAGTAAACAGAGATTAAGAGATAAAACTGATAAACAATGATCTACCTGTTATCTGCACCATTCAACATTCCTTAGTGAAACAAAAACATAAATCCATCCTTATACTTGGCTCCAATTCGTAAGATGAAGAACCATTTTATGCAATAACGACTCAAATTAAGCACAGTTTCTTGATAGCACTGTCATCGCGAAAGCATACAAATGTGTACCTTTGGAAATAATATCAACACCAGATACTCCGAGGGGAAATCTGAACAACTACATAGCACAATATAACTATTAGGTCTGCAAATAAAAAAAAAGAAACCAGCAAAGACAACAATGGTGAAGTGCATGGGATGTAGACTGAAGCGATGGGGGGGAGGGGGTTGTTTAAACATATAGTGCACAGTCCTTTTTTAATGTGCACCTCTCATCAGGGTGCATTTCTCAGTGTGGTGACAATACTATCACAAAATAAGGTCATACGTGTTTTTTTTACAGTGATTGAATAGAACTGCTAATCAGCCTAAAATGAAGCAGGCTCTTAACTTTAATACACAAACATTCAAATGTGTTCTAAAGACTATTTAGACAACAATTGCCACAAAGTAACACAGCACTTCGCCACCAAACTTGTAAAAAGAGGCAAAAATTGTCTTTTTTGAAAAAACTGACAATGAAATAAGGAACATTCACATAAAGCCATCCTTATACCCTGCTCGTGATGGAAGTGGCTTTTAAGCAGCACACCTTCTTCTAAATCAGAAAATAGCATAATGAAGCTAACACAATTAATAATTCACACATTAAAGGAATCTCGTCTGCTATTTCTTTTTACAAACAGGAATGCACACTCCAACACTTGTTGGCTTGTTTTGTTTCTTCTCAGGGTGGCATTTCAGGTCTGTTGCACAACGGGTGCCACTGCTTCAAGGGTCTGACTTCTGCAATGGCGGTGGGCCCTTGGGTAGCATGCCTGCTAGGCTGCTCTCACTTCTCAACTAACGTGTGGGTTTGTGAGCCTTTGCTTGAGGAATGTAAGAGATGTGCAAGTCCAAGCAATTGCTGCAAGCATTCCCCAACAATAATTAGTTGTTCTTGTAGTGTCCTGGTCATGACATATAACGGCAGCTTGTCTCGGTTTGTCTAAACGCAAGCAACTCTTTCAGCTACTGCAACAAAATAACAAGCATTTGCAATGCAATAGGTCTCGCATTTGTTTAAAGTTAGAGCTGTTGGCGTTGAAAATAACAATGTTTTTTACTTTCGTTTTTTTATTTGCAGTGGAGTTATTATATTTTTCATAGCACTGTTGACAATGGTATAAAAAACAAAAGTAAAAAACATTGTCATGTTCAATGCCAACAGCTCTAACTTTAACAAATGCGAGACCTATTGCATTGGAAATGCAATCGGTCTCGCATCTGTTGGAGTTAATGGCATTATAAAGGCCAATGTTTTTTACCTAGCCATGTTGTAGGGTGCAGAACCATATGTGGCCAAAAGAGGTACCACGGGACCTGCAAAGTTGGAGTTATTGGCAATATAAATGGCAATGTTTTTTTACCTAGCCATGTTGCAGGGTGCTGTACCTATTGGGCAATTGTTCCATTGCAGAGCCCCTGAGTGGGACTCCAACGTGCGCTGGTTTCTTTCACAGCAACCCCATCCGACAGTGGGCAGCTGCAACGTTTTGCCCCACTACGCTAAGAGCCCCAGTGGGGGTTCAGTAGGCGCAGTGGCGCCAGCCCCATTCTTTTCCTCGGGGCCATTGTTCTGTTTGAGTCCCAGGGCAGGGGCTCACATTCTTCTACAGCTGCCCCGCCTGGCAGTGGGCAGCTGCAACACTGTGCATAATTGCTTTGAGAGCCCCAGTGTGGATTCCTGAGGGCACCGAAGTGCCCGTGCCCATCATTTGGATTTTACAGCTGCCCAGCAAGTAGTGGGCAGCTGCCACGTTTAGGCCTGTTCTTTTGCGTTGTTGCTTTTCGCTGTAGGCGCAGCCAGCCCTGACTTTTGGGACAAAGGGCATTTGAGCCCCGTGGAAGGTCAGTTGGCCTTAGGTCAGTGCCTAAAGTGATTCTTGCGCAAGGAGATTGCATACTGTGTTTATGATAGTAATTACCTAATGCCTAATATGATGTATGCGTAATGTATTTATGCATCCTGCCTGATACCACTACCAGTGTTTTATGATTAGGAGTTGGTTCGCCTTGTATGGTTTATGCTAGCGAGTTTATGGTTACCTGCGAGATCTATGCTTGGTGATTAGTATTGCGTAGTGTGTTCCTACCTTTTACCAGTAGTTACTTGTTGTGCTCTACAATTATTATTTTATGCTACAGTTATTCTATGTGCTACATCTACTATTTCTTCTAAGTGCTGATTCTGACGGTGGTTCATGTGGCCCTGTCATGTGTATTTAATCCCCTGTTAATACTGCCCAGTGCCAGTTGGCACAGTGTATATGTGCGATTATGATCTAATGTGTTTATGGTAGTACAAAGGCTATTTTTGTACATAACCGTGTGTGGAGTTCCTTTTAGTGGTGTGCCTAATGTGTTGCTGCTGTGTGTGTGTGTGTGTTGCGCAACTGCTTTACACATTGCCTCCGGGATAAGCCTGACTGCACGTGCCAAGCTGCCAAGGGGGTGAGCAGGGATTATCTTGGCGTGTAATTCCCTTCCCCTTCCTGGCTTTGGCCCAAGCCTTAGCCAACCAGACATCCCATTTCTAGCAATGGGCATAAAACTCCACACACTTTCTGCCCATCTTTTTAATTGACTCCTGTCCCTGTTCTTTGTTAATGGAGGCTTTTCATTGCTCAATAGGTTTAGTAGTCCCTCCTTATCTTTCTTGTAACCTCCCATGAGAACATCCCCTGTTACATGTGTTGTTACTCCCTGGGTTTTAATTACAGCCTCAAGGCACTATCTTCTTAAAGGGCTTCTGGTTGGATACACCCTTGGTCCTAAGCAAGGCTGGCAGTGGTTACTTTACTCACTAGCACATCTCACATTTATATGAGACCTTCTATAAATTTCCCTTCATCAGCTCCACACAGAGTACAATCCAATTTGGAATTAATATAATAATTATTTTGTCTAATTTCAAAGCTACTAATTGAATATATGGACATAGCTATTTGAATCTACTCATGGTAGTGTCTTGCATGCAATGCATTATGGGTAGGGTGGATTTACCATAGCTTCTGCAGAGTGCAGTACCATATGTGACCAAAAGAGGCGCCATGGCACTTCTTTTGGTCACATATGGTACTGCACCCTGCAACATGGCTAGGTAAAAAATATTAGAAAGTGAATGTGGATAGCGCACAACTATGGTAAACTGTAGTTCTCAGAATTCAATTATTTACAAGAATATTGCATGCTTTGTGTGAATCATGTTAGCCTAACATGTAATAAACACTAAAAGTGGCCAAGTCCCAACAGGCGTCTTGGGCTCACACAAGCACAGCATAAAGGGATAATACTAACATATCTTTCAGCAATTCTCTGTGTTTAACACAATTTACAATGCAAGAATACAATAGTTACTTCATGCAATTTTAATAATTGCATCAATATTGATTACACTTTTTTCTAAAGCATATTCAAAAGAAGCAATTATTATACATGTTTCAATTAGAGTTCAAACAGTCGAAATGCATTCAAATCAATGTACAAAAACAACACAGAATACAAAAGCCCAATGCATTTCGGGACTCCTCTCCCTTGGTCAGGGGAAAATCTGTAAGAATATGAAGGCATGAATCATTGAAACATCTTCAACGCACAGAGTCAAAAGAAACAGAAAACAACATCAAAAGACACTTGTATTAACCATGTGCAAGTTAAATTAAACCCAGACCGCGAGATGGCCCATGCTTAGGTAAAAAATATTGCCATTTATATTGCCAATAACTCCAAATTTGCAGGTCCTGTGGGACCTCTTTTGGCCACATATGGTTCTGCACCCTACAACAAGGCTAGGTAAAAAACATTGGCCTTTATAATGCCATAAACTCCAACAAATGCGAGAACGATTGCATTTTCAATGCAATAGGTCTCGCATTTGTTAAAGTTAGAGCTGTTGGCATTGAAAATAACAATGTTTTTTACTTTTGTTTTTTATACCATTGGCAATAGTGCTATGAAAAATATAACTCCTCTGCAAATTAAAAAACGAAAGTAAAAAACATTGTTATTTTCAACGCCAACAGCTTTAACTTTAAACAAATACGAGACCTATTGCATTGCAAATGCTTATTTTGTTGCAGTAGCTGAAAGAGTTGCTTGCGTTTAGACAAACCGAGACAAGCTGCCGTTATATGTCATGACCATGACACTACAAGAACAACTAATTATTGTTGGGGAATGCTTGCAGCAATTGCTTGGACTTGCACATCTCTTACATTCCTCAAGCAAAGGCTCACAAACCCACACGTTAGTTGAGAAGTGAGAGCAGCCTAGCAGGCATGCTACCCAAGGGCCCACCGCCATTGCAGAAGTCAGACCCTTGAAGCAGTGGCACCCGTTGTGCAACAGACCTGAAATGCCACCCTGAGAAGAAACAAAACAAGCCAACAAGTGTTGGAGTGTGCATTCCTGTTTGTAAAAAGAAATAACAGACGAGATTCCTTTAATGTGTGAATTATGAATTGTGTTAGCTTCGTTGTGCTGTTTTCTGATTTAGAAGCAGTTGTGCTGCTTAAAATCCACTTCCATCACGAGCAGGGTATAAGGATGGCTTTATGTGAATGTCCCTTATTTCATTGTCAGTTTTTTCAAAACACGTTTGGGAATAGAATTGCAATACTCCTCGTAAAAGTCTCTCCGGAGTTTTCCAGGCTCTCAGTTTTTTCAATAGGAGGTTACGGTCTACACTGTCAAACGCTGCCTTTAAGTATATAAAACAAAGGTGACATTGTTGTTTACTCCGCCTACATTTGTTTGCTATTACTGAGAGAGCTAGGATGTTTGTGATCGTCCCTTTACCCATCCTGAAACCTGTTTGGTTAACTGGAATCAGGTTAAGGTTGTTTGACCATTCCTTCAGATCTTCCAGAATGAGTGAGGCATGGTATTTAGCTTCAACATCTAATAGAGCAATCAACCTATAGTTCGACGGACTTTTTCTATTTCCTCCTTTAAAGATCGGTGTCATTATTGATCCTTGACAATTCGGTGGAACGCAATTTAACAGCTCTATTTCTGTGAATAACATGGAGAGATGCTCGCTTCAAAATGAATCGTTTTTAAAGATGGCTTGAGGAATGCAATTAGGTCCTGGAGCACCGTCTTCTCTGCCTTTCTGTTATTATACGGATTATTTCGTCAGCCGAATTAAAGGACCAATCTATCTTTACTTTGAGGGAACTGGTGCCATATTTGCAGTGTTTCTTTGCGGTTTCCTCAGTTAAGTAGGCACCTAAATCAGTCTTTACTGTTAGATTGCTCATGCTGTCCTCGCCTATTTTACTAAGATCAACTCATCCTTGTAAGATGTTCTCTGTTGTTTCTTTTGCCACTGGTAGTTCTTGGTGGTATCGACCCTCCTGATGGATCGATGATAGATTATCAAGAATTGTGATTTCTGTAAACTTGGATGTTAGAAATTTAACCCACTCATGTTCTTGTATGTTTGAGGTTAGCGTATTCACCGGCCAGGTCAATTTATTTATCATTCCCCAGAAAGTGTTAGTTAGATTTCTTAGCACTACAGAGTAATTCAGAACAGACGGGGGGAGACACTTCGTCAGAGGGCTCAGCTTGCCGGCTAGCGCACGGTGTGCGCCTACATTTCCCAGCCGCCATCAGGGGACAACAACTGACTGCCAGCCCCTCCCCTTCCCACCGGGGGCTTGAAAAACTGCTCGCGTCTCCCGCACCGCGGGACGCGCGCAGGCCTGCGCCGGGCTAAGCCCGGGCAAAGGGCGGGCCGTCTGTGGCCGTCAGGGGCCAGAAGCGGCCGGGCTGGGCCACCTGTCTGACCTCTTCGATGGGTAAGCGAAAACAGCAGTGTAATGGGGAGCATGAGGGGAAAAAAAGCTAAGGTCCTGAGGTAATCTGAATCATTAATATCATATTTGACATCAGCTGTGGGGGTCCTATCCAAAGAAATCGCAAATGCTGAGAAAGAACTGGGCCTGGCCTCGCCTAATATAGCTCTTGAAGCAGGTGTATCTGTTGGACCGGAATCCTAGTATACCCTTGGAGCCAAACATTGTGATTCTTAACCACCTACAGTGACTGAGTCTCACCCAGGCCTGACTGATATAGTGGTGGCGTCAGAGGAACCGGGGGACAAAAGCCCTGAAGCTCCTTCTCAAAATCTATTGTGTAAGCGCAGGCCTATTAAGAAACTCCCTAAGAGACAAAAACATGTTGTTGCTGCTCAACGTATGGACCCTAATAGTAAGGAATATGTTGCAGAAGTGGTGGAGGAACTGTTTACAGCACGGCTGGAGCCTGCTTTAGTGGCCATCGCTAAGGATATTGTGGACACTCTTAACACCTGCGTAGCCGGTTTGTGATCGAAATGATTCATTTATTAAACAGCACACAGGCCAACAAGGGCGTCCCATTCAGGTTCACGAAAACCACCCCGATAAGCCTAGGGATGAAAATTTGCAGAGGGAGATCCGTCCGAAATTGATCATAGGAAGCACATCCCTTACCACTAATAAGGTAGGAGTAGGGAATACCAATTGTGGAGTTAGTAATATCCGGAGACCTTCCCCACCTAGTATTAGACAGGTGGGTATTATCTTGAATTTGCCACCAGATGGCGCCCCATTGGTGGCTGTTTTTAAGGGGGTCCCTCCACTAAGGGATGGTATAAATGAATCGACTCATGATCTCCTGAAGTTAGCCAGTCACTGGTGTGCACAACACAGTAGTGGAGGGCTAGACATCACTAAATCCATTATTATGGCAAGGAGAGTTGACTGGATTGGTTGTCGCCCTTAATGTATTACGGGAGACTGTGTGGTCGCGAACTTCAATTCCCGGTCAGTCGCCGATAGAATATTTTGGGATGCCTCAGAGTTGGATAACATGGGTATTAGACCTGTGCCCCTGGGCTACTTTTACCCTCCAGTTAGGCCATACCCCAAAAATTCTACTAGATACCAGTCATTGTCTACCCGGGGTAGCTTGTCTGTTACCCCAAACAAATTGGACGACACCACACAGAATAGGCCAGCAGGGGGGTAGACAGTGTTCTTTCAGCCCTATTACCAACCCGCTCCCCTCCGTATCAGGCAAACATGGAGATAGGCCTCTCAAATCGTTTTTCTTCTCTGACACAATTGGACTCAAACGATTGACATGTTTCTAACCAATGCCAGGGTGGCTCAGAAGGTGGGGCTAAACAGATAGTACCATGCAAGATACTTAGCTGGAATGTGGCGGGTATTAGGCCTAAAAGGTCAGATGAGTTATGGGTGGATTTTGTGAAACAGCATGACATCATTGCCTTTCAGGAAACGTGGGATGTTGCAAGAAGTTTTAGTATGAATAGATACTTAAGTTTTGCCGTCCCAGCTGTAGCAGAGTTTGCAGGAAGGCCGAAAGGAGGGTTAATTTTTCTCATTTCACTCAACCTGAAAATTGTTTTTAAAAGGCTTGATTTAGACTCTAGTAATATTATGATATTGGAATGGAGTGGAACAAATTTGCAAAAGTACCTTTTAATAAATGTTTATAATTCCAATGATGGCTCACAGTATAATGAGCATTTAGGTGCTTTGGATCAATTTTTGTCAGATTATAAACTTATTCAGTACACTGTTTTCGAAGTGATCCTCATGGGAGATTTTAATATTCATCCGTGTAAATGGGACTGCTAGATGGGCGACCCCTGTGGGCCGCCCGGTGCAGTGGTTCCTCATTTTGAGCTTAGTAACCAGGGAGAGGCATTAGAGGAAGTTTGAGCTAATATGAACTTATTTGAACCAGGTCTTGAGGAAGGGGGGGAGATGGTTCCCACCTTCATAGAAAGAGGGTCTAATACAGTTATTGACTAAATCTTTCTATCACCCTCGGTATTGGATAAGACCATATCCCTTAGAGTGGTGTTCTCAACATTTAGTGACCATAATCCGGTCCTCTTAGAGGCCGATTTTGGGGAATTGAGAGGCCAACAGGGCAATGGGAGGGGGGAGGCAAAAAGCCTGTCTACAAAAGACCAAGGGAGAAGGATTAAATGGGACAGGATGGCGTCAGTAGCTTTTTTTGAGGAGCTTGCTCTTATGGCCGATGCAAATTTGGCAATTTGCCTTGATAGCTCGGCCCGAGTGTTGAGATTATAGGAGCCTATATTGCCGTATGTGGTCAGATTGCGAAGAAACTAGAGGTAGAAAATATAGATAAACCAAGGAAGGCACAAAGATGGTTTGATAGTAGTTGCTCTAAGGCACATGGTGCCCTTCTCCAGGCGCTGAAAATAAGGCCAAGAGATAGGATCCTTGTTGCTAACTATCATAAGACATATAAAATATCTATTGCTACACGCAAACAACAAATTAAAGAGGAGGTGTGGGACAACCTTCTCTCAATTGAAGTTTTGGGGGATAGTAGGAAGTTTTGGGCAACTATACACCATCCGTTTTTCTCTGAACAAGATAATTCAAATATGGACTGTGTCATCCCTGATGAACGATGGCTCGGACATTTTAGGGAAATGTATGACAAGGAGCACTTAGAGCTGCTGGATGGTGCTAATACTTCCTCTCAAGATGTATACCTTGTAAACTTTGAAGAGAGTGAGGTGGAAAAAGCGATCAAAGACATGTCAAAAAATAAAGCACCAGGCCCCGATGGGGTGCCTGCAGATTTATATAGTTCCTTCCCTAAATGTTGGGCCACGATTTTGACCAACGTTTTTAATACCTCTAGCATAGCAGGGTTCCCAATATTTAAAAAGGGGGACAGAGGGGACCCCGCTTGCTACAGGCCAATCTCTTTGTTAGACTTAGCAGTGAAAATCTTGGGCAGAGTTACTTTACATAAACTAAGGGATTGGCTCGATGGCAGGGGGTCCTCTCTAACCTCCAATATGGATTTAGAGAACACAGGAGCACCCTGGACCAATGCTTGAACCTTCATCTCCTTATAAGTAAGTACACAGTGGCTAAAGAAGGGTTTTTATAAATGAGTTTTATGGATCTTTCCTCAGTGTTTGATTTAGTCAACCGTTCCAAACAATGGGCAATTCTACGGGAAATAGGTATAGACCCACCACTCGTCAACTTTTTAAGTGATTTGTATCAGGACCTCTCAGCATCAGTTAGGGTGACCCGGGAAGGACGGTGCACTAACCACTTTAGCTCAAAGAGGGGCGTCAGACAAGGATGCATTCTGGCCCCCCTTCTTTCCACTATATATATCAACGCTTTAGAGAAGTCCTTGGGTGTGGCTACTCTGGATGTTCTGCGTATAGGGGAATCGGTCATTCCGGTTCTCCTGTACGCGGATGATGCAGTGTTACTGGCACGCACAGGTCTTGGTCTCCAGAAGCTGCTGGATCATTTCGCCGGCTTCATGGACTCCTTGGACCTAAAAGTTAATATCAAAAAGTCACACGTCATGGTGGTCGGGACTAGAGGTAGGAATGCGAAGTCAAAATCTTTTCCCTGCAATGGTGTTGAACTATTGAAGGTCCCGGTTTTTACCTACCTTGGGGTCCTTTTTGATGAAAAAGCTAACTGGGGACCACAACAAAAGCTCAAGACCTATGTGGTAGCTAGGTCAACTTCAGCTCTCCTAGGCTTCTCTAAGCGGTTGGGAGCAAGACCAATGGAGGCAATTCTGAAGATTTATAAATCTAAATGTTTGGAGATTGCCTCCTATGGTGCATCTCTATGGGGGTACACATCTCAGAACAAGATACAAGTTGCAGAAAATAGGTTCTTAAGATCCCTTCTGGCAGTTCCCCAGTCAACCCCAACCTATTCCTTACACACAGAATTAGGATTGGGTTATATTTCAGATCAATTAAAAATGGCTCTGTTAATCTGTTGGGTGAAAACATGGTTAAACAAGGAAATCACTTTGAACAACCAGATCCTCAGTGATTGTGTAGTATTAGACAAGGCAAACAGGGTGTTTGGTTGATGTACGATAGAGCGGCGTTCATCAAGCTTAGACGACCTGGATTGTACACATCACCTGAATGTATAAAAAAAGAGGACATAAATTGGATTAAGTATAACTTTCTGAACAAGTTAGAATTAGAACGGGATGAACAGGAGTTAGAGAAACCGTGTGTCAAAGCTAACTATGTTTTGTTAACCTCCACCTCTATCGATCCTAGCTGGTCAGATTTCGGTTTAACTTAATTCACCTCACCCTAGGAGTTTTTCCAACTTGGGGAAAAGCAGAAAATTCTATGCCATGTTTCTGCGATAATTTCTCCACACAAGACACTTTGCATTTTGTCATGTTTTGTGAGTATTATTCTGAGATCCCGGCATTTTTTTAACCTCAATATTAAGAGAGGCAGGTTTTGTACAAGTAAGGCCTGCCTTGCTTTATTTGCAAATGCTTAGTAGCACGCGTGACATTTATTGCGTTGCTAGTTTTTTGGTGGGTGCTGCCCGGATTAATACCAAAAAGATTGTTTGTGTATAATATTCCTGTCGGACTCTTACCCGGATGAATTGTTTTACTAAATCGATTTTACTAAACTGCCGATGAACCTTTGCACTGTATAATAGAACGTACATCGATTGCAATAATTGTATATATATCTATTGTAAATATCTTAAATTCTTTAATGTACCAGGTTTCTACGGTGTCTTTTATGATTTTAATTCATCGAATAAAGTGTTTTGACTGACGGAATTCGGAACAGAATTTATCATTGATATTTCTCTTTTATTCCCATTTAAAAAAAAAAAAAAGTTTCCTCAACTGACGTACGTTGTCCCAAGCTGTTTGGTTGAGGTATGTTGTTTTTAACCACCTGATGGCTTTTTTAAGTTCACGTTTCAGGGAGTCCACCTCTTCCGTCAAATTTTGTGTTTTTATTTGTTGTGGCCTGATGTTGATTCCTGGGCATTAATGTAGTTAGTTCTGATGTAAAATGCACCCATGCTTGGATTTTATTGAGGGTCTCAGTTTCACATTCCGTTATCAGCCTCTTTAATTTAATTTGAAGCGTAGCTATAGTTTCATTTGACCATTTTAGATGTTTAAGATCGATTGTGTAGATGCTTTCCTCTATAGTGGGATTGACTTGGTGTTTGGGTAATTTTAAGTTGAAATGAATATGCTGATAAGAGTGGTCACTCCTAGTTGTATACTCTATCAAGAAATGGGAAAGTGATGGCATCAATGATAGTGAGATGGCTGTATAATCCAGTCTAGATCGCGTCTTTCCTCCATGGAATGTATGTTTGGGTGGAAAGTCATCCGTAGTTCTGCCGTTTATTACTCTCAATCCCAGAAACTCTAAAGCTTTTACCAGGAGTTGGCCTACGTGGTCCGGGGGTATCCTCTTTAGCTGGTATTGAAGTGGGACATTCCAGTATAACTTATCAGCTGCTAGCTTCTCATCTTCATCCGGGGTATACATTAGATTGGAATTAAAGTCCTCTGTCAGTACTGCGTCCCATAAGGGATGTATTCACCTTATGTCTGTAATTGTGGCAATTAACTGGATGTTGTGGGCTTTTTTTCTCTCTTACTTTTATGTGTGCATACGTATTGATCAGCAAAACTGTTTTTGATATTCCGGCGATGCATGAGGTAAGTACAATTGATTGCACATTGGGTCCCGGAGAGACTATCTGTTACATTTCAATGTTTAATGCTGTGGAGACATAGATTGCCAGGCCCCCTTTCGGATGCCTGTGTTTCTTAGTTTTTACTACAGGTAAGTATAATGTTTATACCCAGCCAGGGGTAAATCGTTTATTGCCCATATCTCCTGAAGCACTATTATGTCACATGTTTCACAGTTCTGAGGAAGGCAGCCTTTTGCCAGCCATGTTTTTTTGCTCCTGCGATGTTCCATTAAAGCAGATGAATGTTTCCCTTGTTAAGCTTTTCGGAGAGCCTTTCCATGGGTCATTTATCTTTGTCTATATTTAGTGCTCCTGATAGCCAGCTCCATTTGTATTGATCTGGTTCTATAGCTGCTATCTGATTTTTTGCACCACACTGCTCTGTGATTCCATAGGCTGCTACCTTTCACACTCTGCAGAACTGAAAACGCTTGCTGGTTGTTTTTTCTTTGTCCTGATACTTGACTTACATTATAGTTACAATTTACAATCAAAGGGCTGGGGTAATCGGTCTTGACCGCTTAATGCCCCAAGATTCAAATTGAAAATTATAATTCATGATGAGCTGGACTTCTTCTGACTGCTATGTGGTCAATGTTTGTTTGTTGTTCGCATGATTTTCTTTTGAAATAAATTCTACGGCCAGAAGGTTCAATGAATTTAAATGTTTTAAAGCTGGGATTTCCGCTATCAAATTTAAAATGTTACCTCTGTTTAATATATCCTGCCAACCTTTTGATTCGTATTCTGGTAATAAAACTATTTGCTGCTTCGTTAGTTAATGCTCTTGCTGTGTTACCGAGATAGACTCTTCGTGCTTATCTTCAGCTATTATTAGCTTCTTTTCCATTTTTATTTGAACTCTAAGATTTCTGTATTGAGCCATACTGCTCTTTTTGGTGTTGAGAGCTGACATTTCTATTAAAGACAAATTTACTTGATTAGCCTCCTTTTGTTTTTGCCGAGGGTATCCTTGTTCACTCTCTTGAGTGCTTACCCGTGAAGGTTTCAATTGTCTGCCTTCTTTTATTCTAGCTCCATCTTCAACTTGGACATGGGATCTGGGACTTTCCAGTAGCGGTCCTACCCCTTTTCTGTTTTGAAGTGCGTGAGACTATAACTTTCGGCTCTCATTTTCTTTTTTGTTATATTAAACTCTCTATTTCCTGGCTCATTAACTTCTGTAATGCCATGGATGTTTATTGGCCTTCCTTGTCTTGTTGTATCCTTTTTAGGTTTCGCTGGGGGGCGGAGCCGTTAGGCTCCTCCTCCAGAGAAATCTGTAGTTTCTAGTATGGGTGACTTGAACACGCCTCTCTGCTTCATTGGCTAGCTCCATAAATGGAGGCTAGCCATTGGAACAGAGAGGCGTCCGTCAATGCCGGACCAGACACGGGGGCGTTCCCGAGATTCTTTGGCTTTTGCCGACGTCACGCGACGCCGGGAACGCCCCCGAGTCTGTTCCGGCATTGCCGGCACCTCCCTTGCTGCTCGGGTCTCCTTATTTGTTCCTAGCTGCCCCTCTCCCGCCTCCCTCGTCCTCTCCCGCCCCCCTCCCGCCGTTACACTTGGGCTCGGTTTTCCTACAGTTGAATGCGGAAAAGAGCGTAAGGAAAACATCGCCCGACTTACTGGCGCTCGTATGACAGTTCGGATTTTCTTTCTAGTACAAACACAGTCCTATTCTGCGAGCATCTAAAACGATCATTTAATAGAACAATTTCCAAGCTGATGCAGAGCCATGCCCCCTCGCCTCAGGTCAGGCAGCCTCCAGGCAGCGTCTGCGGGTCGCCCCCTCTGTCCCAGGCGGGACTGTCAGAGCCGGCGTTGAGTTCCGGTCTGAGCCCCGCCCCTCGCGCATGCGCCGTGCAGAGGGAGGGGCCCAGAGTGCCGGCGGCAGAGAAGAGTGGATCCAGGAGGGCAGGTCAGTGCCGGGGGCTGAGAATGGGAAGTATTGTGGGGTGGGTGAACGGGGTGAGGGTTGGCACCCATGTGTAGGGTCCGTGCCCGAGCACTACTCAAAGCGTCCCGTCAGCCACTCAACCTCCCACAGAGAACAGACTCTGAGAGTGAAAACCCCCCTGGGAGGAGAGAGTGAAGAAAGAATAGCCTCGCGTCATTAGCCTAACAGGAGGGACCCCTGTGGAGCATAGCGCCCTCTCGGAGAGGAGCCCCTCGTGATTAGCTATAGTGACTAGTCTCGCTGCACGAGCCATGTCCCCGCGCTTTCTGTACACAGTTGTCATGCATGTTTCGCTTGTTAAATGCTCACTTTGATGAGATGTTTCACTTGCCATGTGCAAAACGCGTTTCTGTATCGAATGTCCCCTGCTTCACAGTACATTGGCATCCATGCGGTAACCCCCCATACTTAAATGACACCCAGCATAATCCCCCACTCCATTTGAGACCTCCACCCAATGTGAAACCCTCCTCGCCGCCCCCCCCCCCGCCTCCCCCTAACCGCCTTCCATGGTTAGTGCACCTTCCGCTGTCAGCTCTTCCTTTTGGTAGATAGTACTGTGTAGAAGGGCTTCTCTACAGTGCTTCGCCTTAATATATTATGTAGCGCTCCCTGCCTTTAAAGCGCTTTAACCCCACTGTTTATTACTTCCTGCCCCCCCCCCTCGAATGCGAACGCTGAACAGTGGTCACCCACCACTGATTATTAGCCACAGAAAAGAGCCTCAACTGACAAACAAACAGCCCCTTGGGTCCGTGACCCCCATAGGAAATGCCCCTCAGTGAAGAATGACTCAGACGAGTCCAATACCAGGCCTCCCATCCGGCGCTTTTCTGCCATTTTCACAGGGCTAGATCTGTAGAACTGAACGAACTCCACTGGAGTAATGCCACCCCCCACCCCAAATTATCGACCCTTCACTGCCGTAATTCACTCGTTTCCTCTGTGTTGTTTGAAGTTGTGCAATGACGCAGGTGCGCGGCACTTGCGCAGTTCCAGGAGAGAGCGTGAAGAAGGGTGTCCCCCTCTTACTTAAGGTCATATTGCCTATTACCTGTGCCATTCCGTCTTGAGCGTTACTGCCTCGTCAGTGTTGAGCTAGTCCGATCATTGTGCACTGAGGCTACTTTGCAAACCAAACTGCCTGCACGCACGGGCCTCTAGTTTAACAATGATCAAGAACAACTCGGCGTTGTCTGTGCGAAAGGTTTTCTGTTTTCAAGTCCCAGAAGGCGAATCTAGGTGCAAAAAGCAGGGTACAGCTGGTTGGAGTGAGTGGGTACGAATTAACTCTTCAAAGACTGCTAAAAGGGTCAAGGGTAAGAGGCGTCGATTCATTGTTTGACAAGAGGTAACACTGATATAGGGGTGAGACTTACCCTAGCGGAGACTAGCTAGACGAGGAAGCAGGTGGGATCATGGCTGAATGCTGGGGCCTGGTTTAGAGAGTGATAGATAGAAGGTCATTTCCACCAGGGGATTCTCCGCCATTCAATTGTTATGCTACAGTTTATCTGTCGTAAATCTGGTGGCAAACCTTAAGGCGGAAATTATATTTAAAGGGGTAAATTACGCTAGCCCCGCATTTCAGCTTATTCTGCGAAGGTCCACTGTGATTATGAGGTAGTGGAGGACTGAGTTGGTATTGTCCTAGTGCCATGACGCGTGCAGCCCCCTTCGATGCTCGAGTAATGATGGGAAAGTTCTGACCCTTGTTTGGAATACATATTTTATTTATCTGTCCCAAACTGTTGAAATGTTATTGTTTAATAAACCGTTATACTCTACCCCTTTTCTGTGGCACCTTTCTTGAGGGGGTCTTTGTCTTCAGCAGTACCAGCCATCAAAGGTTAGTGCAGCAACTAGAAGCGAACCCATTAACACTTCAATTGTGGGCTGCTGTTTTCATATCTATTTGATGTTTTCATATTGCACTCATTCCACTTCGGAGGTCTTACAGAAGGTAAAGAATGAAGATGACCAGAGTCTATATGGAAGTGTAGTCCACCGCCAGTTTCTTCCCTTAGTTGGTGACCCACCAACAGGCAGGTATGAGGATATGGGTTTCAGCCTATGCCAGAAATGTAGAAATTCAGGTTTATACCTGGAAGATAGATGACTGTGTTGGGTGAGCCTTTTACATAGAGCGGTTCCCCGTGTAACCATTTCTATTTTGCCAGGCATGCTTACCAGTAGATTGTGGGTACTGTAGGCACAGGAAAAAGGTGATACATTTTGCTGTCAATAAATGTATTGTTAGCTAAGGGCACTCAAAGGCATATTGTAAATTGTATGCGTGTCCCTCCTTGCTGCTGAAGGGTATATGGAATTACAAGAAGATAAGAAAACGCTTTGTTAAAATGTTTTCCATTTTAATTCCCTCCCTCTTGAGGCTCCCTTACAAAGTTGACTGTGTGTAGGACAGGCTCCTCACTTATGAACCACCCTCCAACCAATCCGACCTCGTGTTTGTTTTGTGTGTTTGTGTGTGTGAACCGTGGTAAGATGATGGAGCACATTCTCATAAAGTTTGCACAATAGTCATCACTTAATCTCTGAATTCACTGGCCCATTCTGCACCTTTAACTCTACAATTAACCCTAAGGAATTCTGAAACTCGCTGGAGGCTTACTTCACTGCAAAAGCTAAAAATGTTTAGACACACTTTCATCTGATAGCAACTAGAAACGAGACCCCTTGCTAATCATGACAACTCTACCTCCACCACTATACTACCAAAACGAAGTTAGTTTAACATGATTCCATAAAGTACATTGATGAACTAATCAAGACTACCCTCATGTCGGGCTCACCCGCTGTCCTTTGCCCTCACGCCCCAAAATATTTTTAAAACATCCTCTTAGGTGATGCAGCCATAGTGTTCATGAGCACATCACTGTAAACCACAGGATTCTACGATTAGCTAAAAATATCCTACATAAAGCTAACACTAAATCAAAGGCTTGACCTGTCGAACCCTGCAGGCTTCAGGCCTGTTTGAAATGGATCATTCTCATGGAAGCTTAATAACAAAGCCTCAGATCCCTAACTTTATTGAACAAAACCTCCTTCAGACCGACAGACATGTTTCCTAACTAGAAGAAGAAATGAAACTGCACTAATTGCAGTCAGGGCTGACCTCTAGAGCACTGTCGGTACCAATGGAGTCACAGCCGTCGTCCTGTTCGTCCTGGCATTTCCTTTTGACATGGCTGATCACCAGCTACTGCTCCTAAACCAATTACATAGGAATCCAAGGCACTGCACTTAACTGGCTCAAATCATACCTTGGATAGATTGTCTCCATCCCTTCTTCCTGCTCACTAACATACCATTGCCAGGTGGTGGCCCTCGTGGTATATTGTATATTGTTCCACAATCTCAGAGTTTGTCAATTAATTCATTCTTACCTGCTACAACCAATCTAACAACTCGCAGACCATACTAAAACTGGAAAACCTTCTGGCCTGGATTGGAAGCTCCATTTCCCCGTTTGACGCGCGTTGATTGAGTGAATTACTTTGGCAGTTCAAGAGACTTTACTTTATTTTACCAAAGTAAACTGCGTGAGAAATAACTAGCGCTCATTATAAATAGCCCCTTTCATTAATCTTGACTTTAAAAAAGGCGGTGGTGAAGTGTTCTGATGCGTATTTTTTTGCTAATGTTGCAAAGTTTTTAGTTGCCGCACTACGCTGTATTTGCGGTTTCACTTTATACTATCAGGAAATATCGGAACATTCTACAAGGATTGCTTTGGGCCACATACTTTGATATGTACTTGGTTTAAAGCCATTGGTACTTTGACAAAAGTTAACCCAGACATTCTGCACATATTTCCGACTTATGACTCATGAAATGATTACTTTTTTTAAAAGAAAAAAATGATTTACATTTTTTTCTTTCAATTATACCTGAATGTAGAAACTCTTCAAATTCAAATAACCTACGTCTCGGTAAGACATTTTAAGAGGAGTGCATAAGTAAAATGCATAGTCAGACCAGCAGGTAATGGACCTGTTTTTTTGGCTATTTGTAGGCTTGTTTTATGGTCTGGGCATTATTTATTACTTATTACTTTATTTAGTGCCATTACGCCAAACGTTGCCAGCAGCAAGCACAAATGATTAAAGGCATCCGTATATTGCAACACACTTACAAATTGGCTTTAAAAGTTAAAAACTGACCAGACTTGCAAACGTGGGGCACTTATTTAGCTATCTGATTTCGCTAATGATTGACGCTTTTTTCCCCATTCATTGTCCGGGCTTATTTTCTTTCCCGGTCCTATCTGCTAAGTCACACTTTTCTTTTCTAGATTATGCAGATCTCTTATGGTGCTATGGTTCAACTTCTTCCTCAGGTTTCCGCTGAAGTCCATTGCAGGTTGATTTCAACACTTTTGCATAATTAGGGAAAAACTGTACATTTCCATATTTAACTTAGACACGCACTCTTACTTTGATGTCAGTCATGTTTTAACTATTGAAGCTGTCAAATATTACATAACAATACATCCACTGGTGAATACTAGCATTATACCATAAATGTATGTTGACATATGCCATTATTTAAATACATTTAATCCTGTTTTTTAATTTCCCATACTGTCAATATGCTCAGCTGCTAGCCTATAATTAATCAAAGACTGCAGGGAGAGCACAATTTTCTGTATTTATCAATTTTTAAAAATAAATGCAGACAGAAGCTCTTAAGGCGAAATGTACATGCACCAATTCACACCATTCTCCCTTGGATTGTTGGGAAGGTGTGCCTCTTCCTGGAATGTAGAAACTGAGTGAAAAGGAAGAATCTCCTATCTGGAGGCGGAAGTTGACCCTTGCTCAATGACTGCTGGACTGTATGGGTGACAGCAGTGGATTAGGCCTTGACTCCTTTTTCACTGCTCATCTGTCAACTAAGGAAACCTGGCAAACCTATGCATTTTTGATAACTGGAGTGCAGAGTGCATAAGAAGTGCAGAGTGCGCAGTGCATAGGGAGTGCAGAGTGCATAGGGAGTGCAGAGTGCATAGGGAGTGCAGAGTGCATAGGGAGTGCAGAGTGCATAGGAAGTGCAGAGTGCATAGGGAGTGCACTCTGCACTCTTTAGGCACTCTGCACTCTCTATGCACTCCCTATGCACTCTGCACTCTCTATGCAAAGTGCTGCATAGGGAGTGCAGAGTGCATAGGGAGTGCATAGGGAGTGCAGAGTGCATAGGGAGTGCAGAGTGCATAGGGAGTGCAGAGTGCATAGGAAGTGCAGAGTGCATACAAAGTGCACAGTGCATACAGAGTGCTGCATAAAAAGTGCAGAGTACATAGGGAGTGCATAGGAAGTGGAGCGTGCAGGGTGCATAGAGAGTACAGAGTGCATACAGAGTGCTGCATAGGGAGTGCATATGAAATGCAGAGTGCATAAAGAGTGCTAGGGAGTGCTAGAGAGTGCCAAGTGACTGCAAAAAAAGGTAATGGCAATGTAAATGACAATGCCATTTACTTATCTGTTTTCGAAACAAAAACATAAATACAAATTTTGGCATATACAATGCCAATAACTCTAACTTTTCCAAAGGCGAAACCATTGCATTGTAAATGCTTGTTATCTGAGCCTTTTGAGAGCAGAGCGTTAGAGCCTTGTGTCTCCCCGCTGTTTTTTCGGGCTGGTAGTTACTTTTTCAGTCTTTTCCGTAAAGTTGAGTACCTTGGATTTTTATGTTCGGTGGCTGTAACATGCTTACATCATATGACTGGTCCAGTCGCTTACTTCCAGTTTTATGCTTAACTTTTGTTTGTTTTTCCTCAGGGGCATATGGCTTTGCTCCTTTTCTATTTATGGTCTACAGTATTCCCACTCTATAGGCGCTCGTTGCTGTGGTGGTGTATGTTTCCCTATGTTTGGTCCGATTAGCTTCTCGTCCTTTTGATAGCTGCTCGAGGTATCGGCCGTGCTTGCTGTAGAACTAGTCAAGTCTGTCCCTGCATTATTCACCCAGGTTGAACTAAATATGGGGAATAGCTTGCTCGCCTGTTGTTTTGTAAGTGAGGCCATTTCGTTTCTTGCTTTTCTTTCACGCTTTTTTTGTATTTGGGTCTGCTTCAATAATTTGTTTCCATCCAGGTTTGTTAGGCTTGAGTCTTCTTGCGTATGCTCTAGGCGTAAGGCCTTTAGGAATACTGGGCTTAATTGATCTTGCATTTCTTGTGATTTAGATGGTATTTTTGGTTTGCTTATGTTCTTCTTTGAGTGAGGGTTGCAGAAGTTGGGAAGTGTAAACTGAGTGCTTGTCATGCTCTACAGCATTATATTCTGTGTCCGCCGCTTTTAATTTGTTTAACGTTATTATCTGTTCTAGTAACGTAGGTAGGAGGCACAGTTTGTCGATTATCGGGCCACAAGCGCACTGGGCTGAATATTTAGATTGTGCTCTTATTATTAAATTGTTCAGATTATCCACTTTTGTATTTATTCCTCCAATCTGTAGTGCAGTGATGTTCATTAATTCAATTTGAATGTCCAGTTCGTCTGATTGCATATGGAGAGCCTTTTGTTGATGTCTGCAATGTTTGTAATAATGATTTAAAAAGTTCCAGGTAGCTACTAAGGTCACTCCATGAGTCCCCTCGTGTTTTTTGTGATTTTAGTTCTAACTTGATCAATTGATTTTGATTGAATAAGTAGCTTGTATCTTAAGAAGAGTGGAAGGATTGTTGTTTTTTTGTAAGATTTTTGGGCCTTATTTGTACGTATTGTTTTGTGTATTGGCATTGGGGGATTCTTCAGTCAGTGTTTCTGGTTTAATGATTATGGCATGTGAGGAATCTTTGCCCGCTGCAAGCCTAGGAATTTTCGGCCATGAGAAATCCAGTACTTCTGAGTCATCTTGATTACCCTGATGGACCTGCCCTACTATTTTTAACCTTTGTGTTGTCCCGGTGTTTAGTGCAATCTTAGAGGTGGAAGACGTGGGATTTTCCTGACTTGTATTAGACTTTATTGTCCAATGTTTCTGTTTTTGTATTCTTTCCTCCAGCTAACTCTTTTATATCATGCTGTGAAGGGCCAAATGCTTCAATCTTTTTATTTGATACATCTTCTATTTTGTTATTTGAGTAATTTTTAGTTTTTTAATCTAGGAGCTCCTCCTTGTTTGAGAGTCTTTTCCCATCATTGAAACTGTTTTCCTTTGATGCCACCTCTAAAATTGCCAAGTTTGTTCCTGCCAAGTCCAAGTTTAAAGAATTTGTCAGTCCGTTTAAATCCCTTGTAACTTATGTAGGGTCTTTTTGTTGTTTTATGATTGTGCATGGCGCTGACCTCTGAAGGGCCAATGGCGTCAAGAGGCCTGGTACCTCTACTGGCATGGAGTAAATTAAGGTTCCAGGGTCTTTAAGGAAGGAAAATCTAGTGCTCAAGCTTGAATTCCATTTTTTTGTCCTTATCTGTATGTCTAAACAGTTTTAATATTGGAGAGATTAGGGGGTTCTTTTGAGTATCGCCCGAGTCTTCTGACTTAGTTGTTTTTTTACGCTTTGTTTTAAGTTTTTAATCTTCTGGCCCGGTGTCCGCCTGATTCTGCATGATCTAATTTTTTCCCCTCTCAAGAATCACCAGTCTGTGGATCCTGTTATTTCTGTGTTAGATGTTAGGTGTTTAGGAGTCACTAAGCTTGCTCACTATAGACTCTCTGTCAAACAGCATGTAACCACAGTTTTCTGGTTATAAATTTGCAAGATTATCCAAGGTTGTCCAGTTGTCACTCTCCATTTATAATTTAATTAAATTGTTAGCTGGCAACGATGTGGCTGACTGTGGCCAAAGGCAGAATAAATACAGCCTGGTAGGAGCGACGCTGGAAAACAGGCCGCAGCCAGGCAGCCTGGCAGAAAACCTAGCAGGAGATGGCCAAGCCGCACCCACGCCGCTCCCAGACTAGCTATGTCGCCTCCGGGATGTAGGAGGGGCATAGACCGGGTCAGCCTTGCTCACTAGGGGCCAGATGTACAAAGCTCAAATGGGTGCGCAAACGCCGAGTATTCACAGAATTTCGGCGTTTGCAAACTTATTTGAGCAAAATGGTATGTATGTAGCAAATTTCAGTGCAAAGTAAGGAATCGCAAATTTGCGATTCCTTATTTTGCGATTGCATGTAAGGAATCGCAAAATTTGCGATTGCTTAATTGCAATGTATGATGCAAAAAAAATTGCTAATTGTCCCTAAGGAATCGCAAAATACCACCAACTTCAAGTTGGTAGTAATTTGCGAATTTCTTAAAAGAAAATGCCCATTTTTGCATTTTTCAAAGTGCCATGTGATGCACATACATGCCCTTAGGGCATGTATGTGCACCATATGAGCACCCATGCTTATTTCAGGGGTGCAACAGGGTGTCCTTTGGACACCCTTGCACCCTTGAAATTATTCTCAATTTGCAATTAGCAAATTGCGAATCGCAAATTGCGAATAATTTCACATTCATTCCTATGGGCCTCCTGGCCCAACGAAATGAATGGGAAATTATTCCTTAATTGCGATTAGAAAATTGCTAATCGCAATTAAGGAATTTTAAGAAATCGCTAAAAAATAGCGAATTTCTACACACATACATACCATTTTGCAATTCTCAAATAGCAATTCCTTAAAAATCGCTATTTGAGAACCGCAAAAGTGTATCTTGATACATCTGGCCCTTGGTGCCTTGTACCCCCGCGCTTTAAGCTTTGGTCCGGTCTACTGCTGTCTTAATGCCACCTCTCAATGATGGCTCCACTCTGTGCAACGGGTGCTCTGGACGGCGGGTATCACCTTAGGATTTGGCTGCCACGCTATACCAGCTTTGATCGTCTTTCCTGGCTGCAGATGCACCATGTCTCCCCTGCTGTATTCTGACAGGGTGTCGCAGAGTTCTTTTGAGGGATAGACCGTGTTCTAGGTGGCTGATGGGCTGGAGAATTCCCTGACTATGTTGAAGAGATTCTCGTGCTTTTGGCACTAGTTTCAATGCTGTCTGTGGGGGCGTCTCTTTTGGTATACTTGATGCATTGGTGGTACATGTTGAAGGCGGAAAAACACAATTTGGGCCCCTGGGTCTGTAGGAGAGTAGGGTCTGCTATCCTATGGTCACCCCAATTTTTGCTTTTTGCTTCACTGGTTTTCGACTTACTGAGGCTGTGGGCCTGCTAATCAGACCCCCAGCCTGCTGTTCTCTCTAAATTCACATACATGTACTATAGGTACATAACCCAATTGGAAAATGGACTCCTTGTCAGCCCCTGTACCATGCACTATAGGTGCTCAGGGCATAGGTGCCACCAAGGCCTACCAGGGGCTGAAGCATAGCTTTTGCCACCCCTGGCTGGTTCTTAAATTGACACAACTGGCTGATCACTCAGCTGAGGCAAGTGGGTGTAATCAACCCTTGCTTAGATATAGTATACCTATATCTAAACCTATATTTGGACACATATAAACCTGTGAGCCACTCCTATGGAAGGCCTTATCAATCCTAGAGGCAGAGTGCTTGGTTTAATGTGAGATGGTGCTCTGGCATGAGCTGAGCCTGTCTGCAGCTGTCGGGAACAACTCCCTAAGCTGATCCGGGATAATGCCATACCATACACTATTAAGTGCATTATAATCCTCGCGGTTATATAGCAACTTTGGTTTGGCTTTATCAAAACATGTCGTGTAAGGTGTCATACGATTTGGAATACTATCCCCTCGACAGTTCTGTCGACGGGGATAGCATTCCACCCCTCTAGAGGGAGAAGACATGTTACTTTACTGAAACGCGGTTGATTTTTAAAAGAGCCTCAGATCCACAAAATGGATGCTTCTGCCACAGACACAAGTCTGACCTCCTGCTGCTGACCGAAACTCAGCAGAGGAGGCCTGAACAAAGGCTTTCCTGTCGCAGGGAGGTGTTACACCACCCCAGACAGGAGATAGTGGATTGTAGCAGGGAGGTTTGAAAGACACCAGACACTGCCTGGGGAGCACAAGGCTGCCCCTTGCATAATCCGGCCAAACCGGTTCTGGGGCACACCAGCCCCAGTCCCAGCGCGGCCTGGATCAAAAGGAAAGGGGTGTATCCACCCCCTTCCTGGGTCCCACCCATAGGAGGGGACCTAGCAGGTAATCCAGCCCCCTAGATTGGTATAAGAATGGGAGCAGTGCCAATGCACTCAGATTATCCTGATGAAACATTTGAAACAAAACTCTGGACCCTTCGACATCCTACTCGACGTAGAAGACTGAAGAATCTCCCTTGTGGTCAAGGAGTGACCACCCTGTGCAAACAGGCACCATCCAGCACCTCGACGTCTGCTTTGTTGCAGTTCCCGCCAGAACTCTAGCGACAGAGATCGACGAGATCAAGCTTGCCTCATTTCTTACAGGCCGATCCACAGTCCCTGCAGAGCTGAGACCCGTGGAGGCGACCGGAAGCGTGGGGCACACCATCTTGAAAAGACCACGAGACGCTGACCGTGCAGCCCACGAGTGACCCTCGAAGCTGTACACCGGGGTTTGGGAAGCCCCAGCCCTGAGCCACTTTTGCAACGAAGCTCACCCCTCTACACTCGGCGAGTGCTGCGTGGGGTCCTTCTGCTTCCTTTGGCTCAACGCGTTGGCCCGGTCACTTGCCAGCTGGCTTGTGGCCCCTGTGCCGACGAAAACCGAAATACGACTTGTGATTCTGGTTGCTCCAGACTTGCACCCGCTCCTCTGAAAAGGAGCACCCGCTCTGACCCTCCTGGTTCGAGTGAGAAGCAATCTTCCAGTCCTGCGTGGATTGCTCTTGCCAAGTGTTGTTTGCTCCGATCTTGAAGCCGACAGCGCCGACGGTGAGAGCCTGCGTGGGACAGCTCGTGACCCGCTCCTGGACGTCGCAGATGCCCCAGAGCCCACGTGGCAGTGGAGAGAAGCTCCTCGACAACCACCTGATTGCGCCCAACATTGCCTGGTTCAGTCCTGGTTCCACCCTGGTCACTGCTGAGTGACCCAGACTCTGTCCCCTCTGCTTTCAGGTACTCTACAACTCTGATCCACCCTTGGATCACACCGGACACTTCTCCTTCACATCACCTGCAGCATCTTCAGCTTCAAGCACCATCAACCTGCGTGACGAAACCCGACGCCACTTCGACCCTATGCACCCGCTTCCTGTGGGTGAGGTAACCCAGCAACGCCGGTGTTCCCACACTGGTAAACACCTCTAGGGTCTGTGTCTGAAGTTTTGTCCTTCTAGGTTCAGCTGAAGTATCCTTAAACTCTATTTGTATAACTTTTACGCACCATTGACTTTGCATTGGTGCATGGGTGTGCTTTATGCGCTGCACCCGAATCCTGCGGGCTTTTCCCGACTTCAGCATTGCTTGTCCCGACTGCTCCCAGTGATTCCCTAGGCCCTAGGCCTAACCACTGTTCGATTGGTATCACTTATACCACTTTCTTAATATATGGTTTGAGTGGCCACCCGCCCTCATCCATAATTGTGCAACTTTTATATGTTTAACTGTGCTTTTGTTTAACACTTGTGCCCCTTTGCTCATAAAGAGTACTGGGGATTATTCTAGTGAATAAATACATATATTTTTATAATATATACTTGTGTGGTGTCCTTTCATTTGATATTGAAGTATTGTGATTGGTAAAACAGCTCGCTTAACACGACCTCTTGAGTTTAGCCTTTAAGGCTGCTTAGTCCATGCTACCACTAGGATAGCTTGTCCAATAAGGTTGACTTACAAACAGACACCATAAGGGATTGTTTGGACTGATACAAGGTGGTTCCAGAATTGGAAACATCACATATCAGGCCAACTTCTCACAGGGTCTAAAAGAGTATTGTTGGGGTACTGGAGTGTCCCTTTCTTAGGACGATTACCCTCACCCACCCGTGGGTGGCATGCTTCATCATCTGGGATCTCCTCGCACTGCGAACTTAGGCGCATTGTGGGCTACAACCCCCTCTCTGAGAGGGAGGAGCTCAGGAATGGTTTAATGGCGGTGCTGAGGTATACTAAACCTCTTGATGAGCTGGGTGTGTTGAGGAATAAGTGAAATACGTGTGGGTGATTAAAACTGGCTCAATGGTATGCTAAACAAATTTAATCTGGCATCCACAGGTCAGGATTCAAACGTGGTGCTGAAACAGAGCAGGATTTGATCTGTCAAAGCAATGAAGTGATCAACAGGTTTCAACCTAATACTCCTTTAGGGGATGTAGCGGCTTTCATCAGGACCGAGGTTAATGAAAAGAAAATGAAGTGCAGTGTCCACTAGATCTAATTAAGTACAGTGGAAAAAGTGTATATGATACTTTTTTTATATACAACCAGTAGTTGGAGTGAAGGTTTATTCAACTGTAGAGTGTATACTGGTCAGGAAGCTCCCCGAATCGTCGGGCAAGAGAACAGACACCTAGAACCTCGGCATTACAAACTCCAGGCAGTATCCATTTCTTGTTCTTATAAACAAGAAAGCCGTGGCTAATACAGTACCACTGAGCGAGAGGTGATACGGTCGGTGGGATCTTTGGTGGTGCACCACTGTTTCTCTTGTCATTTTCTAATTTATTTTTCTTATTTTTCAAAAACCTTTATTAACGAATTCAGCATATACAAAATACACTTTAGCATCAGAGCATCGTACGCAGCAGATTATGAACAGCTTAGAATAGACTTAATGATAATACAGTCACACACAGGCTTTAATCTGTGCAGCACGACAATGGTACCATAAACAGCACTACATTAAAGGAGAGAATGTCACTTCTGTAAAAATAGGGGGGAGGCACTGCCCGGGGGGGAGGCGGGAACGCAGAGGGAGGCATTTACTGACCAGCACCGGTGGCTGCTGTGGGCGGAGTGCGGGCGGGGAGCATGGGGGAGGCAGCACGGCTCTGATGAGATCGGGAGTGAAGGTATGTCACTAAGTGGCCCCAAATGTCTAATGGACGGGATCGCGCAGGGAGTAGGTCCCAGAATTCGGATAACAAGGTCTGACATCTCAAAGCCTCTTAAAGCCAATGAGGGAGCTGAGGCGCCGGTCTGCGATCCCAGCACATGGCCACCCTACGCCTAGCCAGGACGAGCAGCATCGCAATCAGGCGTCGGGATGCGTCTGGGCAAAATTTGACAAAACCCAGCAGGCACAACGGCGGGTACGGCTGTACCAGAGCAGAGATAATCTCAGAGGCGGCAGCGCACACTGCTAGCCAGAACTCTGACACCTTAGGGAACAACCATGCTTGATTAGTAAAATCTGCGGCAGGGGTGGCCCGCGCATGCACCTATCGTTAGGTATAAGTCCCAGTTTATGAAGCTGAACAGGAGTACGGTATAGCCTATGCAAATATTTAAAATGTATAAGACGAAGCTGTTAATTAGGTGGAAGTTTCTTAGTCTGGTTGCTGCAGTAGAGCCAGGCCGTCTGAGCAATATTAATGCAAAAGTCCTCGCCCCAAGCCAAACGTGCGTAGTCAGTAGTGATGGAGGTGGACGAGAACGTGAGAGCATATAGTTTAGTCACCAACTTACAAGAAGTGGGGGATGTATAAATAAAGTCAAGAGCAGGCTCAGAAGGCGGGGGCTGGGAGAACGTTGAATGCAACTGCTTGCAAATAGCTCGCAGCTGATAAAAAAGCAATGTATCCTTCGGACCAGAGGAGGGAGGGAGAGAGTAGAACATGTCGTTGGGGTAAAGATCCGCCAACGTCGTCAGCCCCAAGCGTGTGGCATGTTAAGACATACCCGTTGGCTGGAAAGGAGGGAAGGCTGGATTGCGTAAAATTGGCATGGCGTTAGCCGATAACGTCGGAACATTGGAGAGACAGCCCAGTCCGGACCAGGCCCAGTGCAGGGTCTCGACCGTGTCTACCTCAGCACGCAGGCGACTTGCCGGGGCAAACAGAGCGGTGGTCAACGGCCAGGGTATGGCGATGTCGGCCTCAACAGCCATATGTGGCTGATAAGAAGAGGGGTGAATCCAGAAGTGTAAAAAAGTAGCCTGTGCACTTAAGGCATAAAGCTTAAAATTGGGAGCGCCCATACCGCCCGCCGCCATGGGAGAGTGAGGATGTCGTACGCGATCCTGGGCTGTTGGCAGGCCCAGACGAGAGAAATGATCCGGGAACGAAGTTTACGACAAAAACGGGCGGTGAGAAAAATGGGGATATTTAAAAAAAGATAAAGGAATTTCGGGAGGACCACCATCTTGGCAATGGCTTTACGGCCAGCCAAGGACAGTGAGGCCTGTTCCAATGAGGTATTTTAAACTCTAGTCAGTCCACTGAAACCCCAAAGCTGGCCCTCCAGAGGTCGTCTAGGTCCCTACTCGGTAAGATACCGCTATAGCGGGTGGGGCCCGTGGCCCAAACAAATGGGAAATCCGGCATGAATGGTATGGTGGCATCAGTAAGAGGGAACAGCACCGATTTGCTCCAATTCATCTGTATGCCGGACAGTCCACCAAATCGTATTATCTCTCAAACAAGAGGGCTGAGGTTGTCTTGGGGATGACGGACATACAGTGTAATGTTGTCGGCGTACATGGAGACCAGGAGGGAGCGGGCTGAAAAACCTATGTCCTTCTGAGTATGGTGTTGCCGGAGTCTGGCCACAAGAGGTTCTATTGCGAAGGCAAATAGCCCGGGGGAAAGCGGGCATCCCTGTCGAGTGCCGCGCTAATTCGAAATGGGATCTGAAATCTGACCGTTGATACAAAGTCGGGCAGAGGGGCGAGTGTAGAGGAGAGATATCTTGCGCACAAACATTTTAATAAATCCAAGACGCTGTAACAGAAAAAATAAGAAAGGCCACTCCAGTGTATCGAACGCCTTGGTGGCATCTAGTAGCACGGCCACAGCGGGGAGGCTGGGATTAATTTGATGAAGGACCGAGAAGATAGCCCTCCGTTTCTCTAGTCTTTATCAGTTGCGCTTGATAGTTCTGAGTTACAGTGTGTACCAGATGGCTTTTCTTGAGTCTAAGCAGGTTTTGGCTAGGTTCAAGGAGGCGACTGGTGGCTCATTTTGTGATCCCATCAGGGAAGTTCAGGATGGCCTGTTCCAGGTCTGACACGGCATCGTGCTGGGAGGTGTTGAGGGCCTGCGTCCATTGGGTCTCAATTACTTTGCTCCAGCTGAAGTGCGAGGAGCTGGGTGGCTTGGTGGTGGAGCCCCATGAGCCTGTGATGGTGAAATGGATGATTGAATGGTCCAGGTGAATTCGGAGACGTGGCTGTATTTGATTCTGTTGTGGATGTGAAGAGTGGATTGAGTGTGTGTCCTGTATTGTGTGAGGGATCTGTAACCAGTTGGATGAGGCAGATGTTGCTCGTATTTTCTAGGAGATTGGTGGAATTGGTGATGTCAAGGTAGAAGTTTAAGTCACCAAGTAGTAAGTAGATCTTGGAGTAGATGGCTAGTGGGTCAATGAATTCAAAGATGGCACTGCAGAATGCCGGTCGTGGTCCTGAGGGTCTGTAGGTGAGGGTGCCTTTGATGATTGTTTTGGAGTCCGTTCGAAGTTCAGATGTTCTATGAATGGTGTGGTGCAGTCTTTTGTGGAGATGCATCAGATTGTTTATTTGTGGATTATGGCAAGGCCTCCTCTGTGTTTGTTGGTGCAATCACAATGAATCACCTGGTTGCCATCGGGCATTGAGGTTGTGATGTCGGGGCTGAGGAGGCATTGAGCCAGGTCTTGGTTATGTAGATCACATCACGGTAATGATGGTATCCCAGAGTTCTATGGCATATTTGCAGAGGGATTGAGTGTTGAGCAAGATGCACTGGAGCAGTACCAGGGTGTTCATGGGCTTCTGGGTGGGGGTGGCAAGGACTTCTGTGTGGCCTGCCAGTCCTGAGTTACACGTGAAGCGACAGTGGCAGCAGGCACAGGGTTCTTCCGTAGATCAGGGCGAGGTGCTGCATTAGCTGTAGTGGCGTTTGGGGCCGTGGGACCGGAGCTTGGTGGCGGAGTAGCAGAGGGTAGTCATAGTGTTAGGGTTTCTGGCGTTGGGGTGCGGTCCAGGCACTGACGGGCACAGACAGGTTTGTCTTTGGTGCGCTGTTGAAGCCCCCACTGCACACAGCCGCTATGCAGTCATACTTCAGCTTCCATTTAGAGGGTTTTAAGAGGGCTGATGGGGAGGCAGGTGGCGGGAAGTGAGTGGCGGGAGGTGGGAAAACGGTGATCAGGGAGCTTCCCTTGGGCATGGAACCTAGGGTTTGTGCTGAGGCTGGCTGTCTGACTAGGCTTGCTCAAGGCAGAAGCAGCCTAGCAGCAGTCAGCTTGATGCGGATGACGGGAGGAGGCAGAGACTAGCAGGACCGGCTGCAATAACGGCAGCCGGGAGACCTGGTGTGGGCCTGCTCAATGGAGCAAAGCTGCGGCCTCCAATAAGTAGGCCGAGAATTGAGTGGTGGAAAGTGGGTCACAGAGGTGAAAAAACGGAAGGGTTCGATTGGGAAGGAGCGCAGTCGGGCATTGGGCGATTCGGGGTCATCTGTGTGCTCCATCCAGACCCCCAAGTTCTTGATCTCCTGCTTGGGGCTGGGGAGCTCGCCCAGGCAACTAGGCCAGATGGTCGAGGGGAGTGAGGGAGTCTTGTGCCCTAGCAGCATTATTTCGGTCTTAGAACCGTTTAATTTGAGCGACGATTCGCACATCCAAGTGTGTACATTGGTCAGGCATAGGCGCAGCGAATCCGGATTCTTCACCAATTGGGACAAAGCAACCACCAGCTGAGTATCATCAGCATAGCTGACAATTTTTATCCCAAATGGGGCAAACACATCCTCCAGGGGGGCCATATAGACGTTAAACAATGTGGGGCTTAACGAAACGGAAAGAAAAAAGGACGGGTCCTTAAAATCACCTTGTCCGGATGAACAGAAAGGAAAGGAGGTTTAGCAGAAAGAGCCTGGAGCTCACTCACTCTTCTGGCAGAGGTGATAGCTACCAGGAAAGCCGTCTTTAGAGTAAAAAGATGTAAAAGGACAGTTATGAAGAGGCTCAAAGGGAGCGCACATCAGAAAAGTCAAGACAAGATTTAAGTTCCATGGAGGCATTATGAAAGGCACGGGAGGAAACTTGTGTGTAATGCATTTGAGAAAGCGGTTAACAACCGGGGACTTAAAAAGAGAAGGCTGATCAGGAAGGCGGAAATGGCAGAAAGATAGCCCTTGATAGTGCCCAGAGCAGAGCCCTGTTGGGCCAAAGATAGGAGAAACAGAAGAACCTCAGAAAGAGGGGCCGAAAGGGGATCCACAGCCTTTGGTGTGCACCACGCCACAAACTTGTTCCACTGGCAGGCGTATACCGTTTTAGTGGAGGGACGCCTGGCTGCCAGAAGGACATTACAGACCTCGGGAGGAAGGTCGAAAGCCATTAACTGTCGCCGCTCAACCTCCACGCATGGAGGTGGAGCCTGGACAGGTTCGGGTGGAGGACCGTCCTCTGCTGCTGCGACAGAATATCCTCCCGAAGAGGCAGACGGATCGGGGGATCGATGCTCATACTGAATAGCTCGGGATACCATACTCTCCGAGCCCAGTCCGGAGCCACAAGAACAACTTGGGCCCGGTCGTGCCTGATCTTCTTCAGCACTCTGGGCAGAAGTGGTATAGGCGGAAAAGCGTACAGTAGACCGCAACTCCACTCGCAACGAAAAGCGTCTCCGAGCGAGTGCCGCCTTGGATATTCCAACACGCAGAACTGATGACACTGGGCGTTCTCTTCGGTGGCGAATAGATCTAACCAAGGATCTCCCCACTGCAGAAAGAGACCTTGTGCCACGTCCGAGTTTAGACGCCATGCGTGATCCATCTTGCACCGCCGGCTGAGTTTATCTGCCCTAGCGTTCAGAGAACATGCCAGGTATTGAACCACCAAGGTGATGCCTTGATGTTCCAGACATGTCCAGAGGCGCAGAGCCTCCTGACATAGGGCTCAGGCCCACACCACGTTTGCTATAATACCACAAGGCGGTGGTGTTGTCCGTGAATCCCTGCACTACACTTCCCCGGACAGAGGGAAGGAAAGCCTTCGGTGCAAGTCGGATAGCCCGCAGCTCCAGAAGGTTGATATGGAGCTGGGACTCCGCCAGAGACCAGAGGCCTCTGATCTCTGCCTCTTCCAAGTGGCCTCCCCATCCCAGGAGGGACGCATTAGTCACCACTGTTTGCTTCGGTTGGGAAAGGGAGAGGGATCTGCCATTGACCAAATCGTGATTCGTGAGCCACCACTGCAGATGTCGCGCAGTGCCTTCCGAGATCTGGACATGAACGGACAGGTTGCCCTGATGCTGTGCCCACTGGAACATCAGGTCTCACTGCAGAGCCTGCATATGCCATCTGGCATGGCGCACCAACAGGATGCAGGAGGCCATCAGGCCCAGGAGCCGGAGTGTCATCCTGACTGAAACCCGGGATAGAGGCTGAAAGATCGGAATCATAGCCTGCCTATCCCGGACTCGCTGCTCAGGAGGATAAATCCGAAACAGCGTTGAATCCAGAACCACTCTGATGAAGGGGAGCTTCTAAGAGGGACTCAGGTGCGACTTCGGCACATTGATTGAGAACCCCAGCAAATGCAAGAGGTCGGCAGTAGTCTGGAGGTGGATGACGACTGCCTGGGGCGAGCCCGCCTTCAACAGCCAGTCGTCGAGGTAGAGGAAGACTGACACCCCTAACCTGCGCAGATGAGCCGCAACCGCCACCATCACCTTCGTGAACACCCGAGGGGCAATGGTAAGGCCGGAGGGGAGCACGGCAAACTGAAAATGCTCCTGGCCTATGGTGAACCGCAGGTAGCGCCGGTGGGCCGACAGTACGAGGATGTGAAAATTTGCGTCCTACAAATCTAAAGTCACCATCCAGGGTCCAGGGCAGCCAGGACCTGAACCAGAGTCAGCATCTTGAACTTCTCCTTCTGGAGGAAGCGATTGACGTCCCAGAGGTCCAAGATGGGGTGCAGGCCCCACTTCTCCTTCTTGGGGACCAGAAAGTAGTGGGAATAACAACCACGCCCTACTTCTGGCCCAGGAACGTGCTCAATGCCCCCCTTGGCCAGGAGGGCCGAGACTTCCTGACGGAGAAGAATCAACCTGACATGCGGTGGTGCCGAGGCGGATTGGTTGAAGGGGAGGACAGAAAGGGGAGCGCATAGCTGTGGCCGATAATCTGCAGCACCCACTTGTCCAATGTAATGTTGCGCCAGTGGTGGAGGTAGTGGCGGATCCTGCCACCCACCGGCGTGGGGTGCTCCCTGAAGCTCGGATTAGGAAGGCTTAGAGGCAGAAGCAGCGGGGGTTGAAGTTGACTGACCCACACGCTGGTTACCAGACTCGCCGAAGCGGAATTCACGGCCCCGCTGAGGCTGGTTCTGCACAGGCTTGCTGGAAGAGGGTGCCTGGGTGCACCTGCCCTGACCACAAAAGGAATAAAATGCCGGCGTGGCAGGGTTCATCATGGAAAGACCCAAAGACTTGGCCGTGGCCCAAGAGTCTTTAAAACGCTCCAGGGCATTGCCGGCCTTATCGCAAAAGAGGCTGGAGCCATCAAAGAGCATGTCCTTGAGCGAGCTCTGGACATCGGGTGAGAACCCAGTGGAACGCAACCAGGCGTGGTGCCTCAACGCCACAGTCGTGGAAATTGCCCTGCCCAACGAATCAGCTGTGTCAAAACCACACCTGATGGAAAACTTCGCTGCATCCTTGCCTTCCTCAATCGCTTGGGAAAGGACACCCTGGACCTCCTCAAAACACTGAGGCAAGACCCCAGCAACCGAATCCCACACAGCGTGGGAGTAATGGCCCAAAAAGCAGACGGTGTTTACCGACCGCAACCCCAAGCTAGCTGAGGAGAACAACCTCTTGCCAAATTGGTCTAGCCTTTTAGAGTCCTTATCCGGCGGAGCCGTGTGAAAGGCACTCTGCGACGTCGAGGCCTGAATGACCAGGCGCTCAGGCGTGGGGTGAGTGGTCAAGAAGGCGGGTCACCAGGCGCAGAGCGATGACGCCTGGTGATGTTTTTAGGCACCCCCAAGGCCGGTCGCAACCAAGTGCCCAAGAGGACTTTGGTGAGAGCCTCATTGAAAGGGCGCAGTGGCTCCTAAGACGTAGACGCCGTATGGAGCACCTCCGTAAGGAGGTTGGTCTCAAGGGCCACCATAGGGAGGTCCAGATGGAGAGCCTCCGCAGCCCGACGCAGCACCATGGTATAGGAAGTGCCCTCCTCCATAGAAGGCGGAGGAGAGGCAAACCCCAGGTCAGAAGACACATCAAGCTTGCCCGCATCTTGAAGGACGTCCACCCAATCCAACACGGAGTCACATTGCCGGGCAAGGGGGTCCTCGGAGCCTTCTCAGTCCTCGTTCGGCTCCAGAGTAGAGGGAGCCAGAGAGGGAGAGGGGGCAAGCGGCGTAGGGAACGGCGCCGAAAACGGTGCCGGGCCAGAGCCGTATCCCAATGCGGATTCCAGGTCGGAATGAAAGGGTCTGAGAACGGGGGCAGGGTTGGGATAAACGGCACCCAATGCGGCGCCTGTGGCGGAGCCAAGGGCGGCGCCGGAGCCAGCGGCGCTGCACACTGTGATGCCGGAGCCGGTGGCGCAGGATCCTGTGGCACCGGGGCTGGCGCCGGTGGCAGAGCCGCCGGGCCCACAGGATCTGGACACAGGACCGCAGGGCCCAAAGGCGCGCCGGCGTGAGCCCGGGGCCTAAAAAGGCGGTCCATGGCAGCAAGAAACTTGCATCTGTTCGGGAGTCGCCAACGGACCTGGGTATAGCGGGTAGGCCGCGGGACTTCCCGGCTCCAGAGGAACCGCAGGGGCGGAGCCCCTGTCCCCCTCGTCCGCCTCTAGTAAGCGACGGGTGGACATCGAAGAGCAAACATGCTTCTTTGACTTCTTTTCATGCCGTCACTTACCGGAATCTGAAGGTGAAGACATAGAGTCCAAGGAGCGACGGCTCGGGTCCCGCGCCCGGGCCCTAGACCCAGCGCGGCGGTGAAAGGAGGGCTGGACCTCCAGCAACTTCTGGCGCCGCTCCTGCAAGGCCTTCGGGCCATGGCTCGACTGTCTCGACAGTCCTGGGAGTCATGATCGGTCTCCAGGCAGTAAAGGCACACATAGTAGGGGGTCCGACCCCGACATGTTACGGCGGCACGACCCACAAGACTTAAAGCCAGGCATTCCTATGTGCACCAGGAGACAAGAGGGGGAGACAAAAAGTCTCAAAAAATGGTAAAAAAATGACTGAGGTACGTGCTCAATCCGGATCTGCGATTTCGACGTGGGAAAAACGTCAGCGTGCATGGGTGGCGCTTAAGTAGTCTCCGTGACGTCATCTCAGAGCTCACCACGCCAGTGACTGACGTGTAGCCGCACGACGCCACCTACCGACACGCAGGGGTACTGCTAAGCTAAACTTTCTGGATCCAGTCTGGCGCCCGGGGATTATTCTAAGGTAAGGAATCTGTCTCTTTCAGATGCAAAATATATACAGTAACGTGCACAAAGCAGAGGACAATCTGCAACGCGCTCATGCTAACATAGGGAAACCGACAATTGGCCTGCACAGGATATGTGACGCCCTCCCCTGGGTCAGGACAGCAGCACTGAATGACAACAGAAATCAGATGCCAAAGAGAACCAAAATACATAATCAACTGAAGTTCAAGTGCGTCCGAAAAACAGTATTGTCAAATATAAAGGAGGTTTTTGTGCACAAAAATATATCCAATACCAGCATATCACTGGGACCCAAGATGTAGGATGCCAAATGGAACAGCATCAATTCCAATAAGAGGGAAGGCGTGGCTTGAGCGCCGATGGAGGAGGTCGTCTGAGTGCTCGGCTCCGCGATCGAGCCTCAATTATCCTGACGAATTGAAGCTGCCGACCCCTGACCCACCTGACATCGTGTGGGAAGGGTTTCCTTGCCGGGGGGGCCACGGACGGTCGTCCCTCCAGGGCTGGATGCGGTGGAGCGAGACGGAACATAGCTCGGCCACCCCGGCCGGAGCCGCAACCAAGATGGCGGCCGTGAGGAGGAGCTGACTCCAGGCCTGACGACGATTAAGAATGAGACCCGAACATTGCATCGGACCCCAAGACCGCAGTGAGAGAGCGAAGCGGCCGCCCAGTACAAGATAAGAGCTCGGAGACATCCGTGCAGGGGCTCCTGCACACGGCTACCACAGTCGTTGGCCCGGCGGCTGCACTGCAGGCTGCAGTATTATGGAGGAGAAGTTTATCGGGCGGTGAGTGCTGGCGGCTTTGGTCCACGGCCTGGCAGACGCAACAGGAGCACAAAGCCCTCCGCACGGTGCTCGGGTGGAGCCGCCCTGACCCGCCAGACGAAGTGGTACATGGCTGCCCATACACCCGGACTCTAAGCCCCGTACAAGGAGCAAAATGGCGGCGGCAGGACTGGCTTGACCCCAGACGCATCGAGAACTGAGGGGAGCCCAACCGACCCGTGAGTTGGCGACGGCCAGCCTCCGCTCCATACTAGGGCCCAGCGGTGTGATCGCTGCCGGGGGAGACTACACCCGGGCTCTGACACAAGTGCAGGAAGTTCCCGTTCCGGTGACTGCCAGTACTTAGCGCGAACCCTGCGGAGATCGAAGGGTGAGGAGGTGCCTAGCTGGGGATTACCCGGTGGACACCAGCACGAGGGCCACCCGATTGCTGAGTAGAGAGAGGGACTCCCCTCCCCCTTCCCTCCCCCCCCCCCTCGCTGACAAGGGATCGTGGGGGCAACTACTGGAACCCTTGTGACGGGGAGATTGGGGTCCTGCAGACTGAGGCACACGGCTGATACAACGATCGCTCAAACCCCTTGGGGGAGGGAGCCATGAACAAACCGATCACCTCTCCGGAGGACTGAGGATTTGTTGGTGTGTAACCCACATTTGCATAACTACAGTGACAGAGTGGCCCAAACGCGGAGGGGGAATATCTCAAGAGCCGCAAGGTCCGTAGAAGCCCGTCTGGGACGAGGGGCGACCGCGGACTGAACCGCTCCGGCGCCGCCCCCCCCATAGCCGGGGTGCAGGTGGGAGATGGGGGCTGGACTGCTCGGTTGCTGTTTTGGGGACCACCAGGACCTGCTACCCTGAACCTGAGGCTCACACTTGCTGGTGTTGCTGTTGGGAACCCTACATCCTCACACTTGTTTAATACTCATGGCGCTATAGCACGAACACCTACTATGTGGGCGGGTCCTTCCGGCCCCGCCGGCTGGTGGAGCGGACTTACGGCCCCCCGGGGACCGTGCCTGAGTACAACTATAACGTTCGGCCCCCAGATCTGAGACGTGGCGGCCAGATTTCTGCCAGGGTGAACACCCACACACCCCGGGGATGGGGAAGCCCAAAGGAGCTAGAGGAGGCACTTCGCCCCTGACGGACACCGAGTCGACGGACACTGGAGACCAGTCGATCCCCAGACAACTGCAGGACCCTCAGCTGCAGCTCCATTTAGACAAAATCTTAGCGGCACTGACGGATACAAGATCAGCGCTCCAGCAGGATATTGCACAGGTAACCACGGGCTTGGGACTGCTTCGAGCCAATCACGGCAAGTTGGCCGACAGAGTCAAGCTCGTGGAAGATGCGGTCCACACCCTAGAACCGATGCAAAAAGACATTAAGGCAACCGTGACTAATCTGATGGACCGTATGGACACGCTGGAGAGGCGGGCGGAGGAGGCAGAAGGGCGCAATCGTCGAAATAACATCCGGATAGTGGGCCTGCCGGAGAAAGTGGAGGGGCGAGACATGGTGCAATACCTCGAGGACTGGCTCAGACAGAAGGTGGCGCCGGAGGGATTATCCACCTTTTACACGTTAGAGAGAGCTCACAGAGTCCCGGCCAGGCCGCCTCAGCAGGGCTGCCCGCCACGCCCGGTGGTCGCCCGACTACTACATTATTGGGACAGGGACCTGCTGCTTCAAAATGCTAGAACAAACGGCCCCTTCCAGGTGGAGAATAGAGGAGTTAACATCTTCCCGGATTACACGTTCGAAACACAGAGACGAAGAACCTCCTTCCTAGCGGTCAAAAGAGAGCTAAGATCCGAGGGATTGCAGTACTCCCTGCTCTACCGGGCACGGCTCCGAGTAATCGTGGACGATTCTACCAAGTTCTTCGACACTCCAGAGGATGCATGTGCCTGGTTGGCGTTATATAAATCTGGTAAAGACGTCCTCGAACACCGACCCAGCAACGGGCCTGAAGGTCTGCCGCAACGAAAGTCGCGAAGCATTCGGAATAGGCAAAGAGGTCAGAGGAAACCCTCGCAATCCGTCACCACAGCAGAGCGGAAGGAGGTTCTGGACCTCGTTTTTGTCATCTCGGGCACTCAAGACACGCCATTGCAGGAGGACGAAGAATCCGAGAAAGGTGACGGACACTCTGACACTGAGCGCTCTGAAACGGACAGCATGCCGCTGCCAGTGGTTACTCCGGCTACGGCGGAAGAAATGATGGATGAAGGCTGAGGACAACCGGTGAGATGTGTGGGTTCCGGATGGGGCCTAGGGTGAACAGTTGGCTGGGGGCAGCGGGGGAGAGGGCATGATTGAGATTGGGAGGGAGGATGGTCGGTGGGACACTACACTGTTTGAGGCTCGATCGCTCGACGCCGAGCCTCAGGTTTAGGCGGCTGCCCGTTGGCGACCAACACCCTCACTAAGCCCTTAAGGCGTGCCCACAGCGACCCCTGTTGGGTTTAATCAATGTTGCTCAAGGGGATTGTTTGGACGGGTGCTAGATGGAGATCTCTAGGTCCTGTTCTGGGGGGGGGGGGGGGATTGTTCAGTTCTAGTTTTAAGTTTTGGGAGGGGGGACTCATCCTCGGTGCTAAACCGTCCCCCGGCTATGAGGAGTTAGACCGTAACGATGGTGGAGGATGTCGCTCGATGAGGGACAATGGGTGATCTAACTAACCTAAGATGCATAACCTGGAACGTGAGAGGCCTCCACAGCATAATCAGGCGCCATAAAATCCATGCTTATCTAGTGCGTAGGGGAGTACAAGTAGCACTACTACAAGAGACACATCTAAGTAGAGCAGAAGGTATAGCGTTGCAGCGTAGATGGAGGGGGCAAACCTTCTTCACAACATACTCAGCTTATGCAAGAGGCACTTTAATCTGGATCAGGGCCGGAGTTCCCTTTCAGGTGACCCAGCAGGTTGTTGACCCAGAGGGCAGGTTCGTGGCTGTGCGCGGTCGACTGGGAGGTAAAGATATAACTATCTGCTGTGTGTATGCACCCAATGTTGACCAGGTGGCTTTTCTGGCAAGGTTGTCTGGATACCTAGCACACTTTTGACGAGCCCACTCTTAATAGGGGGCGATTATAGCTCTGTATTAGATGCCGCACTAGATAGATCGCACCCGCCGCTCAGGGACTCCCCGATACATCGCATCACTAAAGGTAGAATAGACTGGCAAGGGAGGTGGGGCCTGACGGACATTTGGCGCGCACAAAACCCATGGCCAATTATCCAGTACTTTTGGCAGAACAACTGGCCTCTCATGTAATTAAGTACTCTAAAACTGTCCTAGTGGGGGATTTAAATTATTGGTTCGACAGAACAGACACAGACATTCAAGCTGGAGAACTGAGGGATCTGCTTACAGATCTAAACTTGGTCCAACACATCCACTTACCCACTCACCAGAAGGGTCACAGCCTGGACCAAATTTGGACACATAATCTACCACCATTCTCTCCCATTATAAGTCCTTGTATTTGGTCAGACCATTATTTCATCCAGTTCCCGCTAGAAATTCAAGGGCAGCTTAAGGCCAAACCTTCTATGGGAAAAGAGTTCCGTAAATGGAAATCCATGGACCGCTGTGGGTTCATGGACACGTTGAACAACACCCTTCCCCTATCAGGCGAAGACCTGGAGGTTGACGAGAGGGCACTGTCCTCCTGGCTCCTCCACGCAGCAGATCTGTTCGCCCCCTCTGTATACTTGTCTAACATTAGAGGTAATGATGCCCACAAATGGTTCACCCAGGAACTTAGAGCACTTAAATTAGGGGTACGACAGAAAGAAAGACAGCGGAGAGCCACTTATTCCTCACAGGATAGGGACATTTTCTGCGTCACTAGGAAAAAATAATAAAAAATTTTAAGCCAACACAAACTCAACTACTTTTCCACAAAAATGTTATCTTCATCTAATAAGTCCAAAGACATTTTTAATATAGTCAATGAACTCTGTGACAACGACAGGACAGCCCCCTCAATAGCTTCCACGCAGAAGCTATGTGATTCCCTGAATAACTTTTTCAGAGAAAAAATTGTCACTATTAAATCTAGCATTGCTAGTTCCCCAACGTCACTTCCTCTGGATGACGCCTTTTATAATCCCTCTGTACTAGATGCCTTCCCGGCCATCGATGGTAAAACTTTTTCTTCACTTTGGCGAGGGTAAAGTCCGGATCCCCAAACGATATCTGCCCCCCCCACATCTTCTCTGAAATCGGTCAGACTATCCCTCAGGGTATCCTACCCCTACTAAACAAATCATTGGCCCAGGGCAGGGTACCTACTGGTTTCAAACACGCCCTGCTAATCCCTCTGATAAAAAAACCAGGTCTGGACCCCCGGGACTCAACAAATTATCGTCTCATATCCCTGTTGCCGTTTTTATCCAAGATATTGGAGGCTCACGTCTCCAATTGTCTTTCCAACTTTGTGGAAACCACTGGGTTTCTGGAGCCCAATCAAGCTGGGTTCCGTCCAGGCCATTCGACCGAGACGGTAACCCTGGCAGTCCAGAACACACTTCGGTGTAACGCAGACAGGGACGTCCACCAGGCACTGGTACTCCTTGACCTGTCTGCTGCATTCGACACGGTCGACCACACCATTTTGGTCGGCCGTGTCGGGCAGGCAGGCCTCAGAGGTGCTGCCCTGAGCTGGGTGGAATCATTTTTGTCTGACCGGACTCAAGCAGTGAGACTGGGCACCTTCACAGCCCCTAGAATTAAGAACGACTGCGGTGTCCCTCAGGGCTCTTCCCTGTCCCCCCTTTTATTTAATTTATATTTGCGTCCCCTCTTGTACTCCTTGAGGAAATTCAAAGTGTGGATCTTTAACTACGCAGATGATCTGCAATTGATTTTCCCCCTAGGCTCGCCTGACGCTGTTACTGAGTTTAGGGAGGTCATGGCTCACATCCAGAGGTGGATGGGCCTTAACCACCCAGGCAAGACTGAACTGATCTTGCCTGGGAAGAGTGAACTCAGCTGGGGACCTCAATTTTGGCCTCCGGAGATGGGAAATCCCCCTTCCAAATCCCGCACGGTCAAGAGCCTTGGAGTCACCTTTAGTGAAGACCTCTCTTTGAAAAGTCAGGTAGGGACAGTAGTCTCCGCATGCTTCTTTCAGCTGCACAAGATTAGAAAGATTGCCCATCTCCTAACCCATTCTGCCCTTATACAGATGACCATCGCCCTTGTGCTGTCTAGGCTGGACTACTCAAATAGTTTATATTTGGGTCTTCCAGCCGGGCAGCTCAAGAGGCTGCAGCTAGTTCAAAATCAGGCGGCCAGGCTGATCTGTGGGCTTCCTAAATGGCAGTCCATCAGGCCAGGCCTGGCAGATCTGCATTGGCTGCCGATAGCCCAGAGGGCGGCTTTTAAAACCGGCTGCATTATCTTCAGGGCACTACAAGGCAAGGGCCCCAAATTTATCATCAACTTGCTTGCCAGATATGTCCCCTCTCGCAACCTTCGTTCCAGTCACAAAAGCCTGCTCACGGTGCCTTTTGTTAGGAAACAACGTCAGGGCGGCAGCTCCTTTCACTTTCTTGCTGCCTCCCTCTGGAACTCCCTGCCAGCTTCTTTAAGGTCACACGAGGATATTCTGGCCTTTAGACAAGCCTTTAAGACCTGGCTCTTTAGGGAAGCCTATCCTTAGATGTTCCAAGCTGTCCTCCTGTTGTTGTGTTGTGTTTCTGAAAACTTCCTATAGCGCCATGAAGCCTACGGGCGTACGTGTGCTCTACAAGTCAAATTTAACATAACACGCGACCGGGACTATTCTTATTTCTCAGGGATGCACGAGCTCCACATGCGGCTAGACACTATACTTTGCTCCGCAGATTTAGTGCAGATAGCAGTGCATACTGAATATTTAACGAGAACAGTGTCGGATCATAACCCCATGCTCCTGGCCTTGCGATGGCTCCCCAGTGCATCCTGTGTGCCCACTTGGAAACTCCGCCCGGAATTACTTGATGACCTGGTGTTTAAGGGGACATTGGAAGAGCATGTCACTCAATACTTTGCGGATAATGCCGGCACGACCGAGGCGCGGGCGACGGAGTGGGATGCCTTCAAGGTGGTCTTGAGGGGGTTTTGTATAGGAACGCAGGGAGGTGTGCGTAGGGTCCTCCTAGATGACCTGGATAGAGCAGACAAGGCGCTTCGGGAGCAGGAGCTTTCCAGGCCGGCCATCCGAAATTACAAGATAATGTCACCAAGGCCAAAGAACTAGTGACGGTTGAAACAGAGCGCTTGCGGAGTTACGACTACAAGGCATATACGGCCAGGACGCATTCAGAGGGCGATCGAGCTGGGACTTTACTGGCCTGGCTAGCTAATCCCACAAACAGGAGCACCCATATAGTATTGATGCGTACACCTGATGATAAGGAAGTTTACGCTCAGGCAGAAGTGCTGCAGTGCTTTGAGAAATATTATGGGTCCCTCTATCGAAGCAGGTTGGAGGTGGGGGCTCCGGCAGTGGAAGACTTTCTGGAGGGACTATGTTTTCCGGAGTTGAACCGAGACCAGGCCGAGGCGTTGGGCAGAGATATAACAGAGGAGGAAATTCGGGGCGCCATTAAAAGTATGGCGTGCAACAAAACCCCGGGGTTGGATGGCATACCAATAGAATTTTACAGCAAGCACGTCGACCTCTTGAGGCCAAGGTTACTCGAGGTCTACAAAGAGGCGAAATGCCTGGGACGGCTACCACCTTCCATGCGGGAAGCGTTAATAATACCCCTACTGAAACCGGGTAGGGAGAGCGGGGACAAGGACTCTTACAGACCGCTCTCAATGCTCACCACTGACTATAAAATACTGAGCAGTATTTTAGCATCTCCACTATTAAGCCACATGACCACATTGGTGCACGCAGACCACACTGGATTTATCCCGTCGCGAAACACGACCTCAAACGTGCGCCGATTGATCCGAATATTGGGGGAGAACTACCCTGAGGCCCGTCACCCGGTGATCTTATCAATAGACATTGAGAAGGCCTTTGGCAATCTCGAGTGGGAATATCTCTACGTAGTGATGCGGCGCTTTCGGAGTAGGCGAAGATTTTATGAAATGGACCTCAGTGCTCTACGCATCGGCGGTAGCCAGGGTTAAAACGGGCGTCACAATATCAGAGCAATACCCGGTCGAGAGAGGCACGAGGCAGGGATGCTCGTTGTCACCACTACTATTCGCCCTGGCGATAGAGCCGTTGGCGATATCGATTAGAACAGGTGCTCATTATGCCGGATTGAGCAACAGGACTGGGCGCCACTATATTTCACTATACGCGGACGATCTCCTTCTTTTCCTTGAAGATACCGATGGAGGACTGGAGGGAGCCGACAGCTTGCTACAGCGGTTTGGCAGGGTTTCGGGTCTCAGAGTAAACTGGGACAAGACATGCTTGTTCCCGGTCCGTCACGGCGATCCGCAGCCGCTCACGGCCAGACCAGTGCGTTGGGAGCCCACCTGTTTAAAATACCTGGGTGTGCATATATACCACACGCCGGCCGATATACTGGAAGGAAACATAGGGCACGGAATGAGAGCACTGAAGGGCAGCATGGCCTTTTGGGCCACGTTTCCATTATCCGTAGCGGGCCGAGTAGCACTACTAAAAATGGTGGCACTACCACGCTTCCTGTATTACTTTAGAACACTCCCTGTGTGGATCCCAGCTGCCACCTTCCGACTCCTGAGATCCATGATAGGGTCCTTTCTCTGGGGGGGCGGGCCGGCGAAGAGTGGCACTGATAACTCTGGTAAGACCCAAACCGGAGGAGGGGATGGCGGTCCCTGATCTGGAATTATATTACTTGGCAGCGCAGCTTCATATTTATACACAAGAGGTGGCTCGAGAATTCAGAGGCCCAGACCACACTAGAGGCCGAAGCATCCTTCAACATGTTCTTTCCTTTATAGCACTACAGCAGAAATTAGTGATAAACACTCTAACCCTCGAAGAGCATACGATAAGACTATGCTGGAACCGCACTCAGCGCAAGGCGGGGGTGCTACATCCATACGCCCCTGAGATGCCATTGGGAATGTTGACAGCACTTCCGTATGGCGGAGACTGGTCTAGACTACAGCTCTGGGAAGAAGCGGGTATACAAATGGTAGGAGACCTATACGAGGCCCTGGTGCCCTACCCGACGCTCCTAGAGCGGTACGACATACCCAGGGGGGACTTCTTGCTCCATGCCGCATTAACACAAGTGATACAAACACACTGGAAAGAAGGCCTCACTGAACCAAAAACAACAACGGTTTGTCAAAATACCATAAGCTCTGCTGGAACTTAAAAGGCAGTCACTTGTCTTTACTCGAGAATGGTTAACGAGAATCTACCGCCTTTAGCAACGCTCAAAGAGAAGTGGGAAACAGAGATAGAAAGACCTATACCTGAGACAACATGGGCTCAGATTGTGCGGAGGGCCCAGAAGAGCACACGTAACGCCAGATTCCAGCTGGTGCACTTTTTTGTCCTTCACCGGGCGTACCTCACGCCGGGAAGGGTCCAAAAATATTTCAATGCAGACGAGGCAGCCTGCCCCAAATGCGCACTAGTCGGAGCGGAACGAATATGCTACTTACCAGTATGCATCTGTTCTTGGCATGTAGGGCTGCTGACATTCATATCTTGTGCATAGATCGCCGCCTAGTGTTGGGTCCGGATGATCGCACATTGTTGACCTGGAAGAGTCTTCGAAGTATCACGAGATAGGTGGCTCCTCCCCTGGACTACAGTGTGCATGGGCATCGACTGCATCAAGTACAACAGGAAGGGACTTTAAAAAGGACAATATTTATAGGGGTCCAGTGTACGTGTCCTGTCTAAGTCTTGAAACCAAAAGATGTACAAAGTTCCCCAAGGGGGTAGTATTAGTGTGACTAGATGGTCTCTCTCTCTCTCTCTGAGTGAATGTGTATCCAAGTGTCAGGGAAAAAAGTGTCCCTTGTCGGAACTAGGGATGCCTCACACAACTTACTAGCTTCATGACTGCTGTCATTTTGCCAGGAGGTTGTCTCGTCTCATCATCGGCTTCCTGCTCCTGCGTCAGGCCGGCGCTGCAATGCCTGACGGGTAGCACTGAGTGCTACACTTTTGTGGAGTTCTTTTGTTCCTGACCGTAGATCGAGTGTGTGTGAGGGGCCTAAGTAAGTGGAGTAGTGAGCGTGAGGGGGTGTGTGTTTAAAAAAGGTTAGTATAGTCCACTAAGACACCTTTATTCATGTGGCTAACTACCTTATTAAAATTGGTGAAGGGAGGGGTACCGGGACTCAAAAACTAAGGAGATTGGTCTCGTTCAACCCTCGCCTATGATCAGGTCGACATGTTTCATGCCCTATCGGCAATTCTTCAGGACCTTGGTTGTGCTCATAAACTCATATTCAGCCCGGGACGGGCTAGGGAGTGTGTATTATACAACCTGAGGGGTCAAAGACCGAAGCAGGTAGGTGTCCTGCGTAGGAATCCACCCTATGAGAGAGGAAAATAAAATAGATAAATATTTCCCATAAACACATACAAACTGAAGGTCAATATTGTATATTTAGAGAGAGACACATGGCCCCTTAGGGGAGGCGTTAATTTTCGCCCTTCGGGATCATGTGAATCGATTGTGAGAGAGAGGAGAGAGATTCTAAACATCTTTAGTATTTAAAGGCGGTCAACTATGTCTACATTGAGCGTCTAACAAATATTCCGTATGTCAGATTATATTTGTTAGTATTATGAGGAATGTGGCCATGTGAGCTCAAAGAACAAGTCAGGGAGGTGGGGGCAAAGAAGGGGTATTGCGTTGTCGATCTTACCCTCAGTCACTTAATGCTGGTCCCCACAGTCTGTTCTTGTGGGACCTGCGCTGTGAGATAAATATCTGCCAAAGATAAACAAGGGAAGAGGGGGAGGAGGGAGACGGAATTAGGAAAACAGGTGATTATCCCGAGGGGCAGGAATATGTGATGAGGGCGGAAACGACCGACAGTCCATCTGTGGTCTCGCCCACCACCCGTCGGTACCCGTAAAAACATACAGCTCAGGTCAGGCTGCGGCGGGAGAAAAGACCCAGTGGAGCCGCTCGGGCCCCCAAGAACCAACCACTGTGTACTACAAGGGTGGAGTCACGGTCCATCCCAATGGCGTTATTCACCCATGTCCCAGAATCGGCGGCAAAGGGGCTGAGACGCCGAGGCACCCCCCAAGTGTCAGCCTCCGTAGTGGTCGGGGCCCGAGGGCGTCGCGTACGTCGCACCCATGCCACACACCTGGGTGAGGGCAGTTTTCAAGAACCCCTGGATGGCGGGGAAACAAGAACCAGATGGCCCCGTTCGGCGGTCCAGAAAGCCCGTAAAAAGTCTCAGGGTCTTGGGCTTACTACATCACACTACACCCCCTTACCTTAGCAGCGCGGTGACTCTGCCTTTTGGCACCTAAACCCACATACCGGCGTGTCGCTCGGCACGAGGGGCGAAATAGGTATACGGCTGTATACAGACCACTGAAACTAATACGTTTCCTATACTGTGGCATCCCTTCCCTCTAATCCCGTGCAGCATTCTAAACCCCTAACAAGGAGTTTTTTCTGCTTTTAATGCAACCACTTTTGGGTTGCCTTTTCCTCTGCCCTATAACTAATTTTGTTATTTGGGAACAAAGGGTTGCAGGTACGGCAGGGTGTTAGTGTACTCTGACCACCCAACACCTTTATTTTTGGTCCTGATGAAAAACCGGTAATTTCCCTGACGGTTTGAAACATGTAGACCTCACACATACCTCACAGATACATTTGGTCAGAATAAAACCATCACTGTATCGACACGCACTGTTTTTACTTTTGTCCAGTAGTCTTAGAATAAAATATTGTATAAGCCATACCAGGACAAATTTTAACTCACTGACTTTTTTCTTTACATTTATCACTCACATACCCGCTCCACTGTATCCCAGGTGTTGCAGCACACCTTGATGGCACTCGGCTGTCAAGGTGGCCCCGATGATGAAGCATGTCACCAACCAGGTCGGTGAGTGAGGGGTTTATTAAAAACAAAGAAGGACTTCTTTTTTCATTAGAATTTCATCCCACCGATATCGCTCTTTAGCCTTATCTATGGTGATACTCCTCCTTTTGTTATATAGTGTCCTACCCAGGGGATTAGGAGTACCCTTCCGTCCACCGAGGTGGATAAAATCCCTTTACTCTCTACTTTTGTTTGCAATATACATTTAACTGTCCACCTGGCTATACCAGCCTTGGAAATGGGGTTACCTTTGTGTCATGGAGCAAAGGCAACAAAGAGTTGTTTAGTCTTCCTAAAATCTTTGGTCCTATCAATGTAATACATTAGGGCCCTTTTGACATAAAGTGTGTGGAGCATTCTCTCCGCCAGTGACTCTGGATTTTTGAAGAACACGGGTAGTTCTATAGTCTGGTTGATATGGAACTGAGACACTACCTTGGGAAGGAATTTAGGGTTAGTGCGAAGCACCACCCTGTTAGAATGAATTTTAATAAAAAGGCTCTTGGATAGTTAGTGCCTGGAGTTCACTAACTCGTCGCAGCGATGTAATCGCTATAAGGAAAGCCACTTTCCATGTCAAGAATTGAATCTCGCAGGAATGCAGTGGTTCAAAAGGGGGACCCATCAGCCAGGTGAGGACCACATTGAGGTTCCACTCCGGAGCTGGTGGAGTCCGTGGAAGAATGACTCGTTTGAGTCCTTCCAGAAAGGCTTTAATGGCAGGCACCCTGAAGAGTGAGAGGTGCTGCCTGTTTTGTAGATAAGCAGCCATTGCAGATAAATGTATGCGAATGGAAGCATAGGCTAGATTACATTTGTACAAATGGAAAAGATAACAAATGATGTTCTGAATAGATGCATCTAGCGGGTTAATGTTGTGGTCTGCGCAATAAATGACAAACCGCTTCCACTTTGCCGCATAGCATGCTCTAGTGGTGGGCTTCCTTGCCTCCCGGATGATGTCCATACAGTCAGGAGGTAAGTTGAGGTAGCCAAACTCTAAGACCTCAGGAGCCAGATCGCCAGGTTGAGCTGTTGCAGATCTGGGTGCTGAATGTCGCCATGGATCTGCGTCAAAAGCCTGGGTGTGAGGCGCAGCCTTTGATGCGGTACCACGGACAGTTCCAGAAATGTGGCCTACCATGGTTGGCGAGCCCACGTTGGAGCAACCAGGATGAGAGTCATCGAGTGCTGCTTGAGCTTGCGTGCCACCAGCGGTATCAGAGGTGTTCTGCCATGAGGAAGATGTTCCTTTGAATGGCCCACTTCCACATGCTCTGAGCCAGATAAGACAGCTGTGGAGAATGTGTCCCTCCCTGCTTCTGAATGTAGTACATGGCTGTCATGTTGTCCGTCCGGATCAACACGACCTTGTTGCACAGATGTACTTTGAAGGCCTTTAGTGCCATGAAGATTGCCATCAGTTCCAGAACATCGATGTGCATCCTCCGTTGCTGTGGTGTCCATAGTCCCTGCACAGTGTAATGGAGTACATGAGCTCCCCATCCCTGGAGAGAAGCGTCCGTAGTCAGGATGATCTGTGGCACAGGCTCCTGGAACGGTCGTCCCTTGCAGAGGTTTTGTGGGTTCCACCAATGCAGAGAGTTGTATGCCCGACCGCTCACCAACACTAGGTCTTTCAACTGTCCGTGAGCCTGAGTCCACTGACGTGCTAAGCACTCCTGAAGCGGACGCATATGTAGTCTCGCGTGCGGGACTATGGAGATGCAGGAGGCGATCATGCCTATCAACTGCATGAACACTCTTGCTGGAAGCGAGCGTTGAGGTCTGAACTTCTGTATCAGCGATTGAATGCTGTTGACCCTCACTGAATTTGGCTGTGCTGTGGCTGCCAGAGTGTTTATCGTCGCACCCAGATACTGCCGTATGTTGGCGGGTTTCAGGTGGGACTTCGGGTAATTCAGTGAGAATCCCAGATCGTGAAGGAGGTGAATGGTGTGGGACATGTGGGCGGCACACTGCTGGGCTGACTTTGCCTGAATGAGCCAGTCGTCCAGATAAGGGTAGACGTGAATGTTTTGTCTCCTCAGGTGCGCTGCCACGGTCGTCAGGCACTTTGTAAACACCCTGGGTGCCGTGGTGACTCCGAAAGGCAAAACCTTGAACTGGTAATGTTGGTTTTGGATGGTGAAAGAAAGGTATTTTCTGTGTGACGGGTGCAGCGGAATGTGAAAATACGCATCCTTTAGGTCTAAAGTTGCGAGGAAATCCCTGTGACTGAGCAACGGGAGTACCTGCTGCAGGGTCAACATATGAAAGTGCTCCGATAGAGTATACTGATTGAGGGGTCTGAGGTCCAGTATGGGTCTGAGGGACCCATCCTTTTTTGGTATCAAGAAGTACAGTGAGTAAACTCCTGTGCCTCTTTCTTCCACATATTTCAAAAGACAGTGGTCCCTAGTAGTTCAGGGATTAGGCAGAATTGATGGACATACACTCAATAGTCAGTATGACCTTTGTCCAGCAGGACAGGTTTTTATTTTAAGAGATATGGAAAACATAAAAGGATTTTTTACAAGGTGGGTACAACCAGTAACCCACAGGGGACAAGACAAAACAGGGGGGTAAACTTGACGCAACAAAGGCGGTCTGTGCTAGTATCTCAGTGAACAGACAATGGTAAAGTACAAAGCATCATTGTGAACAATTTTCTATTTGTAGGGTACATATGATGCTACTATGTCGACGGCGTTTCGATGCCTACACACAGATACATTTTGCAACAAAGAAGGTAACCCACACTTCAAATTGTATTACACCATTCAGTTTTAGGTGAACAGATAAACAAAACTTAATATGTTCATCCAGGCGATTATTTGCGCCGTTTTTATTTTTCAAATTTTGTAGAAAAAAACGCTTGTGTGTACAGAGAAATCACACTGCCATTTACGTAGTAACCAACTAAATTTAGCTATACAAAACATAAATTTACAAACATAAACAATATGAAAACAGTGCGTAAAAAGTTTTTTGTATACAACAAAGTGAACATATATCATGAACGTGGGGAGGGAAAGATGTCAAATTGTTTTTTCAAAAACATCAACAAACGCAATTAAGCAAACATTTTTCAAACCATAAAGCAATTATTGCCCAAGGAGCAGTCTTTCAATGAATCTGCATGAAAACAAAATAACCTCTCGGAAACAATGTTTTGTAAGGTTATAGATTCCCAAGTATTTTAACGTATTTTCAAACTTAGGACGTAATCCTGTTCGCCTACGCGTTTCGAGTTTGCGGGGTATCTTCACAAACTCTCTTCAGGGCCAAATTAATTCTTTCCCCTGTTTCTCAACCTATTAGTGAAAACACAAATAATTGCGGACACTCATTATAAATTGCTCTCCTCAGTCCACTCATACCTTCTCCTATGTACAACTTAAAAGTAGGGAAACGTACCTCAGGGGACTTGAGGTAAGATCGGTTTGTCCAGAGTATAAAAACAGGATTTTTCGAGTCTGTGCGTTTTCTAGAAAGACACAAGTGGTTGTGTCAGAAATTGTGCTATTTGAGATTATTAGCCAGCTCATTATGCCAGTGGAAGTTACCAAACAATTCCTACCTGGATACGTGACTCAGGAGGAATCAAGTGGATTCTTCAATTCTGTGGTCAGTGTTTTGACGTTAATTCGCTTCTCAAGTTATTTTGTGAGAGAGGGTCCTGCAGCAGACCGGATCCCATTTACTGATCCTTATCTGCAAGTTAGAAAAGAAGGACCGGGCGCCCTTGTTTAGAAACGCACCCGTTAGGTAGTCTAAGAGTTGCGCGGCTCGTCTTGTGACAGCACGTACCTGCTAGTGTGTCAGCATGTTCCACTTCCTCATTCCATCAGTTAGTGTGAACGGCATACAGCTCCAACAGTCTCTCTAAGAGGCTCGCTGTTATGTAGCCAATCACGGGAGGACAATTTTGAAAACCATTCGTGGTGCATTGTGGGACCTGTAGTTGAATTACCTATGAGTGAACCTCAAAGTCTAGAAATTTCACTCATTGAGTTAAGGCCCGTGTTGATGGTGTCAAAGCGGAGTATCAGGTACGCCTCTTTGCGCAAAAGTGCCTGCTCTATTATGGGCGATCTATGTTGTGGATCTAATCCAGACAAGACCGTCCATTTGAAGTCCGTTTCTTTGTGGCTGGCAGCTAGAAAGTGCTCCACCATTGGGGCATTCTGCACTTTTTTCTTCAGTCTCGAGCGGTGTTGCGTTATTCTGACATTTACTTGTTGACAAGTTTTGCCTATGTACAATTTGTTGCACGCACACAAAATCCCGTAGATTACGTTTTTACTCTTACAGTTTGTGTGTAGACTGTGTCTCCATTTGATGCCATTATGGCAGAATTCATCTCCTTCTACAACATTATTGCAGGCCACACAAGTACCACATTTGTGATGGCCTGTAACAGGTTTCAGATTCCATTTGGATCTGAGGTCACTCTTTGGTTTGTGTAGAGAGCTATCAGCTCTGATGATTTGTTGTCCGACGCTTGGATTTTTCCTCATTGCAAAAATGGTTTTTTGCTAAGGGAATTCCATCCCCTCCAGTAGATGCCAATTGCGTAAGATGATTTGGCGAAACTTGTTCGTGTGCGCCCCATAGGTAGTCACACAGACCAGTTTCTCCAATTCCTTTTTCTCCTTGATTTTTAGTAACTCTTCTCTGGGAGTGTATCGTGCTCTTTTCTTAGAGTGTTTTAGGAGTTTGTGGGGATATCCCCTTTTGGTTAGTTCTTGGCAAAAGTTGTCCGCATGGGTATCAAACTCCTCTAAATACGAGACCGGACCAATCGTGTCTAATTCCTGGTTTGGCTGCTCCTTGTCTATGCAGGATACAAAATGGCGGGTATTTAGAGGCTCCCTTTCGGTTTGGATACTATTGTGCTCCTAAACCCTTCATTTTCCTTACTTGCTTTGATTCCAAAAGCATAGGCCCCAAAAAACTGTTATGCTTTCAAGACAAACAAATTAATTCTTTGTCCTGAAGATGATGCCATGTATCTGTGTGTAGGCACCGAAACGCCGTCGACATAGTAGCATCATATGTACCCTACAAATAGAAAATTGTTCACAATGATGCTTTGTACTTTACCATTGTCTGTTCACTGAGATACTAGCACAGACCGCCTTTGTTGCGTCAAGTTTACCCCCCTGTTTTGTCTTGTCCCCTGTGGGTTACTGGTTGTACCCACCTTGTAAAAAATCCTTTTATGTTTTCCATATCTCTTAAAATAAAAACCTGTCCTGCTGGACAAAGGTCATACTGACTATTGAGTGAATGTCCATCAATTCTGCCTAATCCCTGAACTACTAGGGACCACTGTCTTTTGAAATACGTAACTGCCCAAGGTCCCTAGTGATATTCCTTTGGGTCTCCCTTGTTCTTTCTTCCACAGGCACGAGCTCGATTGCCCCTTTTTGCAGCATGACGAGTACCTCCTGCTGCAATAAGTGCAAATGCACGGCAGACATAGGACGGTGTCTTGGGGGTATGTTGGGCGGAGTGGATGTTAACTCCAGACAATAATCGTACTGGATAAGTTTTGTGACCCACCTGTCTGTGGCAGGAACTGCTGAAGTCTCCCCCCGACCGGTGTTGCGTGGTCGGGGGGCAGGGACAAGGCGTCACTGTTTGTTGAAGTTGGCAGAGGATCTGGAGTTGTTGTTTCCTCTGCCTCTGCCCTTGGAGCTGTTCCCACGATATCCACCACGATTCTGTTTGGTGTAGGTGGATTGTGTGCTGCCCTTATAATACTGCGTGGTTTGTGAGCTCTGGCCTCTGGAAACACCTCTATTGCTGGAGCGACTTTAAGAACCACCCCTGAATTGCTGGGACTGCAAGGCCCCCATGGACTTAGCAGTGTCAGTGTCCTTCTTTATCTTTTCTAAGGTGGTGTCCACCTCTGGGCCGAACAGACGATCAGGGTTAACTGTTTGATAAAGAATTGTGGTCTGTATCTCTGGCTTAAATCCCGAGATTCTATGCCAGGCATGTCGTCTCCGCATGACGCTAGTGTTAACAGCTCTGGCTGCGGTGTCAGCCGCGTCGAGTGCACATTTAATAGAAGCATTGGATATTAGCTTCCCCTCTTGGATGAGCATCTCACGGCCTCTTTGTATTCATCTGGCAGGTGCTGCAACAGGGTTTCCAGTGTGTCATAGTGTGCCCTGTCATACCTCGCTAGAAGTGCTTGTGTATTGGAAATGCGCTAGATATTGGCCGCTTGAGCTGCCACCCTTTTCCCTGATGCCTCAAACACCTTTGATTCTTTATCTGGGGGAGGAGCATCACCCGTTGCTTGAGAATTAGCCCTCTTCCGGGCATTAGAAACAACAAGAGAGTCTAGAGGGAGCTGTCCCTTGATGTAAGTAGGGTCAGTAGGTGCTGGCTTATACTTCTTCTCTATCCTAGGGTTTATCACCCTGGCTCTGGTAGGCTCCTTAAAAATGTCCCCAGCATGCTTTAAGACACCCTTTAACATAGGGAGAGTCTTCACAGTCCTCTCCGAGACGGAAAAGGTGTCAAAGAGAAAGTCCTCCTCAATGGGGTCAGCATGGAGCTGGACGTCATGGTTCTTAGCCGCCCGTTCAATGAGGGCATGAAAAGCCGCAGAATCCTCAGTGGGTGACGTTTTCACCGCGTAGAGTTGAGTGTCTGGGGCAGAGTGAGTGTCACCTGGGTCAGCCCCAGCTGCCCAGGGCTCATTGACATCATCAGTGTCTGTGTAGACAGGATAGCTGTACTCATCCTCATCATCACCCTCACCAGCTTCCACGTCAGAGTAAGTGGGCGAGGCATTATGGGCATGTGGAGAGAGTGGTTCCACAAGAACAGGAGTCGAAGTGGAATCCTTCTTCTTCTTCAAAGGAATCTTGTAGGACTTCATAGGCCTTTCCGGGGCAGTTTTCCGTTTATGTAGGGAAAGCCTGCCCATTTCGGCATCAATAAAGTGTTCACGTTGTTCCTCCAACGAAGATTGTCGATGCTTCTGGGTTGGAACCCCTGTGGCCGACTTCGGCACCGAGGGCACCGTCTCGGGCACACCCGTTCCCAACTTCGGGGCGAAAGCCTTCTGCGCCACCTTTGGCGGCAATGTGAAATGAATGGGCGTCGACCCCTTTTGAGGCTTCTCAACTGGCTTCGAGGGCGGAGCATCTTTAGGGCTGACTGTCGAGGCCTTCTCCCTGATGCGCTGTAGGGAGGGTCACCTTCTTGGTGAAAGCGGCGGAAGGCTGCACCGAGTCGCCGGGATCCTTCGAGGCACCACCAGACATGGACTCGTGGGTTGCACCGCTCTTGGCCTTATCTTGTTGGCGCGGAGTCTCGTGAGCCTTCGGATCACCGAGCCCTTTAGTGGCGTCGACCTTCTTCGGCGCCGATTTACTCGACTCGACTGTAGGAGAGTAGGGTCTGCAATCCTATGATCACCCAGATTTTTTGCTTTTGTTTCACTGGTTTACGACTTTCTCTGGCTGTGGGCCTGCTAATCAGACCCACAGCCTAGCTGTTCTCTCACTAAATTACAACATGTACCCTAGGTGCATTTACCAATTGGTACCGGGCCACCATATCAGACCCTGTAACTCAGGGCATAGGTGTACCCAGGGCCTACCAGGGGCTGCAGCATGTATTATGCCACCCCTGGCTGGCCATCTAAATCTGACACAACTGGCTGCACGACAGCTGGGGCAAGGTGGTGTAATCACCCTTTGCTTTAGATATAGTATACCTATATATAACCCTAAAATGGACACACAGACTCCTATCAGTCACTCCTATGGCAGGCCTTGACAATCCTGAAGGCAGAGTGCTTGGAATCGTGTGAGATGGTGCTCTGGCATGAGCTGAGCCCGTTTGCAGCTTGCGGAACCAAGTCCTAATAGCTGTTTCATGATAACGCGTACCATATACTCTTAAGTGCATTATAATCCTCGCGGTTATATGCTATCTTTGGTATCGCTTTATCAAAACATGTCGAGTAAGGTGTCATACGAATTGGAATACTAACCCCTCGCCAATTCTGGCGACGGGGTTAGCATTCCACCCTTCTAGAGGGACACAACATGTATGTGACTGTGAACCCCGGTTAAAGTTAACTCGAGCCTCAGCATCACAAAATGGATGCTGCCACCACAGACACAAGTCTGTCCCCCTGCAGCTGGGAGTCCTTCCAGCGAGGGGAGCTTGGACAAAGGGTTTCCTGTCAGGGGCGGTGCTAGCACCATCCCAGACAGGGTTTTGTGTATCCTGGGTAGGCAGGGCTTTACAGGAAGGTGACTGCAAGGTGCTCACTACGCATCTGCCGGCTAGAACCAGTTCCAGGGGCACACCAGCCCCTGAGCTGGGGAAAGTCCGGCATGGGAGAGGGGTGTAACCACCCCCCTTCCTGGTCCCACCCCTAGGGCAGGACCTAGTCGCGTACCAACCCCTTTCTTTAGGATAAAGGCAGGAGCGGGGACCCTTCCAAATTAGATCATCTTTGAATCAAGAAACTACTTTCCACGAAAGGAACTCTCGACTCTTCTCAAGATTTCTCCCTTGTGACTAAGGAGTAGTCACCCTGCATCCGCAGGCACCATCTAAGAACACTGCGGTTTGCTGCACGTCCTTCCTCCGGAATCCGACCGACCAGCACAAGGAGACCCGGCTTCCCTGGCACCTCTGACCTCTACCTACCTCTACAGCTAAGCTGAGAACCGTAGGTGCGACGAGACCTCGAGGGACCGTCCATCATCAGAAATGCACGACTTCTATCCAGCACGACCGCCGAGGGATCCTCTGGTGCGTGCTTTGGGGTCCGAGAAGCCCCGACCCTGAGCAGCTCCAGCACCGAAAACCAGCCCTCCAGCATCCACGAGATCTGCGTGGGGCCCTTCTGCTTTCTGGCTGCTCACCGCGTTGTCTGGCTACTAGCCCGCTGGCTTGTGGCCTTCCCGACGACGACTGACGACATCACCTCTGCTAGTCTGATTGCTCCAGACTGACCCTTGCTCCCTTCCAAAAGAGGAGCACCCCGGACCCTCCTGGTCCACTCCAGACGCCATTTTAGGTCCACCGCGTGGGCTTGAATTTGCCAAGACTTGTTGCCCCAATCCTGGGTCCAGCGACGTCGACAGCATCAACCATCGTGGGACAGCTCGCACCTCCATCCTGGTCGCCGACAACGCCTCCTTGTCCGTGAGACTGCAGAGACCAGCGTCGCCCACTCACCTGGTCGAGGCGACTCCATCCGGTGCCATCCTGGTGCCCATCTAATCACTGGCTAGTGATTCAGAACTTGGTCCCCTCTGCTTACAGGTGTCTTCCATCTTCGATCCAGGCTTGGATCCACCGAACAATCTTCACTGGTCGCCTGCCAGCAACTTCTTCTTTCAGGCTCCATAGACTGCAACGAGGATTCCCGACGTCTTTCCAGACCTATGCAGCCGCAGCCCCTGGGCTAGGTAACTTCGGCATTTCGGTGCCCCAGCATAGCCTCACTATCCAAGGGTCCAGATCCTTTTCGTTTTTCAGCCTATCTAGTCGGGTTCGCCCGAGAACACTAACTTTGCTTTTACTAGCCTCCATAGACTTTGTCCCGCATCCCGCGTGAGAGTGCACACTCTGCACCCGAGTCCCCTAGGCCTCCTACTAGTAATCTGAAGGTTCAGTAACGTAGTCCTAGCGATTCCAAAGCCTATAAGTCCAGTACTTCGCGCCTAGTAATTTCGCATTCCAATTTCATAGTGAATGGTTTTCCGTGCCCCTCGGGCATTTGTGTAAATTGTGCAACTTAAAGTATTTTCGTAAGAGTTTTGTTGTGTGCTTAGTACCCTGTCCTCATAAAGAGTACAGGGCTGTTGTGATCTAAATAAATACACTGTTTATTTTCATAACACTTGTGTGGTGTCCTTTCACTTGGTGTTCAAGGGGTATATGTGATGGTATAACATCTGGCTTAACACGCCCTCTAGAGTTTAGCCCGAAGACTGCTCGTATCCATGCTACTAGGATAGCTGGTCTATAAGGTTGACTTACAACCAATCATCAATAAGGGTTGTTTGGACTGATGCATAGTGATCACTAGAATAGTGAGCACTGCATATCAGGCCAACCTCTCACATTGGTGAGCAGCCGTTGGGATTTGAGCTAGCTGTTGTTTTACCACACGTATCCTAAGAATATCTTTGTGAAAGATCACATAAGTATAAGGTACATATAACTTAGCTTAGAATACTCTGAGTTCTACTGAACCAGCTGTTGTAGTTCAACAAGGCTTAGCACACCTTGACTACAACTCTTAGCAAGGGATCAGTAGGCAAACAAATAGTGTAGGTAGGTGCATCACTTACACCACACTAGAAGCATGTCTAACCACGGAGAGTCTTCAAAGACCCCTCTTGTGGTTGTGGACCCTCCACAGGTCCCTTCCAGATATGCTGCTCTTAGCTTCCAGGAGATGAGACAAATCTGTACATCCAGGAATCTAAAACAGGGTTCTAACCCTACAATTCCTTTTCTGATTGGTCTCTTAGAGACTTATGATGCTAGGAGGGCTGCTAACACAGATCCTTCTCATCCAGATGGGAACATGCCTCCCCTAGAGGGAACCACTGGTGACCCTGACCGCCACCTCCAGGCAGCAGATGTTGCTGAGGAGGAGGAGGAAGAGGAGTTATCAGAGGATGAGGCAGACAAAGGTCAGGTAGAAGTCAGTAGACTTACTAGGACCAACTTAAGTAAGCATGAGAATGGATTTGGGGGACCCCCAGGGCCACTCTCAGGCAGACTTAACATTGGGAATGGACGAATTAGGTCTCCATCTAGAGGCTCTAACAGATCCATTCGAACCAATGGCTCTCAGACCTCTTCTCATAGAGGGATGTCATCCCCTAAGAGAAGGGAGCATGAAGCTAAGATGAGGGAAGCCAATCTGAGGATTGAAAGGGAAGAACTTGCCCTGGCCAAAGAGAGGCTTGCCTTTGCTAGAGAGCAAAAGTTAAGTGGGTTAGATCTCACTGGTGGCAGCATTCTCCCAAGAGAAAAAGACAGGAGTTTAGACACTAGACACCTGAGTAAGATAGTGCCCCCCTTTAAACAAGGGGATGATATCCACAAATGGATAACTGCTTTGGAGAGGGCCTGCACTGTCCAGTGCGTCCCCCAGAGTCAGTGGGCAGCTGTCTTGTGGCTCTCCTTTGAAGGTAAAGGTAGAGATAAGTTCCTCACTACTAGAGCTGAGGATGCTAACAATTACCAAGTCCTGAAAAGTACACTGATAGATGGGTTTGGCCTAACCACTGAGCAGTACAGGTTGCTGTTCAGGGATAACCAGAAAACTCACTCTCAGGATTGGTCTGACTTTGTAGATTGTGCCACTAAGGCTTTGGAGGGCTGGTTGCTGGGAATGTCTGACATAATATCGACAGACAGAATATCTACATACAAAAATATCGGCACAAAAATATCGAAATCAAAAATATCGGAGTCATATCTTCATAAAGGTAAGTACAAAAATATCGAAAAATTAATATCGTAGTACAAAAATATCGAAATTAAAAATATCGTTTTTTTAAATGTATTAATAATAATGTAAAAATAATTTTAAAATACATATCATTTTACAAATATTAAATAAAATTATTAAAACATAATAAAAAAATTAAAACGAATACATATACATTTAAAATAAATTAAACACTTAATAATTTAATGTAATTTTATTTTTTTTAATTTCATTTAATTGATTTAATTTAAATTTATTTTATTTTTACCCTGTACGCCTGTACCCCAAAAACCCAAAACTGACCCTGAACCCTAAAAATATCCCTGTACCCCAAAAACCCAAAACTGACCCTGAACCCTAAAAATACCCCTTTACCCAAAAAACCAAAACTGACCCTGAACCCTAAAAATACCCCTTTACCAAAAAAACTGAAAACTGACCCTGAACTCCAAAAATACCCCTTTACCCAAGAACTGAAAACTGACCCTGAACCCAAAAAATACCCCTTTACCCAAGAACTGAAAACTGACCCTGAACCCTAAAAATACCCCTTTACCCAAAAACTGAAAACTGACCCTGAACCCTAAAAATACCCCTTTACCCAAAAACTGAAAACTGACCCTGAACCCTAAAAATACCCCTTTACCCAAGAACTGAAAACTGACCCTGAACCCTAAAAATACCCCTTTACCCAAAAACCCAAAACTGACCCTGAACCCTAAAAATACCCCTTTACCCAAAAACCCAAAACTGACCCTGAACCCTAAAAATACTCCTTTACCCCAAATTAATTAATATTATTTCATTACCAATTAATTATTAATTAACAATAACAATAAAATAAATATATTAGCACATTAGCTGTAAATAATGTAATTTAATAATTAATATTATTTTTTCCCAATTAATTAATTAAGAATAACAAAAAACTTATATATATAAAAAAATTACTCTAATTAATGTAATTAACTAATTAATATTAATTAATTACCAACGAATTAATAATTAATAATATGTACAACATTATATTAATTAATTAACTAATTAATATTAATTAATTACCAATTAATTAATAAAAAATATTCACAAAAATATATTAATTAATTAATTATTATTAAATTACTTCCCACCCTATTCCCCTATAAACCCATAACCCGCTACAGAACATATTTATCAATTAATCAATTAATTAAAAATTAATTCTCAATTAATTAATAATTCCTACTAATTAATAATTAATTTAACATAATCAAATTACTTCCCACCCTATTCCCCTATAAACCCACAACCCGCTACAGTAGTAAAAGACAATATTTAATTAAATTACATTAAAAATAAATAATAAAACATAATAAATACAATATAATATACACAAAATTTATTTAAAAATTGATATTAGTAACATAGAAATTATTTATTTCGATATTATTGACATCAATATTTAAAACTTCGATATTACTAATATCATACTAATATCGATATTAAGACTGTCGATATTACTTACCTTCTATATTATGTCCCATCGATATTTAAACTTCGATATAATTGTATATCGAAATTTAAAACTCGATATTTTGTCTGTGTACCGGTTGCTGGGCAGTAAGGTTACTGATTATACAGGATTGTACAATCTGATCATGAGGGAACAGATTTTAAACAATTGTCAGAACCAGTTGTTGCATCAGCACCTTGTTGACTCAGATCTGACCTCTCCCCAAGAATTGGGAAAGAAGGCAGACAGATGGGTCAGAACAAGGGTTAAGCAGAACCAGGGTGGTCAGAAGAAAGCAGACCAGAAGGGTAAAGATAACAAAGGTGAACAAAATGACCAGAAGTCTTCAACAGGTCCCCAACAAACCAAAGAGGGTGGGGGTCAGGCTTCCCAGAAGAAGAAGACTCAAGAAGGCTAGTCAAAAAGGTGGTGCCAATACTGTAAAAGTAAAACTCACTGGTTTAGTGAGTGCACCAAGAAAGGAGGGCAAACTCCTGCCACTGCAGCCCCTAAGGCAACTGCACCCCCTAGTACAGTCAGCAGTGGTAGTGCACCTCCCAAGGGATTAATTGGGTTAACCTTGGGTTCTGAGGGGTATGACAACTTAGTTGGCACACTCACTCAGGCTGTCCTTGTCTGTACAGGGAATGTGGATATATCCCCTGATGTCAGTCCCAATACTTTGGGCAAATACAGGCAGACACCTTTGATAAATGGCAAAATGGCTCAGGCCTATAGGGACACTTGTGCCAGTGTCACCATGGTGACACCTAACTTTGTGGACCCTGGACAGATCATGCCAGGTACAGATTTCCTGGTGACCAATGCCAGCAACGTCACTACCAGTCATAGTATGGCGATTGTTGCTTTCTCCTGGGGAGGGGTAAATGGCCAAAAGAAGGTTGTAGTTAGTTCAGACCTCCCAGTGGATTGTTTGTTGGGCAATGATTTGGAGTCATCACAATGGTCAGAAGTGGAGCAGAGGACTCACATGGGAATGTTAGGCTTGCCAGCACATGTGCTTGCTGTGACTAGGTCACAGGCCAGAAGATGCCCCACTGAACAGGTGCTGGATACTGGAACAATGGACCAGACACCTTCCAAGAAGAAGAGCAGGAGGGTTAAGGCACTGCCTTCCCCCTTGCCCCAGGTTGAGGATCAAGTCTCAGAGGAGGCTGACCTCAAAGAGCTGAGGGAAACTAAGCCTAAAGAACTTGAACCTGATCAGGTTGAGTTTCTGGGTTCAGGGGGCCCCTCCAGAGAAGACCTGGGGAAGGAACAGTTAGCCTGCCCTTCTCTTGAACCCCTCAGACAGCAAGCTGCTGCTGAGGCTGCAGGGAACGCCACAGGTGGCCACAAGGTATACTGGGAAGATGGACTCCTATACTCTGAGTCAAGAGACCCCAAGCCTGGTGCAACCAGGAGGCTGGTCATCCCCTTGTCTCTGAGAGGTTTCCTTCTCACCTTGGCCCATGAGATTCCCCTTGCAGGTCACTTAGGCCAGAACAAGACTTGGGACAGAATTGTCTCACACTTTCACTGGCCCCACATGAATGAAGATACCAAGGAGTTTTGTCGCTCCTGTGTCACTTGCCAAGCCAGTGGTAAGTCAGGTGGCACCACAAAGGCCCCCCTTATACCAATGCCTGTGGTGGGGGTGCCCTTTGAAAGAGTGGGGATTGACATTGTAGGACCAATGGAACCCCAGACAGCATCAGGGCACAAGTTTATACTGGTGGTGGTGGACCATGCCACCAGGTATCCTGAAGCTATTCCCCTTAGGACCACTACAGCACCTGTTGTGGCAGGAGCCCTAGTTGGAGTGTTCTCCAGAGTGGGCTTCCCTAAGGAGGTTGTCTCTGACAGAGGTGCAAACTTCATGTCAAGCTATTTAACTGCTATGTGGAAGGAATGTGGTGTCAACTACAAGTTCACTACACCCTATCACCCACAATGCAATGGGCTTGTTGAAAGGTTCAACAGGACCCTAAAAGGGATGATTCATGGACTACCTGAAAAGCTCAGGCGTAGATGGGATGTCCTGATTCCCTGCCTTTTGTTTGCTTACAGAGAAGTCCCACAGAAGGGGGTTGGCTTCAGCCCTTTTGAACTTCTGTATGGGCATCCTGTAAGAGGACCCCTGTGTTTGGTGAAGGAAGGATGGGAGAGACCTCTCAAAAAGCCTGCAACCAACATAGTGGACTATGTACTTGGTCTCCGCTCCAGGATGGCTGAGTATATGGAAAAGGCTTCCAAAAACCTTGAGGCTAGCCAAGAACTCCAAAAAGCTTGGCATGACCAATAGGCTGTCCTGACTGTGTACCAGCCTGGACAGAAGGTGTGGGTGTTGGAGCCAGTGGCCCCAGCAGCACTCAAAGACAAATGGTCTGGGCCCCACACAATCCTTGAGCAAAAGGGAGAGGTCACCTACCTGGTGGACCTTGGAACTCCCAGGAGCCCCCACAGGGTGCTTCATGTGAACAGGCTCAAAGCATATGTTGACAGGAAGGACATGAGTTTGCTCATGGCCACAGATGAGGGACAGGAGGAAGAGAGTGACCCTCTCCCAGACCTGCTCACTCAGAATCCTGATGATGGGTCAGTAGATTGTGTTGTCTTTTGTGGCAGCCTCTCTGAACATCAACAGAAGGATTGTAAACAGGTTCTTCAATCCGTCAGACATATGTTCTCTCTGACACCCAGTCAAACCAATTGGTGCACCCATGAGGTTGACACTGGTGACAGCCTGCCAGTCAAGAGTAAAATCTACAGGCAGCCTGATCATGCTAGAGACTGCATCAAAACAGAAGTGCAGAAAATGTTGGAGCTGGGAGTCATTGAACCCTCAGATAGCCCTTGGGCTAGTCCAGTAGTTCTAGTGCCAAAGCCTCACACCCAGGGTGGTAAGAAAGAGATGAGGTTTTGCGTAGACTACAGAGGTCTCAATGCAGTCACTAAGACTGATGCCCACCCAATACCAAGGGCAGATGAGCTTATAGATAGATTGGCTTCTGCCAACTACTTAAGTACATTTGACCTAACAGCTGGGTATTGGCAAATCAGGTTAGCTGAGGATGCCAAGCCCAAGACAGCATTTTCAACCCCTGGTGGACATTATCAATTTGTGGTAATGCCCTTTGGCCTGAAAAATGCACCTGCCACCTTCCAAAGGCTGGTGAATCAAGTTCTCACTGGGCTGGATGACATCTGTGCAGCATATCTTGATGATATAGCTGTCTTTAGTTCCACCTGGGAGGATCACCTGGTCCACCTGAGGAAAGTGTTAGAGGCACTGCAAGCAGCAGGTCTCACTATCAAGGCCACAAAGTGCCAGATAGGGCAGACACAGGTTGTATACCTGGGCCACCTTGTAGGTGGAGGCCAGGTTCAGCCACTGGAGAGCAAGATACAATCCATCAGGGATTGGGCTCCTCCAACCACCCAGACTCAGGTTCGAGCTTTCTTGGGCCTGACTGGTTACTACAGAAAGTTTGTCAGAAATGATGGATCAATTGTGACTCCACTTAATGAACTGACAAGTAAAAAGATGCCAAAGAAAGTTCAGTGGACAGCAAGCTGTCAAAAAGCATTCGATGACCTAAAGCAGGCCATGTGCACAGCACCTATCCTAAAGAGTCCAGACTACTCCAAACCATTCATTGTCCAAACAGATGCTTCTGAGTTGGGTGTGGGAGCTGTTCTATATCAACTGAATTTTGTTGGTAATGACCAGCCCATTGCTTTTATAAGCAGAAGGCTGACCCCCAGAGAGAAAAATTGGTCAGCTATTGAGAGGGAGGCCTTTGCTGTGGTTTGGGCCCTGAAGAAACTGAGGCCATACTTGTTTGGCACTCATTTCAAGATTCAGACCGACCATAAGCCCCTCTTGTGGCTAAATCAGATGAAGGGTGATAACCCCAAACTACTTAGGTGGTCCATTTCCCTACAGGGGATGGATTTTACAGTGGAGCATAGACCTGGCACTGATCATGGCAATGCAGATGGGCTCTCCAGGTATTTCCACTTAGAGCAAGAAGACTCACCTGGTCAAGGTTAGTTTATTGTCCCAAAGTTTGGGGGGGGGGGTCATGTAGGAGAGTAGGGTCTGCAATCCTATGATCACCCAGATTTTTTGCTTTTGTTTCACTGGTTTACGACTTTCTCTGGCTGTGGACCTGCTAATCAGACCCACAGCCTAGCTGTTCTCTCACTAAATTACAACATGTACCCTAGGTGTATTTACCAATTGGTACTGGGCCACCTTATCAGACCCTGTAACTCATGGCATTGGTGTACTCAGGGCCTACCAGGGGCTGCAGCATGTATTATGCCACCCCTGGCTGGCCAACTAAATCTGACACAACTGGCTGCACGACAGCTGGGGCAAGGTGATGTAATCACCCTTTGCTTTAGATATAGTATACCTATATCTAACCCTAAAATGGACACACAGACTCCTATCAGTCACTCCTATGGCAGGCCTTGACAATCCTGAAGGCAGAGAGCTTGGAATCGTGTGAGATGGTGCTCTGGCATGAGCTGAGCCCGTTTGCAGCTTGCGGAACCAAGTCCTAATAGCTGTTCCATGATAACGCGTACCATATACTCTTAAGTGCATTATAATCCTCGCGGTTATATGCTATCTTTGGTATCGCTTTATCAAAACATGTCGAGTAAGGTGTCATACGAATTGGAATACTAACCCCTCGCCAATTCTGGCGACGGGGTTAGCATTCCACCCTTCTAGAGGGACACGACATGTATGTAACTGTGAACCCCGGTTAAAGTTAACTCAAGCCTCAGCATCACAAAATGGATGCTGCCACCACAGACACAAGTCTGACCCCCTGCAGCTGGGAGTCCTTCCAGCGAGGGGAGCTTGGACAAAGGGTTTCCTGTCAGGGGCGGTGCTAGCACCATCCCAGACAGGGTTTTGTGTATCCTGGGTAGGCAGGGCTTTACAGGAAGGTGACTGCAAGTGGCACCCCGGTGCTCACTACGCATCTGCCGGCTAGAACCAGTTCCAGGGGCACACCAGCCCCTGAGCTGGGGAAAGTCCGGCTTGGGAGAGGGGTGTAACCACCCCCCTTCCTGGTCCCACCTCTAGGGCAGGACCTAGTCGCGTACCCACCCCTTTCTTTAGGATAAAGGCAGGGGCGGGGACCCTTCCAAATTAGATCATCTTTGAATCAAGAAACTACTTTCCACGAAAGGAACTCTCGACTCTTCTCAAGATTTCTCCCTTGTGACTAAGGAGTAGTCACCCTGCATCCGCAGGCACCATCTAAGAACACTGCGGTTTGCTGCACGTCCTTCCTCTGGAATCCGACCGACCAGCACGACGAGACCCGGCTTCCCTGGCACCTCTGACCTCTACCTACCTCTACAGCTAAGCTGGGAACCGTAGGTGCGACGAGACCTCGAGGGACCGGCCATCATCAGAACTGCACGACTTCTATCCAGCACGACCGCCGAGGTGAGTGCTTTGGGGTCCGAGAAGCCCGACCCTGAGCAGCTCCAGCACCGAAGACCAGCCCCCTAGCATCCACGAGATCTGCGTGGGGCCCTTCTGCTTTCTGGCTGCTCACCGCGTTGTCTGGCTACTAGCCCGCTGGCTTGTGGCCTTCCCGACGACGACCGACGACATCACCACTGCTAGTCTGGTTGCTCCAGACTGGTCCTTGCTCCCTTCCAAAAGAGGAGCACCCCGGACCCTCCTGGTCCACTCCAGACGCCATTTTAGGTCCACCGAGTGGGCTTGAATTTGCCAAGACTTGTTGCCCCAATCCTGGGTCCAGCGACGTCGACAGCATCAACCATCGTGGGACAGCTCGCACCTCCATCCTGGTCGCTGACAACGCCTCCTGGTCCGTGAGACTGCAGAGCCCAGCGTCACCCACTCACCTGGTCGAGGTGACTCCATCTGGTGCCATCCTGGTGCCCATCTAATCACTGGCTAGTGATTCAGAACTTGGTCCCCTCTGCTTACAGGTGTCTTCCATCTTGGATCCACCGAACAATCTTCACTGGTCGCCTGCCAGCAACTTCTTCTTTCAGGCTCCATAGACTGCAACGAGGATTCCCGACGTCTTTCCAGACCTATGCAGCCGCAGCCCCTGGGCTAGGTAACTTCGGCATTTCGGTGCCCCAGCATAGCCTCACTATCCAAGGGTCCAGATCCTTTTCGTTTTTCAGCCTATCTAGTCGGGTTCGCCCGAGAACACTAACTTTGCTTTTACTAGCCTCCATAGACTTTGTCCTGTATCCTGCGTGAGAGTGCACACTCTGCACCCGAGTCCCCTAGGCCTCCTACTAGTAATCTGAAGGTTCAGTAACGTAGTCCTAGCGATTCCAAAGCTTATTAGTCCAGTACTTACCTGCTAGTAATTTCGCATTCCACTTTCATAGTATATGGTTTTCCGTGCCCCTCGGGCATTTGTGTAAATTGTGCAACTTAAAGTATTTTCGTAAGAGTTTTGTTGTGTGCTTAGTACCCTGTCCTCATAAAGAGTACAGGGCTGTTGTGATCTAAATAAATACACTGTTTATTTTCATAACACTTGTGTGGTGTCCTTTCACTTGGTGTTCAAGGGGTATATGTGATGGTATAACAGCTGGCTTAACACGCCCTCTAGAGTTTAGCCCGAAGACTGCTCGTATCCATGCTACTAGGATAGCTGGTCTATAAGGTTGACTTACAACCAATCATCAATAAGGGTTGTTTGGACTGATGCATAGTGATCACTAGAATAGTGAGCACTGCATATCAGGCCAACTTCTCACATCGACCACCTTGACTTTTGTCTTCGGCGTGGCAGACTTAGTCTCGACGCCCTTGACTTGTGTCGTCGGCTCGACCACAGCCTTGTGCTTCGTCGACGCCGACGGCTCCGAGTGCTTGGATCCGCCCAAGGTAACTTGCACTTTCGGTTTCGTGGAGGGTACCGGTGCTTTCGCCTGCGTCGAGACCGCTGGTTTCGCTTTTGGTTTTGATTTCTCAGCGCGCAGCTCAATAATAATGTCCGTAGCCGAGCCCGAAGGCGGGGCCTTAGAACCCATTGCAAGGTTTTGGGTAAGGCCTAATGGCGATCCCTCGACCCGATCCTGTTGAAGCGGTACGGCCCCAATGTCTGTTTGAGGTAGCTCTTCGCTCAAGCTATCTTCCATGGCCCCAAAGGCCCCTTCTTCGTCTCCTACCTCTTCGACGACTTCTTCGGCCTCAAACATTTCAGCGTCGTAGTCGACCTCCGACGCGGGATTCGACAAGGTTTCCTCAACTTCCATGTCATCTCCTTCATCATCCCCGCCATCGAAGATGTCAGCATGTGCCGGTGCAGTCTGCTGGGCCTCCTGGCGCGCATCGCGTCGATGTTTAAGCGTCTTCTTGGACCTGAAACGGGAACAAGCCATGCAACTGGCTTCATCATGATCCGGCGACAAACACTTGTTGCACACCGGGTGGACGTCGATGTGGGGATACTTGGAGTTGCAAACGGGACATCTCTTGAATGGACTACGGTCCATGATGATCAGTCGATAGCGTCTTCGACTGACCTTCCGCGTCGAGAGCACGCGGTTCTTTAGACTCCGGCTCGGGACCGAACCGGAACAAGTAGGCACCGAACGCTAGACAATACCGACGTATAAGACTAAAGACCTTTTGGCCTTAAGAACGTTTTTTATCGATTCCGACAGAGTGAACCAATATACATCTGAACCCAATGGCGGAAAAAAACAATCTGAGGATGGAGTCGATGCCCATGCGCACTGTAGTCCAGGGGAGGAGCCACCTATCTCGTGATACTTCGAAGACTCTTCCAGGACAACAATGTGCGATCATCCGGACCCAACACTAGGCGGCGATCTATGCACAAGATATGAATTCAGCAGCCCACATGCCTCGAACCTGGGCCACATGCTATGGTTGTGCCCGGCACTAGACCTATACTGGAAAGAGGTGGGAGACACACTGAATTCAGTTACAGACCGGGGCTTAACGTTTGACATAGCAGTAGGAAGCCTGACAGGAGGGAATACTTTCTTCAAGCCTTCCAAAAAATCTTTGATCACGGGGATCTGGAAGAAGGAAGTCTGTGAAGGGCATTTCCTGTAGGCAGTCAATGCAGCGAGATGAACCTTAATGGAATGAACATTAAGGCCAGACTGCGCCAAATACAGAAGGTAAGGAAGGATGACGTCTTCCTTGCACGTCGTCGGGTCATAGTTCTTGGACTTGCACCAGATACAGAACCTCTTCCACTTGTAAGCATAGGAAGTCCGAGTGGAAGGTCGCTTAGCCTCCTTCAGTATGTCCATGCAATCTTCGGGTAGATTCAAATGGCCATACTGCACTATCTCAGGAGCCATGCCGCCAAACTCAAAGACGAGAGGTTGGGGTGCAACATCTGCCCCCCGAACTTAGTGAGAAGGTCCGGTCTGTACGGCAACCGTATGTGAGGAAGGAGAGACCGGTGAAGCAGGTCCGTGAACCACCACTGCCTGGGCCATTCCGGGGCAATCAGGATCATCCGCGCCCTGGACTGGGACAGCTTGATGAGCACTGCCGGAATCAGGGGAATGGGTGGAAAAGTGTACAGAAAGCTGTTCGACCAGTCGATCCATAACTCATTCCCCAGCGTTCCCTGCTGGTAGTACCTGGAGGCAAAGTCTCGGCATTTGCTGTTTTCGGCGGTGGCGAACAGATCTGTGGAGAAGTGTGGCTCACTGGTTAGAGGAGGCAGACCTGGAAGCAGAGGTCAGCCCGGGACCAGGGTTCAATTCCCGGCTCAGCGGGGTCTTGAGTCCTAAAATGTCCACGGACTCGACAATTCTCGCTCCAGTGCCTACTCGATTCACGGGTTCACACTCTGAGACTCTGGGCAATAGCTTGCTTAATCTCCACAACGGCCTGCCGCGGCGGGATGCCTGGCTTTCACCTTGCGGATACCCTGTCGGGGTTAGCTCACAGGGGAATACCAGGACGGGTTCCCTAAGCAAGCGCTTAGAGACCAGTTGGTGATTTGCGCTATATAAATTCCTGTACATTTACATTTACATCTACGTCTGGAGTCCCCCACCATGCGGAAACTTCTGTTGTGTTTCTATCTAGGACCCTAATTCAATATTCCAGATTCATGCCCTTATGTGGTTATAATCAATAGTATCCTTGTAAAGGCATAAGAATCATATCCATATTCAGTAATAGCCCATGCAGTACGAAGCACAGCACGGCTACTCCCATCGACTCCTAGAAAGCACAACGCGTTCTTTAAACAAACCAAGCCTCCAGCAGCCCGGGAAATCCCTCCCCTGCTTTTGTTTTGATTTGAACAAGAACTTCTGGAGTCCTGAAAGAACTGTTAGTTCTTAGTGACGTCTTATGTCCAACCTTACGTCAAACTCGGCACCTTTCAGGTATAAATATACCAACAGTTGCCTTAAGCAAACACACGGTGGTTTGGAGCAGAGCGGCTATCTACTTGCCTGAGAGCCTAGCTGATGCGAGAGCTCACGGAAGCCGCCCCTCCCGTTTTGACGCACTGAGAGAGACGCTGTCTTTTTCTCCAGCCGAGAAAATCCAGCTCCGGTGTTTCCAGCCACCCTTGCGGGTTTTCTGGGAGATCGAGTCCTGAAGAAAGAGATACCAGATCTCCCACATGCTATTACCAAGGTACGGAGATGACTAAACCCTTAAGAGAATTCTTGATTCAGATTCTTGGCAAAACAATCTTAACCAACTTAACTTAAACTGCTACTTACTTACTCCTTCCCTTAGGCTTAGGTGAGGTACACCGGGGTAGGCGTAGTTAGAAGCACCAGTTGAGTACGTTAGTCAATGTTTTTATGTATGTATATATTTTATCCATTTTAAAGTACCATATGGCTAAGAAACCACATCAATGCTTTCACAGTATTATTTCATAATACTACTTTTACTGTACGCACTTTACTTTATGATAAGTATTGCAATTGTGGCAATTAATTTCTCTTGCATGAGAAAGAAGACTGCTCAATAAATAACACCTCTTATTGAAAACGCCTGTCTCTCTATTTCTCTGCACTCTGGTGAAACTAAGTATGCACTGCTGACTGAGTGAAATAGCTGTCTATTGTTTTCACACGACTCTAGAGATACACTCTTATTCTGAGGGAGCAAAGTTGTCATGTTTATGCGGTTGTCAGAAACTGAATCCCTTCTCGTCTGAATCAGGGAAGTTCATCCCTCCCTATTCATTCAAGAAAGTTTCTAGTGACGTCTGAGCTAGCTGGCGCAAACCTAAATTAAGTCTAACATAGTCAGTAGAGACCTAGATGACCTCAGTCCTACGTCTACACTGCTGTTTATGTTATTCCAATGTGCAGGGCCTATAGGGAAAATAGGAACTACACTACATGGCGCCCAACGTTTGGTAAGGCGATAAGCTACACTCCTAGTACTTCGTCGTTTATGACCCATTCGTGGTTTTCCTGAATCAGACTGCTCAGTGCGTCCGCCTGAACATTCTGCACACCTGGTAGATGGGTAGCCGATATCGTCAGTCCTCTGGCCAGAATCCATCGCCAGATCGCCTGCGCCTCCTGCGACAGAGTGCATGATCTCGAGCCCCCTTGCTTGTTGAGGTAATACATACAAAGCAGAGAGTTGGTCTGGAAGGACGGATGAAAGGCCTTCAGTGCCAAGTGACCAGCTCTGAGTTCCAGGAAATTGATGTGATACGTGGACTCCGTCGGGGACCACGTTCCTTGAATCTGTAAGTCTCCGGAGTGCGCCCCCAAGCCCTAGAGAGAAGCATCCGTCACGATAGTCTGAGTGGGAATGTCCTTGTGGAAGGGAACCCCTCTGAGGAGATTCTCCGCTGAACACCACCACTCCAGAGACTGAAGAGCATGCAGAGACAGTCGTATCTTGTCGTCCCAAGACCCTTTCCTCTGATCCCACTGATCCTACAAGCACTCCTGCAACGGTCTCATGTGCAGTCGTACGTGTGGCGTTAGGAAGATACAAGAGGCCATCGATCCCAGTAGAGAAGACACCGTCCTCACTGTTGTAGATGGAGTGGTCATAAGAGCCTGTGCCTTCCAAAGGAGTGATAATCGTCGCTCCTCCGAAGGAGACACGCTTGCTGACAGTGTATTGATGGAGGCTCCCAAGTACTGAATGCACTGGACCGGAGTCGGGACAGACTTGGACATGTTGATGTGCAACCCCAGCTTGTTCAAGAGAACTCACGTCTTCTGGAAGCGTGCTTGAGCTTCCGAGAAGGAGGAGGCCTTGATCAACCAATCGTCCAGGTACGGGTAGACAAACACCTTGTTCTTCCTTAGGTGCGCCGCTACCACTGCAATGCACTTCGTGAATGTTCTGGGCGCAAACTTCAGTCCGAATGGCAGTACCGTGTACTGATAATGATTGGCGCCGACTTGGAATCGCAGGAACTTCCTGTGTTTGTGTGCAATGGGCACATGGAAGTACGCATCCAGTAGGTCTATTGCACATAGCCAGTCTCCCTGTTGCAACTAAGGATAAATCTGATGCAACGACAGCATGCAAAACTTCCCTCTGCGAATCCACTTGTTTGCCTGTCGCAAGTCCAGAATGGGCCTGAACTCGTTCTTGTCCTTCTTGCTAACCAGGAAGAACCGGAAGTACAGAGCTCTTCCTCTTTGAGACAGAGGTACGTCTTCTATCGCCCTTTTCCTTAACAGGATATCGGCCTCTGCCTGGAGCTCGCGCAGTTGAAACTGCGAGCTGACAGGAGGAATTGATGGAGGCGGGCTGGTGAACCGAAGACTGTATCCATTGCAAACAATATTCAGCACCCACTTGTCCCGAGTAATTTTTCTCTACTCTGCCAGAAAAAAATTGAACGCTTCTCCCCACCGGAGCGGGTAACGGATGTAGGGGAAGTAACCGCTCAGGGCCGAGACCCAGCTGGGCCCTAGTTCGCTGTAGAGGACTGCTGTCCCCCTCTACCCTTCTGGCGCTTATGGAAGGGTCTCCGGAACTGCTGCTGTTGTTGCTGCTGCTGTCTCGAAGTCTGCCCTCGTCCTCTTCCCTGTGCGCCGAACCATCTCTGGCTTTCTTTTCTTTGGGCTTCTCCAAGCCCTAAACCGTCAGGGTCTCTGCCTCGGCCTTCATGCGGGCCATCTCATCATCGGCATGCTTGCCGAACAGGGTTTCCCCCGAGAAGGACAGATTGGCCACCCGCTGCTGGGCCTCCGGCTTGAGTGATGTGAGCATGAGCCAAGCATGATGCCGCTGGTTGATCCCATGACAGTACCCATGGGCAGCCAAAAGAGAGACATCCGCAGCCGCGCTGATGACCTGGTTTGAAACCAGCATCCCCTCTTTGAGTATCTCCTGGAAGTCCTCCCTCTTATCTCTTGGCAGGAGTTCCGTGAACTGTTGAAGGCATTCCCACAGGGCACGGTCATACCGTCCTAGCAACGCCGCATCGCTGGATGCCTTCATGGCCGTGGATGCCGTCCCACAAGCCTTCCTACCAGCTGAGTCGATCCATCGGCTCTTCTTATCGGGCGGTACGGTTGAAGACGGGGAGGTAGAATGTAGCTTCCTGGCCGCCGTCACTATAACAGAGTCCGGAACCGGGTCTGTCCGCAGAAAAGCCGGGTCCGAATCCGGGGCCCTGTTCTTCTTCAGAAGTCAGGAGGGAGCGGCCTTTGCCACCGCTGGCATGAGGAACAGCTCCTCCGCAGGCTCTACCAAACCAGGTACTAGCGGCAGTAGAGGGCGAGACAAATGCTTCTTGTGAAGTGTCTCAAATATCACTGACGTCGTGGGTGTTAGAGCCATCACTGTGATTCACAATTTCTCTGCCCCCCTCAGGAGAACATTCTGGAACATGCTGGTGTCGTCCACCGGAGACACCCTTGTCCCAGGGGATTCCGACAAGGTCAGTGAATAGGTCCTGGTCCTGGAACTGGAGGAGTCCGTACGGGACCTTGATCCACGCCTCCTGTGGCGACGCCTTGACCTGGTGGAGGATCTACGCCGACTCCTCGATCTCCCCCTCCGTCCGGAGCGTGATCGTGACCTCCTTGGTTTCGGTCGATCCGCAGGTTCCACTGGAGCGGGCGCCTTTGGTTTTGCCGGGGCCCTCGGCTGAGGGGTCCCCTTGGGAGGAGTCGGAAGTCGGGGCGGTGAGACCGACCTCGGAGGGTCCGGAGGCGGCCTGTCTGCTGGCAGCTGAGGTTGAGGTATAGGTTGAGGAAGTGGTGGTAGAGGAGGAGTAGGGGCCCTCGGAGGGAGTCCCCTCTGTAATGGAGGCGGGGGTGTAACCGGCCTCAGTGAAGGGGGATACACCATGGAGTACACCAAACCCGGTGATCCGCCTTCCTTTCCAGCCTGGGACGTTGGCGAACCTCCCATGGTGCCAGACCTCCTTCCACGTCTCTTCGGCATCAAAGAACGGCGACCAGTCGGCGAGTGTCGATCCCTCGATGCCGAGCGTCTTCTCCTCGACGTCGACCGTCTTTCCCTCGACGGCGAATGCCTTTGCCTCGACGGCGACCTCCTTCGCCTCGACGGCAACCTCATGCGCCTCGATGGCGACCTCCTGCACCTCGACGGCGACCTCCTGCGCCTCGACGGCGACCTCCTTCGCCTCGACGGCGATCTTCTCTTCGACGACGAGGATCCCCTCGACGACGATCTTCTCCTTTTCGCCGACGGCAGTGTTGCCTCAACGGCGAGCGCCGACGCCGGGCCTTTCGACGTCGATCACTCGACGTTGACTCCGACGAGGACGACGACAAAATTGTCACAGGAGACCTCGACGGCGGTCTGTTCAGTTCCTTCGACGTAGAGCGTCGACGTCGCTTCGACCCAGAGCCCTGGGGAGACGGGGAACAGACTGTAGTCATCCCTCTCGACGTCGTAGGCGGTGCAATCGACCCAGATGGAGAATGGGGACGCTTGCTGGTCTTCCTGCCCCTGGGGAGCCCACCAGAGGCCTCAGCACGGGCAGAGGAAGCCCCTCCAGACCCACCTTGCGCCTTCAGCCTTCTTTCCTCAAGGCCCTGAAGCCTGATCTTCCTTCTGTCCTTCAGGGTCCTGCCAGAGAAGCCCTGACAAATCACACACTCCTCTGGGACATGGGAAGAGGGAAGGCAGAGGATACACACCTCATGTGGATCCGATTTGGCCTTCTTCATGGAACACTCTAAATATTTGTCAAATAATGCATATTGACAATCAAAGAGTGCACCAAAGGATTAACAAGAAGAAAGGCACCAAAGTAATTTAGAAAAGCACTCAAAAACTTGACAAAAAAGTGAAAAATCACCAAGAAACCGTTGAAAAGGGAGAGCTCAATGCTTTAGTGCCCTGCTTGCAGGAGCCGGAAAAAAGAACTGAAAGTAAAAGGGGCCTGCAGTGCATCTGGGATACTGTGAAGTTCTGGAAAGTTCTCTTAAAGGCACAGTATCCTGTTCTGAGCCCGATAATGGCAGCCTATGGGGCTTGTCTGTCCAGGTCTTCCTCTCTATCATTCCAGAGGGGTTTTGCTGCTGAGGCAAGGGAAATCTGGACAGACTTTGCTGTTTGTGGATTTTTGGTGGAATTTCTAGTTGAAGTACTGGACAGTGTAGCCTGGTTTTATAGGCTGCATTATCTGTCTTTAATTCTCTCTTAAGTTCTGCATTTTTCTCGACACTTTAAGAGATTATTTTTGATTGCTCCGGGGTCCACGCACATGGGCGGGACTATTCACTAGATTATGACTATACACAGAGATCCCCTACTACAGAAAGGTACATCTCCATTGACAATGTCAAACTACACAGAGTGGCCGATTCTTCTTAGTTTGACACCTGCGTTCTCCTGCCCGGCACTATAGAGGAATTCTGTTTTGGTTCTGACTCCTAGAAACAGGCCTGATGTTGTTTTCAAGATGCCTGCAATTTCAATTCCAGTATTGAATGCTACTCCTGATACTCATCTTGATGATACTGAATATACTTACCCCACTGACTTATCGATGCCTGATTTGCAAACTGGTGTAGTGGCCAATGAGTCTAGGTTTTCATTTGACACTAACTCTACCACATCAAAGTCCCTTTCAAAAATTTCTGGTTTTGCTCATTGGTTTAAAAAACATTTTTTGATTCCACCTTGGACTTACATCTGGTTGGTCCTTTTTTCGATTTTTATGTTTATGTCAATTGGATTTGTGGTGTATTTTTCCGCCTTGTGAATGGACACTACGTTGAGGGAAGAACATTGATTCGACCTATAAATGGAACATTGGCACCCCACTCTTAATTCCACATCCACAGATTCCGGAGAGACTTGGCCTTCATGAATATTACTACTTGGCCCGTTTTAGATGGGATTGTATGGGACCCTGTTAAGTTTCAGATTCATGGACCTACAGAGGTTATAAATGTCCCAAATGTACTGAGAGTTTCAATGGGGGATGTAATTAAACAAAATATATGTTCTGATGATTGGGATGTTCAAGCCGTAGAGGCTTTGTTTTCAGATTTGAAGTATTATGCTACCTTTGATGCTGAGGATTTGTATTTAGATTATGCTAATTATGGTGATTTGTACTGTTAACAGCACTTTGGAAATCACTACCTGCACAAAGCAAACACAAGAAGGAATGTAGTTAATTATACCCAATTGAAACATTGTCCCGCTCCTATAGAATATAGAAGCAGCTCCCGTGCTCTTTTGAAGAGATTCACATACTTTATGGATTTTGATCAGTCACATCCTAATGCGTTTTATTTTAAATTGACAGAAAAATCCTCTTCCAAAGTTAGACTTACCCACACAAAATTGTTATATTCCAAGTCCTTCCTTGACCAATTGGCTATTGGGGGCTATGAACTGTGGAAAGATACTATTGATCTTAAATCTGTTTGGGGTTTTAAAAGTTGGAAAGTGCAAGGCACTGAGGCTTTGCATTGTGCATGTCTCATCCCGAACCATATGTTGTTTTTGAATTCGACTATTTCATAAACCACTTGCTTTGGATGGGCTACTACTAAAAAATTAAATGCACCTTCTTTTCCTGAATTAAAAGAATATTCCGGCTGGGATAATTATACTAGTATATCCTTTAGAGAATTACAAACCATGATGTTGAATTCTTCATTTAACATTTCCAACTTAGACCCAAATAGTTGGTTGCTTTGGCACAGAAGTGCTGATTCCTGTCAACATCGTTTTATAGGTTTGTCCCCTGGGTATACACGGATTAGGGCGGATCCCAGATTTCTGAGTGATCATTCTGTAACTACCTATTCTGTAGGGAAGTTGTGTCAGCGTTGGCTCCAACACTCCACCTTAACGTCGGTTAAACTGCATTTGTCTAAGCTGACGGACGATGTCGATCTGAATGACTTTGTGAAAGGTCCTGCAACTGGCAGATCCAAAAGGTGGATTTATGCTGTTTACAATGAGATTTGGAAAATGTCTCAGATTGAGGCTGCTTCACGTTTGAGAGCGATTGATCAAGCTAATTTAGAAAAAGTGCTTGCAGTTGTTGATAATAGCATTAACACTCTTTCTTCCCACATTTACACAACATAGTTTCATCTGTGGTTGATATTGTGCAAGAAGATGTGTCTGTTTTATTTCATGGACAAAATCAGCTGCGTTCCATCATGCAGTTTGCATAGACTTTGTAAACGTTAAAGGCAGGACGAGTGCCTTGGGACTACATGAACACGTCCTCCTTGTTTGCTCCTTTTAATTTAACGGAAAAGCAACAGTTTATGTCAATGAAAAATGCATCGTTTTCTATGTTGCATATTGAGAAGTTAGAACCCTTGCCTTTTTCAGTCGCTGAATATAATTCTGCTGTGTGGCTTATCCATGAATTAATCACTTTGCCTTTCCCGCTTTTCAAATTTGAAGCTTGCATGAAGCATTATGCCATAGGCAGATATGAACCTTTAGGCAGCGCTTATCTCCATGAAGCTTGGTCTCTGCCATTTACATACAGATGCCTGAGGGAGGGTAAAGAGGTTTATTTGAATGGGGAGGATTTCACAGCGACACCTGACCGCTCATTAGTGTGTAGGAATATTCAAATCCATGGCTCTTGCAACCAGAACGCACCTAATCTGGCGTGTGTTTTAAAAGGCACACCTACATCTGCTATCACACCGACATTCATATTACTAGCAAACTGTAGTTTTATACTATTAAATAATGAAGAATGTTGTGGGATGGTCTCAGGAATTCCTTACGTGGTTACAGTCTCTGAAAGAGTAGTTTGTTGTAAGAATGTCTTGTTTCCTCCTTCACATGGGAAGCTGGATGTTTCCATCTGGCCGTCGATTCCGACCTTGAAGACAGAGTTCAACAAGCTGAGTCGATTCAGAGCTCTATTGTCCCAGAGAGAAGTTGCCCTCACATCTGCTCGTGAAACATTTGTCCTTCACGTGGCCAACACCCGCACAGAGGTACATGCTTTATTAAATACGGATTTGCCCTTGCATTTCGGGGAATTAATACATACTATCTTTAATGCTTCCTCGACTACGGGGCTGGCTCATTTTTTTAAACTTGTGGCCTTGTCACATCCTTCCAAACTATATTTGGTGTGTTCCCGGCCATTTTTCACTCGATTTTCTCCAGCCTCTTTGTTGGATTTCCCTTAATGCATGCTATAGGGGCCGGAGTGCTTCTGTTACTTTTTTATTTAAAAATGGATGCACTTTCTGTGGCTCACAACAATATGTCGCGACTGTTGTTGCTGCGCAACCGAATGCTTAGCTTTTATGGAGCCCTGCCACTGGCTATGTTAAGTGCGGCTTATGGATTATCGTGTCGATTTTCCTTTTTGACATGCGTCCAGCCTGTCTTTCATTGCCTGAGCTGCGATTTCGACTGGTCCCTGGATTTGTGTCTCTGCAGTACGGTGTCTCCCAATGAGGATTATGATTAGCTGATGAGCCCTTTAGTTGCTCATGAATTGCTTTGATCTGGCGGAGGGATTATGGCCTTTGCAGCGATGCATGGAGTCTTGTGACGTTGGAATGTTTTTGCAGCGGCGCATGATTTCTTGGCACGCCGTTACATTGAAGAAAACCTGAGTTGTCCTCTGATGGTGCTAGAGGCTCTAGTAATTGAAGAACATGTATGTTCATTCCCATTATTGAATTGGATGGCTGAAATGTTTTGAGATGAGAACAATGACTTCCTGTGGGAAGCTGTTGCAACATATTGTGCATACACGTTGTTGGAGTGAGACAGTTTTTCCTTTCTCTCTCTCTTCCACGCCTGACATCATGTGTTGAACAGCGGATTTTATATTTGTACTCGTTTCCCTATTACTTTTGAACAAAATGCGAGGGATATATAAATTTGGTGTAACTAAATCTGGATTCGAAGTTTGCTCCAGTTATCATGAATGTGGCAAAATTTGAACTTGACTCTGACTCTGACTCTAGAACTTGGACTCTGCATTCCTGAATTTCCCCCATTACTTCCATGTGCTCCGATCAAGGGACGGTGTCGTTGGGATGATCCATACATTTACACAGTGTTAAGTTGGCATGGGCTTATTAGAAGTTTAAAAGCCATTTTTACTTTCCTGCTCTGCTTTGCACACGACACATACTTGCGCTGGTATTTAGAGAACACAGAGTATTTTGCTTCACATGAGATTAACTTGTTTTGCTGCATTTCTAAGCTGCTTCGATAGTTTAGTCTGTACAGTGTGAGCCGAGACCGTCAAGGTTATCTTAGACACTGGGGTTGTTGTTCTAACTGATCAGCGCACATTCTAGCCATAACACATATGCAGCTGTGGCCACCTCTGATATTGGCGCGTTTAATAATGCGCTGCGTAGGCATGATCACACACACTTGGAGAACATTTGTATGCTGAGAGCTTGTGCAGAATCTGAAGTGATCCACTTCTGCTAAATAACAGAGGTATGGGGCTGCCTATGTAAGCCTATGAGACCTTCTATTAGTTATAAAATAACCTACTAGCAAGGGAGGGTGAAATCTAGGTATATGTAAAACCTGTTTCCATTTAGCATTATAACATGCTTTTTCCCTTTGTATTCTATGGAATAGTAACTGTGCTGACAATCTTGTTTCTCATAATATGTCTGCTTGTATTAGCTAAGGTACTGAGCATGAGATCACGGCGTTAGAAATAAATATTTCAAACTAGCTCGTGTCTCCATTTACTCCCTGTTTTGGACTAGTATGATAGTATAACGAAAGAGTGTTTCTGTTTACCACCTTACCATGAGGTATTCTAAGTTGCATGTTCTGGGTTGACTAATCATTGGTGTATTTGTTATAGGACGAGGAACCCAGGAGTCACTGATCCTAGTCTGGTAGGGGATGTTGGGTACTAAGGTGAGTTTTGGCACACCCCAATTCACTAAGGTCCTAAGTCTCTGTGCACAGTTCTGTGAAGAAACAGAAATCCCTGCAACACTACTAGTTACTGCAATTTTTTGAGGGTAGATGGAGGTTGCAATTGAGCACACTTCTCTAAAAAAAATGGGGGGCCAAACCCCTACCCTCATTGTTCAGTTCATGAACAAGAAAGAACACCCAGAAATGCAATGTGTGATTTAGCAAAATTTAATTTGTAGCCTAGAACTGCAAAACGTGTAATGATGCCATCCACTCGCGCAAGATGGGGAATCAATTAATTGTTCGTCAGGTATATGTCATCGACCTAAGAAAAGGCATCAGGACCCATTTCATTCAAAAGAGACAATTCATGCTATTTGCTCTCTATATCGAACCACTAGCCCAGCGAATCATACACAACAGGTCCATTACGGGCATCCGGTTTGGTGGAGAACCACAGACCATAAGTCTGTACGCGGACGACGTCCTAGCGGCCCTGGAGGACCCCCAGACGTCGGTACCGCCTTTCCTCTCGGAGATAGCGAGCTTCGGGAATGTCTCGGGGTTCAGGATGAACGTGGAGAAATCCCTAGTCCTGCCCCTAGGTCGGAACGCAAAAGCGGCACGGCGAGGCCATCAGACATACGGGGACCTCCAAGTTCAGATGACCATACCCTACCTAGGCATCTCCCTAACCCCGAGTACAACCCAAACGGTCGAGCAAAACTATACAGCTCTACTGACGGCCCTGAAAGGGGATCTGGCAAGATGGAGTCGTCAACCACTTTCATGGTTGGGACGAGTGGCGGCGATAAAAATGAGCTTTTGGGGTGAGCCAATCTACGTATCACAGTTGTATAGGGATCAACAAATTTACAAACAATTCAAAATGCCTCAATGACCATCATTTTACCCCTCTGAAATTAATAAGGATGTACACACTATGTTGTAAGGTGAATAAAAAAGGATTTTTTATTTTTATATTTATATTAGTGTTTTTCTCTGTACATATACTTCAGGGCCCACCATACCGCCCGCAATGTAGCCAGTAGGGAGGCGGCGGTGAAACTAGCGTACTACTGGCACCTTACACCGGCACGGCTCCATCAAAGCAACCCGCGCAGGGACCACGGGTGCTGGAGGGGTTGCGGACAACAAGGGACACTAACTCACATCCTGTGGGAATGCCCAGAGGTTCAGGGGTACTGGGAGGAGGTGCTCAAGAGCTTTGACACACACTTTGACACGGACATTCCCCGGTTTCCGGCATACACGCTTCTTGGCCTTCCCAATACTATCACATTTCCACTCAAATCGATCAGGGAAAGACAGATGGGGCTAGCGATGGGGGCAGCCACCCAACACATCCTCTCTCTGCCGGGCACCTCTAGGAAGCCTACTCATACAGGATGGCTCCACCGCCTGTGGTATATCATGGGAATGGAGAAAATACAGGCCTCCCTCACTCAAACAAGAGACGCATTCCTCGAGACATGGCAGCCCCTCGTCTCTCTCCTATCGGAGGAATTTAACGAAATAACCTGCCCAAAATACCTCAGGGTGCTACGGCTCCCAGACGACTTTCGGGGGGAACCCCGATCACCCAACTGAATCATGCCTATCCAACGGGCCTCATGAACACCGATGTCACTGCACTTGCCACACCGGGGAAGGGGAGTTGCGGGTGGGATGGGGGTGGGAGCGGGGAGGGGGAGGGATGGTTGGATGTTCATAGGACCGGATCGGAGCTTCACTTCGCCTACTGGGCCTCCCCAGCACTCATGTACACATTCTACGCAGCACCACTGGGCTCCGCCGTTTGGGGAGGGTGGGATAGCTACAGCTTGCCGGTCGACCGCATGCACGCCTGTATTGTTGATGTGTCCTATGTCTGTCTTGTTAAAACTTCAATAAAAAGATTTAAAACAAAAGAGACAATTCATGCCACAAATACACCGGGGCTATTCTTATACCCCATAGGCAATCTTGCATAGTACCTCTGTGTGCCGAAGACGCTGAATGCGGACAAGTCCCGGCTCTCAGGAGCCAGGTTGTGAGTAAAAAGGCCATTTGAAATATCCTAAGTAGTTTTAAATCTTTTATGTACAAAATTATTGACCAATAATGTACTATGTGTGTTTTGCACAGCATAAGTACGGGTATGACTATTCAAATGTCTATAATCCAAAACAATGCAATATGAACTATCAGGTTTTAAAACCAGGAAGAGAGGGGTATTCATCGCAGAGACACAAGGTTCAATTGCACCCTGATACTACAAATGAGTCAGAATCTCTTTAACTGATGCCTTTGCGTCATGTATAATTGGATATTGCGCCTGTGGCTAAGGAGCAGAGAGAACAGGCACAACATGCGGGGGAGAATCCTTAGCCCAACCAGCCCGGTTGCGGTGTTAGGCTAGGGCTAAAGCAAGAACCTACTCAGAACCATAAGCATGCTTAGTTTCATGAGGAACATAGCGTAAAAAGGAAGGCATAATCACATCCTCATCTCGAGGACAATCAAGACCAAATGGGGGAGGCAAATCGACCTCCGAAATGTAAAATGTCATAAGAAGATGTAAAGTTGTCCCCAAAAAACAGCATATATGGTGTGCTTAATGTCACCTTTAATCAAAATGTCTACAAGGTAAAGTATATCAGGTGGTGTTAAACGGGTGTCAGCAGTTTTAACAGTTACAAATGTATCAGTTGCTTTCGCCTCCAGAAACCGGTGGAGTGTCTGGCCCACTAAGGTAACTTCCGCCGCACTGTCGAGGAGAGTCGCCGCCCAACACCTGTCAAGGAGGGGGGTTCTCACCGTCTGGGGTATAATCTGCTTTCAATGCTACAATTTTTGTCTTCAGGAATAGGGCTCTATATGGAGGTGGTTACTCTCTCTTGACATTCACATCAAAAGAGCGCTGCGGGTCCTGCTTGGGTTGCGGGGACTCGCCTTGTCTGCGAATTTGTCGTCCTCCTCAGTCATAATATTGATCAGATGATTCCTGAAAGGAATGAGGATCAGGAACCTGAAACCTCTCAGGAGTTTTAATCTTACAGCAGTACCGTAAATCATATCTACACTCAGAAGCACCCGGTGGTGGGGAACCACCACGAGACCTAGGCTTATGTTGCTGTTTATGTTTGTCCCATGTGTTCTTAGGGAAGACTGGATGTCCCTCCATTTCAGGAGGGGGCTTACCCTGAGACTGAGGAGAAGTTCTAACCCTCAAATTATTGTGCCCTAAGGACGTATAAACGTCAGCAATAATAACAGGCAAGTCACGTTCCCGATCAATGCCGGGCACCGCCGAAAGGCGCTGACGAATCATTAAAGCCGCTGCTTCACCCTTAACATTAGATATAATCATACCGGAGACAACAGGAAAAATACCCAACAACTTAATCCCCAAATCCAGGGCAGGACCTGCTTCATGTTCATACTGTACTTGTTTGAGAACACTCGGAAGAACGCTCATCGAGGGGTGCTATAAAGTGTATACATTGAGCCAAACATTGTCCTGTATGTGTTGCAGACAGTTAAAGGAGGAATTAGACCACTAGGCAAGCACATCGTAGGATTCTGTGCTGCTCTATAGGACCAGTAGGAGGGACACTGCATCAAGCTGCTCAATTTTCTGAGCAATCCAAAAAGGCAAGTCCACACGATTCTGAGGACGTTTGTCCATTACTGAATTAGTCATAATGGGAATAATCAAAAGACCTCCACCATGTGCAGCCTGCACTGGATGCGCAGCCCCAGGTTGAGTCACTAGAAAAGCTCGGGCAAAGAAATTGGACCAGGCATCTATAAAGAAGAACCATCGAACCATACAACAGATTAATTTTGCCAAAATAGCATTAGGTAATTAGGGTGCTGAGTAAAACTGGCAAAAACAGGGCATGTGGCCCCATCAATACTTAAGGGGCCCATACAAACAAAAGAAGCAGGATGAGGTAGGGCGCCATTAAATGAAATCCAGTGCTCCCAGGCCATAAGAGGAACTTCACCAACCACACAAGGGTGATAAGCTGCCGGAACAACGGCAGGAGTATAAGCATGAAAAGAATTTGTATTCGCATCCACTGCGGGAAACGTAACCCAGGAGTAAAACACTTCGAAGCGATTCACAGGATCTGCTTCAAACACAAAAACAATTAGAGACCCCATGCTGCAACAAATGTTGAGCCAGACTCGCAATCGGCTGAGCCATCACTGAAAGTCAATGGAAATAAACAGCAGCACAAAATGAGTCTAAAATCTTTTTAACTTTAAGCGTAAAAACCTATAGCAACAGGTGAACTCTATAAACTGAGAAGGCAAAGCACTCCCACCAAGATTGCCTCTGAAAAACGGTGCAGGGGTATTGTGGACCAGCACAAGAGCTACTAAGGGGTCCTGTATATAAGTACCAGACCAAACATTGGTGGCGCCATATTGCAGGGATCCTGCGGAGTCACAGAAGTATGCTTGGGATTATGGAACCTTAGTAGGCAGCCGAATACCCATGAGCCCTGGACCGACTAGCTATAGTGTCTCACATGCCCTCCTACTCACTCACAGGAAAACAAGTCATTAGACACCCCAGAACACAATACTCCTGACCCTCTCAGGAATTGGGGTTACAGGAAACACCCTTTCGCTCTCACACTAGTCCACAATAGTTCTGACAGAGACACGAGGAAAGTTTACCATGTTTATTTTAACTATCTTACTCTAGTATGCAGTATACGTGCCACAACAAATAGGAAAAATGCCTAACACAAATATGGTTAGCATAGCAAGTAACCATAAATCACAAATGGAGCTGTCATTATGTGCAACAGTGCAGCCTAACCTCACTCCCCTTCTACAGAAGCAAAATGATTATATATCAGAAGATCTCTAGGTGTTCGCAAGACTCCATGCCTTAGCATACACAGATGTATGTTCTACATTTCAGGTGCTGTTGCAAACTTTTTCACTGGAAAGGTCCAACTCCAAGTGTGTGCTACCTATCTGTGTATACTTATATGACAAAAGTATGTGTACCAAAACAACAGCTGCATTTGCATGTTTTGTCTAGGTGCTAGGGCCTGACGAGACAGAATAACAAGGGGCGTTGTTGTTCGACCTTGTCTACATGTTCAGACTAAATTCCCGGAAAGAACAGAAAGCAAAAACAACAGAGTGTTCTGTGTGAAAATACGGTGTGGCACAAAGCAAAATATGTCTGTAGAGTAACGTGCACAAAGCAGAGGACAGTCTGCAACGTGTTCATGCTAACGTAGGGAAAAGACAATGGGTCTGCACAGGACATGTGACTGAGTCATTCCATGGCTGGGCCATCACTTTCGGGCCATTGTGGACGTCGAGAGGTTGGGAGTCTCACAGGTGGGGCATTTTCGTATAACCCCCCTGGAGTAGCAGTAGCAGCCATGTGCTTTTCTGGATTCCCTCCCCAGCCAGGTCATACCCTGAGGTTATAATAGGATGAGGAAGAAGCGAGGAAGAGAAGTGGCCTTGTTAGGGGCCAGGTGATGTCACTTCAGCCCCAGTGTCTTTTATGCCTGTGTTGAGGGGTAGAAGAGTGTTTGCTTAGGCTTCGCTATGAAGCCACCTTTCTCAGAAGGGAAAAAAACATTGGCTGTAGCTTTACTGTTTTAGAGCTGCTGATTGTGGAACACCTTGGTACGTTCAAGTTAGGTCATTAACTCAACATCCAGTGATTCTGGGCCAATCACTTAATCTCCCTACCTAAAATAAAAATGCATTTGGTCTTCTGCAATGTAGTTGGTGCTCATGGTAATAGCTACAATTACTTTAGACCAACTTTACGCTAAATAAAACAAAAAAAGTAAAATATTAACCATTCAGGAATGCTGTCCACTTTTTTGGGGAGTGCCCAGGCTTAATTGTGATCCCAATCCGACTTTCCAAGATGGCGATCAGGGCAGATGCCCTGGGACCTGGAACCTAGAACTGCTCGAAGGCCGTCTATCCAACTAGGCTTGATCAAGGCAGGGGCCACCTAGCAGCAGCCAGCTTGAGGCAGAGAGTGGCAGTACCGGCTGCATACCAGCAGCTGATAGAGCTGGTGTGGGCCTGCTCAACGGAGCTGCACTGCGGCCCCCATTAAGTAGGTCCTGGGAGGGGAAGCGAGTGGCTGAAAAACGGCGATCAGGGGACTTGCCCTGGGGCCTGGAACCTAGGACTGCTCTGAGGCTGGCTGTCTGACTAGGATTGCTCAAGATAGGAGCAGCCTAGCAGCAGTCGGCAGGAGGAGTCAGTGACTGGCAGGGCGGGCTGCAATACTGGCAGCTGGGAGAGCTGATGAGAGGCTGTAATGTAGATCAAATTAGCATTGTCTTGTCGGGTGCAGATGTATCAAATAGTGGTTTACAACTAGACAAGAAGGTACTGCATTTTAATCGGCTAAGACCCAGACATTTGGCTTGGGTGGATGTCTGTATTTCTTGACAATTGTCTATCTCTATTATTAAATTAGTGAACTTGCCTTTAAAAATGGGGCTCCTGTAGCTTGTCCTCTACACTAGAACATAATACAAAATAGTTCAATTTCAGTAGTTTACGTTTATGATAAATAGGTGCCAATGGTTTATTGTATTATCACTATGGAGGTAGGGGTGAGAGCAGGCTGTCCATCCGCACAGAAATTCAAGTTGGAAGTAGTCAGTCTGTAACAGGGTGGGAACGGGAACCCCTGTCAAGTGGTGGATCGCTGATTGTCCCTCCCCTCCTTTCCCTCAATCTGATTGGGATACCAGTCCGTTGCTTGCCGACGCCGGAGGGGAAATGCAGGAGGGCGCCTTTAACTGGGCCTTCAGAGATGACGGAACCACGCCCTCTCATGATGTAGGAGGACCCGGACTGGACAAAGGCCCGGAAGTCCTCTACTCGGGGTGTGTTTACACCCAGGAGGAAGCAGAGAGGAGGACGGGAGACGAGCATCGGAGCAAGGAGGACGGAGATCACTGGAAAGGACGTGGAAAGACAGGAGGAGAGAGAGCGGAAGACGGTGGAGAGCCAGGAGGCCAACGACCCGGTGAACCGCCGTGCCACACTCCCGAGGGAGGAGTGTGGCTGTCACAGGTACGGCGGCGTTGGGCAGCTTGGGTTGGGGGTAAGGGGCCCCGTGTTTAATAGTGTATATAGTCCTCACCTTGCTTCCCTTTCCCACATATCCTACCCTCCTGTTCCCCCCCCCTTTCATACCTCACTCTCTCCCAGAGCACAGAGCACCGGCAAGAATTGTATAGCACTGGTGTTCCCTCACTTTTCACTCGGTCCCCGTGGTGCAATGGATACCAGATAGTGAAACTGACGAATTCCCTCTGTTGGTTTCTCTTTTCGGAGCTGAACCGGAACAGGAAACGGAGGGATAACCCACAGTGCTGGCTCTAGAAGGACTTCGTACCATCCCCTGAAAGAGGATGGCCTTGTCATCCTCGGCCAGAACAAACGCCATCACAGACCGGGAAGACTTTGCGAGAGAAGGCTGACTTTCAGGACTCGTAAAACATTTATTAGAATAAAACCCTCACTACGCAAAACAAGTCTCCAGCCTGTTACTACTCCCCCTGTAGAAAGACTCCAGCCAGTCCACACCCCCGCGCTACAATTGGTGTCAGAAGTGGGATCCGCCCCTTCCGTCCAGAAACCCCAGATGGATCAGGTAATTCAACACCTGATAGAGGGGCAACAGAAGCTGGAGTGGGCTATCAGCCAGCAAATCTCTACTGCCGATGCCGATAGGACTGTGTTCAGGAATACTATTAAGCTCAGATTGAAGGACTGCAAAAAGTGGTACAGATACCGGGTCGGTGATTTGCACTATATAAATACATGTACATTTACATTTACATTTACATTTACATCCCGGTACCGGTTGACAAGAGGAATTACGCACCCCATCCTGCTGGGGTCTCTCTCCAAAAGTTCGTGCCGGGAGAGGACCCTGATGTTTTTCTCACCAACTTTAAAAGGGCAGCCCGTGCCTGTGGTTGGCCAGAGGAAAAGTGGCCCTTCTTTCTGGCTCCGCTATTGTCTGGAGAAGCACAAGCGGCGTATCAAGTCGCACACCACGCCGGAACCACATCATACCCTGATATAAAAGAGGTGATACTAGACCACTTGGGGTTAGACGCAGAGGCTTACAGGCTACGGTTCAGAAAGGAGAAAGGGACCTCGGGGAGAAAACCCGAAGACGTTGTTTCTGCATCTCAAAATGGCTGCTGACAAGTGGTTGAAACCGGAAAGCCGCAGTAAGGAGGAGATTATGTCCAGCATCTACTTGGAGCAGTTTATGGAGGCCCTGCCTTTTGGCACGCAACGGTGGCTGAGGCAACACTCGGGCCTCACCGCCGCTCAGGCCATTGAGATGGCGTCCAACTATGCTAGAGCTCAGCCACGTACCTTCCCTTGGGAAACGGACAAGGGAGTCAAAACTGTTCCCATAGCTAGGCAAGAAAAGAAAACCAAACCCGCTTCCGAACCCATGAAGACAAGACCCCTCAAAATGGACATAATGCCACCAGTGAAGGGCTCCCAGTGCTTCGAGTGCGGGGAGTGGGGACACATAGCGGGACTCTGCCCACGGAAAAGAAGCAGTGAAGAACCCATGGAGGTCGGATACATCCCCAAGGCTGTGCTATACACCGCAGAGATGGGGCCCTCTTTCTACGTAAGGGTTCTGGTCAATAACAGAAGGGTAAAGGCGCTCTTGGATTCAGGATGTAGGTCAGTAATTCAGAAAAGGCTGGTTCAATCATCCCAACTGAGTCCCAATGTCTTGGGATACATTAGGTGTGTTCACGGGGACGTAAAACCCTACCAGGTGGCCCATCTCACCCTCCATCCTGTAGGCAGACGTCCCTGTACGGTATGGGTAGGGGTAGTGGACTCACTACCAGAGGACCTTATCCTAGGGGTAGATAACCCTGACTTTTTGTCACTATTCAGGAGGGAGATAAAAGAACAGAATGAAAGGCAACCACCGGGTAACTATTTGACTACAGAACCCTGGGTTTTAGATTGTAGCTTTAAATTTTCTCAAGCCAATGACCCTACCCTTCTTAATGCGTGGGAAGCGGCTCACATAGCTCAGGACAACCCGGACACACCATATCCGCGTTTTAGGATAGACAACGATCTGTTGTATAGGAAAGGGAAAGCAGGCGATCCTCCTCAGCTGGTGGTGCCACAGGACTTCAGGGAACAAGTCCTCTTTTATACCCACACCCATTTGACCGCAGGTCATTCGGGGCCTGAGAAGACAACCCACAACATAGTAAAACTGTTCTTTTGGCCCGGTATATATAAAGAAGCCGAAACATACTGTAATCAATGTGAGGTATGCCAAAAGAAAACATGAGCAGACCAACAGCAGTTCCCCTCGAACCTTTGCCCGTAATAGAACCCATTCGAAAGGGTGGGAATGGACCTAATCGGACCCCTTCCACGTACCTCAAGGGGACATACTTATGCCCTGCTAGTAGTGGACCACAATACTCGGTTCCCTGAGGCCTTTGCACTCAGTTCCCCGACTACCAAGAACGTGGCAGAAAAGTTGGTAGAACTTTTTTCACAGGTGGGCTTTCCCCGGGAGATCGTAACAGACCAGGGGACACCCTTTGTCTCGAGGTTAATGAAGGAGGTATGTAAAACCCTAGCCTCCGTCATATACGCACCTCTGCCTACCACCCACAAACAGATGGGTTGGTAGAGCGATACAACAGGACTCTAAAAACCACGCTAAAATAGATGTTGTCTGCCGAAAACAAGGAATGGGACAGGCTTCTACCTCTGGCTCTATACGTACTGCGAGCACAGGTGCAGAGTAGTTTAGGATACTCTCCATTTGAGCTTCTCTATGGTCGTCAGCCACGATCCCTCCTTGACATCACCAAGGAAGCCTGGGAGCGGGAAGAGGCCAACGACCAGAGATCGTTATTGGAATTTACACAACAGTTGCAATCCAGGTTGGGTAAACTTAGACATCTGGCCTATTCAAGCCTAGAGCGAGCCCAGCAAAAACAAAAACAATATTACGACAAAGGAAAGAAGTGGAGGACTATGGAGAAAGGCGACTGGGCCTTAGTGCTTCTTCCTTCATCGACCCAGAAGTTCAGGAGTGAATGGATGGGACCGTATAAAATCATAGAGACCATAGGCAGGACCACCTATAAAGTGCAGATCACACCTAGTCGCCAACAGACTTTACACATAAACATGTTAAAAAAATGGATAGGCCCCCCCCCCCAAAACCAACCCACCTGGAGTTGCCAACACAGGGTGAGGGCTTGATACTAAAGCACCTCCCTATCAACCCGGAGTTGTCCGAGGTCAAACAAGGAGAATTGCTACACTCCTTACGTCCCTTTTCACACATGTTTTCTGACACTCCAGGTCTCACCCATATGGCAGAACACTGCATTGATACTGAAGAGGGAAGGGTGATAAAACAGAAGGCCTACAGAATACCCGCTGCCAGAAGAGCAGACGTGAAAAAGGAAGTAAGGGACATGCTGGGTCTAGGGTCATAAGGCCGTCCAGGAGTAAATGGTCCTCGCCTATTGTAATGGTCCCCAAACCAGATGGGTCCACCAGGTTTTGTATGGACTTCAGGGCCCTAAACGAGATATCCACCTTCGATGCTTTCCCCATCCCAAGAGTGGACGAACTCATAGAAAGAATAGGTGGGGCCCAATACATCACCACATTGGACCTGACTAAGGGCTATTGGCAGGTACCGTTGAGGGAAAAGGATAAGCATAAGACGGCTTTCGCTACAGAAGACGGCCTGTTCGAGTTTAACGTCCTACCTTTCGGCCTTCACGGGGCCCCAGCAAACTTCCAGAGGCTGATGACTGAGGTGTTGACCCCCCATACCCGGTACAGTTTGGTCTATCTAGACGACATTGTCATCTTTAGTACGACATGGAGGGAACACTTGGACCACATAACCAAAGTCCTAACCGCCCTACAGCAAGCTGGACTACACGTAAACGCAAAAAAATTAAGAGCTGCCTTTCCCAAAGTCAAATATCTGAGTTTCATGCTAGGCGAGGGAGTAATAGCACCACAGGAGGAGAAGATCAGGGCCATAACCAATACCCCCTTCCCCTCCACCAAAAGAGACCTAAGGGCGTTTTTAGGCCTCATCGGCTATTATAGGAGGTTCATTGAGAACTTCGCAAACGTAGCTTCGCCTCTGACAGACCTCCTGAAAAAGAATGTCAAAAACACCCTCGCAAAACCACCACCAGAAGAAGCGAGAAGGGCATTTGAGACTCTAAAGAAAGCAATCACCTCTAGCCCAGTGTTGATCGCCCCAGACTTTGGGAAAGCGTTCTCCCTAGCCACAGACGCCGCTGACACAGGGATAGGGGCGGTATTGTCCCAAGAGGGGGAGGATGGGTTAGAGCACCCGATACTGTATATCAGTAGGAAGTTACACCCTAGAGAGCGCAAATACCCTACAGTGGAAAAAGAGTGCCTAGCGATTCGATGGTCTGTAGAGAAACTGAGATACTATTTAGAGGGGCAGCCATTCATGTTGTATACAGACCATGCTCCCCTCCAATGGATGCAGTGGAAAAAGTACCAGAACTAAAGAGTGCTACGATGGTTCCTCTTCCTACAGCCATATGCCTTTACTGTTGTACATAGAAAGGGATCGGAGAATAGTAACGCGGACTACCTGTCCAGAACTCCTGTTCTCCCTGATCGGGAGAAGCCAGGGGGGGAGGAATGTAACGGGGTGGGAACGGGAACCCCTGTCAAGTGGTGGATCGCTGCTTGTCCCTCCCCTCCTTCCCCTCAGTCTGATTGGGATACCAGTCCGTTGCTTTCAGACGCCGGAGGGGAAATGCAGGAGGGCGCCTTTAACTGGGCCTTCGGATATGGCGGAACCACGCCCCCTCATGACGTAGGAGGACCCGGACTGGACAAAGGCCCGGAAGCCCTCTACTCGGGGTGTGTCTACACCCAGGAGGAAGCAGAGCGGAGGACGGGAGACTAGCATCGGAGCGAGGAGGACGGAGATCACTGGAGAGGACGTGCAAAGACAGGAGGAGAGAGAGCGGAAGACGGTGGAGAGCCAGGAGGCCAACGACCCGGTGAACCGCCGTGCCACACTCCCGAGGGAGGAGTGTGGCTGTCACAGGTACGGCGGCATTGGGCAGCTTGGGTCGGGGAAGGGGCCCGTGTTTAATAGTGTATATAGTCCTCACCTTCCTTCCCTTTCCCACATATGCTACCCTCCTATTCCCCCCCTCTTCATACCTCACTCTCTCCCAGAGCACAGAGCACCGGCAAGAATTGTATAGCACTGGTGTTCCCTCACTTTTCACTCGGTCCCCGTGGTGCAATGGATACCAGATAGTGAAACTGACGAATTCCCTCTGTTGGTTTCTCTTTTTAGAGCTGAACCGGAGCAGGAAACGGCGGTATAACCCACAGTGCTGGCTCTTGAAGGACTTCGTACCATCCCCTGAAAGAGGACGGCCTCGTCATCCTCGGCCAGAATGGACGCCATCACGGACCGGGCAGACTTTGCGAGAGAAAGGATGACTTTCAGGACTCGTAAAACATTTATTAGAATAAAACCCTCACTACGCAAAACAAGTCTCCAGCCTGTTACTACTCCCCCAGTAGAAAGACTCCAGCCTGTCCACAACCCGCGCTTCACAGTCCTTCACCATCCTTCTCAATTCCAAAGAATTATTGAATGCTTGTATCCTAGCCTGAAGTGAGTTCAATAATTCAGATGCTTGGATGGAGAAAAAGTTGCCAGAGATTGTCTTGCCTCTTGTACAGCAGAATGACTAGCTGTGGGGCTAAAGTGGAAAGCGCCATCTTTTATTGAATGGATCTCACGTTTTTCTATTATGCATCCTAGCACTACAGAGTCAATATTTAGTCAAGTAGGCATTACATGCGTAGCTGTTCTTTTTCTTTATGATTCCCCAAGATTTTTTATTTGAAGCATGTTTTTTTCCTACAACTGTAGTTTATTAGTTTCCTATCTAACATACAAGAAGAGCTTCATCACATCAATGTTGAAAACAAATATCCCACCCCGGACAGTCATTTAAAGTTTGTCGCATTCGCCCCCCCATCCCCTCCCCCAACCGTGTGGACAATCAATAAGAAAACGAGAAAAGTGGTACATAGGCCTAAACAATCAGGTCATCGTTGTAAAGTTGTGGGTTCTAAGCCCACATACTTTGTAAATAAATAACACACACTTTTAGTGATAGTACTTGGCACTGGCACCAAGCATGTTCGCTCGGGCTCTGTTATTGGCAGGGTCACCTGACTGGTGACGCCAGTGTTGGATGGGTGTGGGGTGGGTGTAAAGACCAGCCTTCGTGTGAGTGGCTGGTAAAACACTGACAACATGCCTCTCAAATTTTTTAAAAAACAAAAACAATTCCAACATGTGGGTGGGATGAAAAACACCTAAAACAACACTTAGTCTCACAGCCTTGAGAGGCAGTCCGCAGGACAGTGGTGAACAGGTGCAGCCGGGAATATCCGGGGATCTCGGCACGCATCCATGATTTAACCAGTTACCTCTGGACACAAACATGGGGCTGATGAAAATTGGATCCTTCAGCATCATGCCAGTTTAGTGACAGTCCACCTCTGTGATGTTGATCAGTTCAGTGTTCTCTAGCTGTGATGCAGTTGGTATTTTACAGTTTAGACTTGGCGCATCATGAGTGTCAGTGGACTCCGTTGCGAACGTTTGACAATGGTGTCACTTGATCAACTGACGACAGTCTTGGCATGCTGTGATTTGAAGTCCCCATTACATAGCCTGGCTACCTCCTGGAATCCATCTGTGGGGCAAAGTTAAGTCCACCTTTCATGCCTGGTGGAGGTCCCTTGGTTGGCTTACCAAAGGACTGCCAGCGGGCTGCACTGGGACTGCATATGTTCCTGCAGCCGCAAGACCACCTCGGAGCCACTACCTAGTCACCCATGCAACCTCAGGGGTGCATGTGTCCTGGTCAGAACGTGCTCTCACTACTGGGATCAGGATGCAAGCCAGGTGAGCAGGTAGTCACTGGTTCTTCGGATCGTCAATGGTGCTTTTTTGGTATGGCAATAGTATAGGACTGCAGTCTTGTTCCTTGATGCTCCGGGTGTGGTGGTGATGAACATGGCACTGATAGAGTGGTTGCCTTTAAAATGACCTGGACAACAGGTGGCATGGACTTGCAGAAGTACGGATGACTGAAGGCACTTCATGGTTACTTGACTTGTTATGTCAGTGGTGTGGTTCTTCTTCTTTTGGCATGTGCATTTGCTAGCAGGGATACCATCTGCTTCAAGCAGCCGGTAATAGGTGGCTGGATGGTCACATTGTGAAGTGTGCGGCAGATACATGGTTCACACATGCATGAGGCTTACGTTCAATACTCCTTCTGTGCTGGCTCCCATGACTTCACTGCACCCCGGTGCCTAGCTTGTGTTTGTAGGTGCACTCTCAGATAGTACACAAATCTTCTGCCTCTTCACCCTTTCATCTTGTGCTCTTGCTCCTCAGTAGTCGTCTGATTTTTCAGTGCGACAGGTCTGATCACATGCTCTTCTCCATTGTGACAGGTCTGGTCACACACTTCTCTTCTTCAGTACAACAGGTCACACTGTTCTCTCTTCCTCAGTTCTTGCTTGTAATGTGGCATCCTGTCACGAGTTTCATGTGTTCTCTCCACCTTGTGGGAGGTGGCAACAGGCCACGTATCATCAGTGTTTCTCACTAGGACCACCTGCCATCCCCGTCATGTCCGTTGGAATGAGCATCTTCTCCCGTCACGGACCTCTTGCAGGTCAAGTCCTGTCTGTAGGACAGGGCGTCTTTTTCACATGTGCTTCAGCCATTTCCTGGACGGCAGTGGAGGTAGGTGTGCTTTGATGGATCCAGTCTGCAGCCTCTTCTATACCTTCTCCTCGACAAGGTATTCCAGGTGCAACCCAGGATAAAAGTGGGAGACGAAAGTCTCCTACCATTTGCGTTGGTGGCAGCCTGTCACTAAGGGGCGTGTGACTTTCCTCATGACTGTAATGGGCCGATGTGCAGCACAATCTGAAGGCAGTGTTGGGGGCACTCCCTGAATAGTATCTAGCCCATTGTGAGGTGGTGCTATTGCAGTTGAGGTGTGTAGAAGCTATCTTTCAGCATTCGTGCCACACTATAAAGTTTTATATAGCACAAACATGATCCACCTCTGCATTGGTTAATGTGTTCGCTACTAGAGCATGTATTTGTGAAAATTCTCCCTAAATATGGGTATAACTTCACGACGGAAAATGTATCATTCTCCAAGAACCAATGCATAGTTTTCCTGGTTCGGCATCCCCGATATGTAAAAACCATAATTTTGCTTTTTGAGATATTTATTTATAAAAAGTAATCTTCTAAATAACCTACAAACTCAGTGAGTTGTCTTTGGAGTCCAGTTGGCGTTAAGTCTAATAAGATGGCATTATCTGCATATAGCTAAAGCTCAACTTCATGGTTCCTTGTTTTGGGGGGTGCCCGTTTCAAAGCCCTGCTCTACTCAGCAATCTTTAATGTAAAGAGAGAAGAGGGACCAGTAGGTAACCTTGCTTCAGCCTATTATGGGTCTCTATTTTACTTGACAAGCCCTGAGCTTCACCCAATAGAACCTGAATCCAAGTGGAGGAATGCAATGCGATAATTAATCTAAGTAGATTCATGGGTATCCCCATAGTGGCAAATTTTCTCCATAGTATCCTACGGTCTACCTAGTCGAAAGCTGTGGAGAAATCTAAAAACGCCACATATAACCGCATACCCCTGCTCATTGGGTATTTTACAATAATGTTTGCAGGGCGGTGATATTATCAAGGGTACCACTATGTTTACGGACCCTGGCTTGCTCCATAGGGACAAAACCATTTCCAAAGGCCCAGTCTTGGAGGTGGGTAAGTATGCTCTTAGCAAACAGTTTTCCGGTCGCATCCAGTAATGCGATCTATCTGAAGCTAGCAGGGAAATGTTTTGGTCCCTTTTTATATAATGGGACCACAAAACTACCCTTCCAGGACAATGGAATGGACCCAAGTGTATAGCAGTACCGGACACAGGAATTGTGCCCATGCTGCTCCAAACTGTTTAACTATAGCTACTGGTACATCGTGGGGACCCATTGCACCCGATTATCTTGCCCCTTTAATGTAGCTCTCTATTTCAGTACACGTGCGGGAGACAATCGTTTCCCACCGGGGGTCAGAGACTAGATTACACCCAGCCATGGGATTTGGTGCAAATAACTGAAAGATGTATATGGTCCATTTTACATAAAATAACCAAATGGGTTTTGCCTTAGTTCTGCCGTCACGAAATGTGGCTATTAAAGCCCAATATTTGCAAGTATCACCAGACTTTTTTCAACAATCCTTCTACAACAAGGGATGTTTTTATTGGACCAGAAGTTTCGCCCATTAGTTCTTCTATATGTGATACTTTTACCCCTTCAATTCTAAAGTTGACGCAACTCTAATTCCATGTTAACATCTACGGACAGAAGTCCATGATCAGTCATGTTTGTAGGCAGTACCTTAAATTACGTGCATGCACTAAAGAATTGGTAAGATACCACCATATAGCCAATCAGTGAGTGCCCGCATGGACCTAGAAAGGTGAAAGAGGCAGAAGAACCATATGGGAATCTGCCATTCAGCAGTACAAGATCATGGCATCTCAGGTTATGCAAGAGAGATAAACCCCGCCTTTCTGATCTTACATGGACAGGAACCAAGGATTCAGGGATGGCTCATACATCCTCCAAATCAGGGTTAGAAAAAAACAGATGAGCAATTCGAGATTATTGCGCTAAAATCACCCTCCATCAGTATCAAAGTGCTCTCTTCAGAGATACTGGTATTTTGCAAGGAACAAATAGATTCAACCAGTGTGCCTGTGCTGGTGGTTTGCAAAAATTCTCTCCATGTGGACCATTGAGCTGTGCCCCTCTGGGCTATGGGCTGTGGCGGTGGTGCAGAGTCTAACGCAGTGAGGGTCGCTTTGTAATGCTCTTGTTGGGACCCCCCAGGTAGTTGGTGCTCCAAGTCTATTTATTGGGCTCTTCCAGTATTCATGTGCTGGAAGAATCACAGTCTACACTTTGATTCGCTTTACTGGTGTGGTGCTGTGATGAATGTACCTGCCACCCTCTAGTGGCGTTTGCTGGTATTGCATTGGTTTAGCTCAGCTCGTCATGAGGCACAGTGGAGCTGTGCTGATGACGAGCTGAGCTCGTCATGAACAATGGGAAAGCTCACAAAGAAGCACAGGAGGGGAAAACCCATAGCAGCCAAGGTGTTAATGACGTGAACGCTAACTGTATTGCTTTCAGGTGGCTTGGATGCTAGGGCTGTGGCGCTCTTTACACTCTTTTCACTAGAGTATCTGTCCTCATTAGTGTCTGCTAATATCCAAACAAGGGCAGTGATTTTTCTTATTCAGCCCATCAGCCAGTCAGTCTTTCACCTGCTGTGAGAAGATTTGCTACACTATGGAGCCCCCATCTTGGTTACAATCGGTGTGCTCCGGCTGCCTCTCACCACTCTCTTGTCCGCATGGCTATAGCTACGGGCAGCTCTGGGACAACGGGGAGGGGGGGACAGACAATACACAACAAAAAATACAAATGAGAGAAGCTGGCTCAGTATATGGTGCAAATTTATGTAAGTGGGCATCCTGCACTAATCCAGCTGACCCTTATGGAGATTGTAGTGGTCTTAGACAACCTTAGAAAGATCTCTAAGCAGTAGCTTCCTTCAAGCTTAGTCCAGAAAGAGTGTAAAGCAGCTTATTTTACAACAACATAATCTTATTGCTGGAGATTAAGGGAAAAAGAACCACACAGTGTATTTATAAAAATATGTATTTATTATAAGACACTCACTAACACATACAGATACAGATATCTACTGGCCCGAGATATACCCAATTCACCCAATACTTTTCAATAGGAACAGGTAAGTAGCACAAAATACACAGTGGTTACCAGGGGGAGACCAAACCAAATACTAAGATAGAGGTATGCAAACTACGACTCAAGTCAAGACTATACCCAGAGGACGTGGGAGTGCCGGGGAACCAAGGAACCACCCAAGGTGAGTAACCAGGAACCCCACAGAGGCTGTCTGCAGTGTGAAAACACGACTGCGGGCTCAATGCAAGTCAACGGGTAAGTAGATGTTGCAATTTTTAAGAAGAAGGAGCCTTCCCAGTGGACCCTGAAGAAACCCAGCAGAGAACAGAAGGTTGGAGAACCACCCCACCTGTGGATACCCTAGGAACCAGGATACCTACACCAGGGAAGCCGGGTGCGTGTGTGTGAAATGGAGTAGGAAACTGCAGTCAAACTTAAAGGAGGACTTCAGGAAGTTCCCGCTGCTAGAGAAGGTGAAAGTGTCCAGGGGAACCCCAAGGTGTATTCAGGAAGAGAAGTACCTGCAAACAAAGGAGATAGAGACTATGCCAATTGGAAGTGACCAGGCGGTCTGGAAGACGAATGCCTAACAAAGTCAGGTGTTGCAGGGAAGCTAACCGAGACCTTGGAAATACAGCAGTGCGGACCAGGCGATGCTGTAGAAGGCCAGGAGCCGTGTACGAGCTATCCCACGTCTGATGCTGAGAGTTGAGTGGTCGTGTCCATCAGAACCACCAAAAAGCCCTCGCAACTGCAATCAATGTGGAAGTCAAAGAAGGTACAATGTTGAGACCAGCAAGGTCCAGGAGACTCACCAAAGACAGGGGAGTCAAGGCAGGCCCAGAGCAATCAGGGGAGCCTGCAGAAATCAAAGGAGAACCTCAGAAGGACCCACAGGCCGGAGGCACTGGAGTAGCAAAAGGACCTCTGGCATCTCACTTAAGATGCAGGCCCACGATGCAAGTGATGCGGTGAGGGCGGGGTCTACTTGGAGCCCCAAGATCTTGATGAAAGGAAGCCAACAAGTCTTTGCAACAGCACGTTGATGCAGTGCACAAAGGTTTGGTTCCTGCGGTTCCGATGAGGGATACTGGCCTCAAACTTGGTTAGAGGACAAGGCAGGCCTGGAGGGGTGTGAAGAACCACTACTTGTGTTGCTGAGCCTCTGGAGTCCGTGGGAGCTCAGGATCAGCAGACCGGTCAGCTTAATTGCGGTGTCTGCAGATGCAGAGAAATGACTCCTTCACTTCAAGGGAGATTCCTTCAGGTGTCTTGGATGCCCATAGGATTTGAAAGGTTCCTGTATGGTGAACAGGCACAGACGTTGCAGTAGACGAGCAGGACAAGGAGATCAGGAGCAAAAGGAGTCCTGGTTGCAGCCTTGATGCCCAGCACGAAGGTTAGCGAAATCCAGAGTGCCTAGACGGTTGAAGAAGTGGTGTCCTGAAATTAATCTGGTCTCACAACTAATCTTGAGACCCAACCTCAGGTAAGCCCTTAAGTACCCTAAGGAAAGGGTTGGGGCGATTCAGGTTTCCCTCCAAGGGGAGGGAGTCGGTCAGTGGGGAAGATACTCCCATATCCTTTGTCCAGTTTCGCGCAAGAGCAGAAGACAACGGCTCCCCGAGCTTATACAAGAGCTTGTTTGAACTGGTCTATGCAAGGAGGGCGCCAAGTGTGCCCTTCAAGCAGACTGACTAGCAAGCGCTTTCACCCAGCCCAAATACACTAAACCCTGCCTGGGAGGTGGTCACACCTCCCTGGGACAGGATACCTATTGCTTTGCCTTCCCCTGCTCAAGCTTGGCTCAGCAGCAGGACGGCAGAATCCTGTCTCTGGTCGGCAACAGCCATGTTGGGCTGTCCAGGTCTAGAAGACTGGTACTGGGAGGGCCTCCCGGAGGAGCTTTACAGTGCATGGAATCATAACTCTCTCACCATTTACGGTGTGGGGGTATGATTCAAACCTGTTGGACACCAAACATGACAGGGTTTGTTACAGCCAGTTTCTAGATGGTCATTGCGTAATGATGCGATGCCCCTCTAATATGTAATATGGCTGTCGTATTTACAACCTGGGAGAATGGACTCCGTAGGCTTTAGGGATGTCATGCTTCACACTTAAAACTGAGCACCCAGCCTTCAGGATTGAAAGGCCTGCTTTAGGGGTGACATAGGTTTTAAGTGCAGTGACCTTAGATATAGGGAAAACCTATATCTTTCGTACGTGGAGCTAGCACCAGCTTACACAGGCTGCAATGGCAGACCTGTAGTTACAAATTGAGTGGTCTACCATGGGTGGCATAATACATGTTTCAGCCCATCGGGGATACCTGGTGTACCTATGCCCTGGGTACCTTAGTACCATATACTAGGGACTGAAAAGGGTACACCAGTGTCCAATCTGACATGTACCTACGTACTTACCATACCAATTTAGGGGAAAAAGCACAGAGACTGGGGTCCTGATTACCAAAATCCCAGTCAGACTAGTCAGGACCAGCATAACATTAAGCAACAAGTGTGGGTAACCATAAAAGCGATCCTACTCTCCTACAACAAAGAGCTTACCTGCCAGCCGACGCTCATTTCCGTGTCCTTACTGCTGCAGGCTCTGGATGCGGTCTTTCTCCCGGCCCTCTCCTCGGCTAACTCTGGTGAAAAGGAAAGGACTTCTGCCCTATTACAATGCGAAACCAGCCAATCGTGGCAGAAGCAGGCTAACCCAACACTCATTTTGGGGCGGGGGCCTGCGGCTGCAATCCCTCAGCCGTTTCTCAGCCTCTGAAGTGCCCAGGTCAGATTGGTCAGCTGTAGGCAGCCGGCCAATCTGACATGTGCACTGGCAGGGGGCTGTATTACTAGTGCAATCACACTGACCAGCCCCGCCCCTGCCATTGCGCTGTAACAGCGGGAGCCTTGGACACATTATTAAAATGGTAATTATTACCATGTCATTTATGTGTGTGCCTGCTGCACTTACAGCAGGCGGGGAGACGCTCCTCCGCTATAATGGAGGAGCCGCCGCTGGCTCCAGCCAATGCCAGACTGGCACCTCATCACCGGCCAAGCTGCTCTTCTTGCGTTTCTTCCCACTCGTTCACCACAGCTTTACTGTTGGCCCTCTATCACCTTGAGGGGCCTGGGTGTAATGCTGCTAGCTCTTCACTAAACTGCCTACAAAAAGGAGTCTCACAGCAAACGAACGGATGCATGTGTAGAAAGGTTCTGAAGGGTCAAAATGTCCTTCTTCTCAAACAGGGAGAGGCTTCACCCCCATATTGGGGTGACGTGTAGGCAGTTGCAACAGTGCCTACGGATGTATCTCCTCCTCCTTCACAGCTGGTCAGGTGAGAGGCAGCACAGCATGCAGGGCTCAGACTCCTCCTCACCAATGTAAAGTCATGGACTCTGGGCCCACATATTTTGTAAATAGGTGACCCTTAGGTATAGTACTTGGAACTGACCCTGAGCATGTGCAATTGGTCCTTTTTTTTTACTGGCAGGATCAGTTGACCAGTGACACCTTTTGTGGTATGGGTGTGGGGTGAGTGTAAAGACCTGCCCTTGTGAGAGTGGCTGCTTAACACTACACGGTGCCCAGCAGGACAAAACCATCCTTTTGTCATGAGTGATGATTATTTAGCAGAGTTCAATACTTTTCATTTGAGCTTCAAGCTGTCAAATGTAGCAATCGCAAGGATCTGGGGCGGCCCAGATCATCCCTCTATACGACGAGTAATCCAACAGCGGAGATTTCCATTTCAGTGCAACCAGCTGTTTTACAGTCAGCAGCACATTTGTTATGAGTCTCTACTCTCCTTTCATCACGTGCGTCAGCTCGGGGGGTCGAATGCCTAAGATGATCACACCTGGGTTCGCATGGATCGGATAAACTATGACACAGCTGTTATAGCTAAGACTTCTTTCTAGAGCGGAGTTAATTTCGGGCATTGCCACCATACATGCATGATGTCTGCCTTTTGTCCACATCCTCTCCAGCATTGGTCCTCTGTAAATCTGTACATTTGCTTTAACCAGACATGTGTTATGTGCCAATGCATCATAAATTTGTGCATTCATTCTCTATTCTGTACATGTTTGATTAATTATGGTATGCCTGACCATAATTTAGCCTATTGTGTGGGTGTTATGTCATACCCTGAAGGACAAGTTACTTATCTTCGGTAATGCCTTATCTGCTAGAGACTTGATCTAGCTCCAGATTCCTTACCTTTAAACTTCCAGACGTCAGGCTAGCTCCAGAAAATGTTTTGATAGCAGTACCCCTGCGCACCAATAGGTGGCGTCGGTCAACTTGAGTGACGATAGCTGTGGAGTTTGTCACGATGTCCACATTGTCTATATAGGTGCTACCCCAGTGTGTGAAAATCAGTACTTTTCACGACTTTCCACACCAGAAGCACAGAGCTGTGAAGTGACTGACCTTGGAGTGTAAAAACAACTAGGGCCCTTAAGAGGTATTAACACTGGCACTAAACCAATCCCCAGTGTGGGGAGAACGGGTGGGTCAGTAAGGAATGAGCGGCTAGCTCATGTCTCTACCAGATAAGGCGTTACTGAAGGTAAGTAACTTGTCCATCTGATCGAGACATCTAGCCACAGATACATTACCTCTGAACAGATACTCAAGCAATACCATCCCTGGAGGAGGAACTGCTGACAAGTTTTAAACCAAGAAATCGTGCAAAAAAGAGCTGCCAAAGAGGCCCTCCCTGGGGACCTTAGAATCCAGGCAATAGTGTTTGGCGAACGGGTGGGTCAGTAAGGAATGAGCGGCTAGCTCATGTCTCTACCAGATAAGGCGTTACTGAAGGTAAGTAACTTGTCCATCTGATAGAGACATCTAGCCACAGATACATTACCTCTGAACAGATACTCAAGCAATACCATCCCTGGAGGAGGAACTGCTGACAAGTTTTAAACCAAGAAATCCTGCAAAAAAGAGCTGCCAAAGAGGCCCTCCCTGGGAACCTTAGAATCCAGGCAATAGTGTCTGGCGAACGTGTGCTGAACACCACAGTGAAGAGCCGTGGTGGCCACCTTCACCCGTGTCAAATGGGCCTCAATGCCTTCAGGAGGCACTTTCTTCATAAATACATAACATTTTAATCCAGAGAATGACCCAGCGTGAAATGGAACTCTTTATTGAAATCAAGGTAGAACGATAATGCTCTTTTTGGGTCTAGACAGTGGAGAAGTTTCTCTTCCTTGGAAGGAGGCAGAGGTGCAAAGAAGGTAGGTAGAGTAATATATTGAGCCAGATGGTAAGCTGTTACCACCTTAGGCAGAAAAGATGCCCTAGTGCGGATTACTAGTCCGGAAAGACGTCAGGTAAAGAGGTTGTGATGACAATGCCTGCAATCTGCTCACCCTTCTGGCAGAAGTTATTGCCACTAAAAAAGGCTGTTTTGAAAGTGAGCAGCTGAAGGGGGCAATTGTGCAGAGGTTCAAACGGTGCACACATCAAAAAGGTAAGGACCAAATTAAGGTCCCATTGTGGCATAATAAAAGGAGAAAGAGGAACAGATGGGTAAACCCCTTCAAATATTTCTGCACCAGAGGAGATTTAGAAAGTGATGGCTGATCTGGTAGAAGAAGGAAAGCAGACAGGGCCTAAAAGTAGCCCTTCAGATTGCCCAAGCAGAGTCCTGCTGGGTCAAGGAGAGAATGAAAAGAAGAACATCTGGTGGAGAGGCGGACAAAAGATCAACAGATTGTTCTGTACAATATTTACAAAATGTTTGCCACCGGGAGGTGTATACCGACTTTGTGGATGGAAGCCTGGCTGCCAGAATACCCTCACAGACTTCAGCAGGAAGGCCACAAGCTGGCAACTGTCGCTACTCAATCTCCACGAAAGGAGGGAAAGAGTGGACAGATTCGGGTGGAGGACCTTCCCCTGCTGCTGCGACAGAAGATCCTCCCTTAGAGGCAGCCTGACCAGATGATCGATACTCATTTGCAGAAGCTTGGGACACGAGACTCTTTGTGTCTAGTCTGGAGTCACAAAAGGAAGACCTGGACCAGGTGGCTCCTGATCTTCTTGAGTACTCTGGGCAGGAGTGGTATGGGTGGAAAGGCATACAGGAGGCCACCTTGGAAACTCCAACGCGCAATACTGTAGACATTGCACGTTCTCTTCGGAGGTGAATAGATCTAAACAAGGCTCTCCCCACTGCTGAAAGAGGAATTGCAACACCTCCAGATTGAGACCCACTCGTGATTCGCAAGGCATGGGTGGATGAGATTGTCTGCTCTGGACTTCAGAGAAACAAACAGCTGTTGAACCACCAGGGAAATGCACAGTTGTTCCAGCCAAGTACAGAGACTAAGGGCCTCTTGACTGAGGGTCCCTCAATCAACACACCATGCTTGTTTCAGTACCACATGGCTGTTGTGATGTCCGTGAGCACCTGAACTAGCCTTCCTTTGAGGAATGGTAAAAGGCTTTTATCTTCAACCGGATCGCCCACAGCTCCAACAGATTGATGTGGAGCCTGGCTTCTGCCGGAGACCAGAGTCCTCTGGTCTCCACCTCTACCAGATGACCACCCCATCCCAGAAGGGACGCATCGGTCACTTCCGTGAGATCTAGGTGGGCAAGAGAGAGGGGTCTGCCTCTGACTCAATTGCAGTTTGTCAGCCACCACCGCATGTCATTTGCGGTTCCCACTAATATCTTGATGTGTTTTATCTAGGACCCCGATCAATATTGTGACCTCATGCCCCTATACGGCTATAATCAATACATATCCCTATAATGGCATAACAATCAGAGCCATATTTCAGTAACTCGCCTCTGAAGTCCAGGACAGTCCATGACACAGCAGAAGCCACTTCCTTAGATTCCTAGATAGCACACCGAGTTCTTTCGACATCTCAAACCCCCAGCAACCTGGGAAAGCCCCGCTTGCTTTGTTTTGATTAAGAATAGAACTCCTGCGAGCACTGTAAGAACGACCAGTTCTTAGTGACATCTTTATTGACGTCTTATGTCCAAAAACTTACGTCAAACTCGGCACCTTTCAGGTATAAATATACCAACGTTGCCTTAAGCAAGCACACGGTGGTGGTGAATACTGGAGCAGAACAGCTGTCCCCTTGCAGAAAGCCCAGCAGATGCGAGAAGCCCACGGACGCGGCCCCTCCTCCTTGACGCGCTGAGAAAGACGCTGTCTTTTCTCTTGCCGAGAAAATCCAGCTCCGGCGTTTCCAGTCTACCCTCGCGGGCGACTGGGATATCAGGTCCTGAGAGGAGATACCAGACCTCCTGCATTCTATTTCAGAGGTGCGGTGCTGACTAAACCCTTAGAGAGAATTCTTGAAACAAACTCTTGGCAAAACCAACTTAACTTAAACTGCTACTTACTCCCTGCCATGTATTAGGCTTAGGTCAGGTACACCGGGGTAGGCGTAGTTAGAAGCACCAGTTGAGGTCGTTAGCCAATGTATATATGAATGTCTATATTTTATTCATTTTAACCATCTTATGGCTAAGAAACCAGATCAATGCTTTTACAGTATTATTTCGTAATACTCCTTTTACTGTACGCACTTTTCATAATAACAAGTCTTGCAATTGTGGCAATTCATTTCTCTTGCATGAGAAGGAAGACTGCTCAATAAATAATATCTTTTATTGAAAACGCCAGTCTCTCTATTCTCTGCACCCTGGTGAAAGTAAATCTGCACAACTGAATGAGTGAAATAGCTGTCTATTGTTTCACACGACTCTAGAGATTGACTTTTATTCTGAGGAGCAAAGTTGTCATGTTTATGCAGTTGTCGGAAGCTGAATCCCTTCTTGTCTGAGCAAGGGAAGCTGATCACTTCCTATTCAGTCATGAAAGTTTCCAGTGACCTCTGAGCTAGCTGGCGCAAACCTAAATTAAGTCTAACATAGTCAATAGAGACCTAGAAGACAGCAGTCCTACGTCTACACTGCTGTTTATGTTATTCCAATGCGCAGGGCCTATAGGGAAAATAGGAACTACACTACATGGCGCCCAACGTTTGGTAAGGCGATAAAACTAACCCAAGACGTTAGAGTAACTCAGTCGTGCTTTTTCACACAGACCCTTTTCTCCCGTAAATACTCCAATAGACGTCTGGAGTGGGTGAAAGGTTAAAATCCGCCGGAACTTAGTAGGAAGAGATTCCTATGTAGAGTTTCTGGTTTAGTCAACGTTGAAGGATACAGTGTTCCAAAATATTGTGCACCTAATCTTTGTTTCCTTGGAAACCTGCTCTGCAAAGCTTCATTAATACAATGTCAGTAAATGGCAATAACAACGGAACCAATGAAGTCGCAGCAGACGCGAATCGACAGGGTCCCGATGATACAGGGATTAATGAACCGGATGCAATTATCATCCCGGCAAACATAAGAAAATCTATAACTTCAAAACTTATAGAAAACGGACTGACATCACGAGGTGGTACAGTCATTTTCGTGATAGAGGCACACGAATATTGGCAGACAGAGGTATTCTATTCTTGGATAAATTTTCCAGCGGCAAACGCTACAACACACAAGTTCCACTGTTACAAAATAGAGGAACCACCGGAAGAGTAAGCTCCTTTCGAGGAGATTGAAATCCCATTAAAATACCAAGAGCACCTGCTCTGGTTTAAAGGCGCCCTAAAACAATGATCACATTACCAGGCTCGGTCCACTAGGTAGACCAGGAGCAACGTGGCCGGTTCTAGCCAGCTACACACCACATCCTGACATTGATAAAATGTCAAAAGAAGAACTTTTAGCACAGCTAAAATTACTAATTAAAATACACAGACAGTTAGTCCAATATGTGATGCGGACTGCAACAGTTCAAACAGCTGTTAATATTCCACAGCTGACCCCTCATCAGGGGAACACAAATAAAATTACATCACAGAACATACAATCATGTCTTGGAAAAACTCCTGCAAAACCGGAACAAATTCCCTTCTGGTTAGCACAGAAAATTACTCAAATAGAGGCAGTATTCCCGAATACTACCCCTATTGAGAAACACAGAATTCTGACTATCTGCCTTCCAATGGGGGTCGCACCACATGTGAAGGACTGTGACACTTGGGGTACAGTCTTTGCTTCCATTTACACAAAAACACAATGTGTTCCGTCCATGGCGGTAATACCGGATTGTCAGAAGCAGTACTTGAATTATCTTGATTCCGTGGGAGCGAATGACCAAGGCTTCTATGCTGATTATTTCCAAATTCCCAAACACCCCTGCACCCGGATTTCTCCAAGCCCAGAAATGGAAGGGAAAGGGGAAGTGGATAACAAACAACAAAGAGAGACTTCCACACTGGCGCCTTCTTCAAAACCTCTTGAATTCGAGAAGCTGGCGAACACCTGAAACAATTAACAAATCATTACTACAGTTCAGACAACTTTTGGAAACTCTACTCTCTCTCCGCTCCACCTCTCTATACCTGATACAATGTGGATTTTGCCTCTCTCTTGGAGAACGCTACCATTAGTCTTTATTTTTTGAATAGTAGGACTCTAGTTGTTTGTTAATGTCTATTTTGATTGTTGCGACTAGTAAAGGTGGTAAATAACAGTATAACCATATGCATATATTATACCCCCATTTACTTGTAGAAATTCGTAGAGTTTATGCCATCGTAGAATTACAGAAGGATGTCCAACGCTCACTGTGCTCAAGGATTGGCAGTATAACTGGAGAATCTGTTGACTGACTTACAATTGAAAACTGCCTTTTCAATAACAGCTCAAAGATTAGGCATTGCTGACAAAGTCTATTGGAACTGCGCAGACTCTCCCTTTAAATGAAGTCTCTGCCACTCAGAAGGGATAGTTCAAGATTTGCACTGGACTGCATGAGCGCTGCATAGAGGTCTTAATGAAGAAATGAATATTCTTACCGCTCAAGTTCAGGATAGAAGCGGAAGAATTACTTGCCAACTGGTAATAAATCGCAGAAGAAAACTGTCTCAGGAATTCCTACCGACTCCACTGGAAACTCGAAGAGCGGAGCTGCGGCAGGAAACGAAGTGGTGAAAAGAATTGGATTAGAGAATACTCTTACTCCCCTAAGCCCACTAAATATGATTTAGAGAGTTTTCTGACGGGAAACGGGCATAAACTAGACTAAACTAGTGATTATGTCAGGAGCCAAAAGCGGGACGTTGAACTGCCAGAAAAGGACAGTTGAAGTGCGCCACTTAGAACGTACAGGGAAAGGAAATGGCGGACCTAACTAGGAAGACTAGAACGCTAACCCAACACTCTAGCGGAGCAATCAGGAAGCGTAAACCAACCTTCCCTCAGACTGCGAGCATGAACCTGTTTCTGTATGGAACTCCAAATTGGAAACTGCTGCAAAGCGTTTACTTTACCCTTGAAAATAGGAACTGAGGGGGGCCTAGTGATGGAACCTGGCATGGACCTGACACGGATGTGCTAAAACATATTCAGAATGAATACGGTCCAGAACCTGCTTTAACTCTTGGTATGAAATTACTGAAAGACTTCAAGCAGGTCTCGGCTATATTACTAGCCAACATAAAAGGAGAAGCAGCATCTGTGGCTATCCGCCAGAAATTGAAAGAAACAGATATAACAGATCAACCAATTGATCTTGCCAGAATTATAGAAAAATGCTATGAAGAATTAGGTAGAGATAGTTTGGGTGGGAAACCAGTAAAACCCCAACTACTCGAAAACCCTGAAAAATTATTTATTAAAAATAATCTAAATACTCCTAAAAAGAGCTGGGAAGGAAATAAACAATCCACTTCCAAAGAAAAAGTTTTCCAGTCCAGAGGAAGGTCTCCTCGGCGGAGGGAAAGAACTCCGACTCGAGAACACCAGTCTCCCCAGAGGGAGCACTCTGAGAAAAGATATAACCTTAGAAATAGGGATAACTTGAAAAAGCCTGATAGCTATCAAAGTATTGATACACGTCCCTCTCGATCTTTTCACAGAAATCGGAAAGAAGAGGACGGTCAGACCCAACGGAAGAGCACACCAAGTCCAAAGACAAAGAACCTGCTCAAAGTAAAAAATTACAATTCCCGAGGAAGAAGGTAGCCAGTGATAGAGTAATCGAACATGCCGAGAATACGGAGGACACTGTTGAAAAACGGAGAGTGGGCACAGACAATGCTAGACGGTGCAGCAGAAATCCGCATAGCTCGCAAGATCCTGATGAGTCGTCTGGAGACAGTGGACACAAATGAATACATTCAGGTAGAAACTGCAGACACCAGAGTTAGCGAACCTCATAAGATATACGAAATAACACTGCGTATAGAGGGAGATAAGACTAGAAAAATAAGAGGTCTATTTTGGGATAAACTCTCAAAAGGCTATGACATCCTGTTAGCCGAGAAAGATTGGCCCCCAGAGATTGTCAGGGAGTGCCCTCATGGCGAAGAAATGATTATGCCTGCCTTCTCAAATCACATTCCAATTCACATTCAATATATATATGCAAGGAAATGGGCAGTAGCCCAGGCACCAGCATTATATAAAAATCATGTAGGATGGGATGAGGACTCTCCTCCTCACAAAATCCAGTTAAAATGTCAACTAACTGCACAAAGGCAGTACCCAATTAAGCAAGAAGCAAAAAAACAAGTCAGGGAGATTTTAGATCAACTTGAATACCAAGGGGTAATTGAAACATGCACCTCTCAAATGAACAATCCTTTGTTTCCTGTCTCCAAACCGGACGATTCGTATCGTCTAGTATTGGACTACAGACACCTTAACTCATGTTGCAAAACATTTGAAGTACAACATTTGCATAGTGCTGCACTAATGAATAACATAGTTCGCAAAAAATACAAAACAACATTAGACATATCTAATGGGTTCTTTTGCCAAAATATTGCACCAGAAAGCAGGTACTTGACCGCTTTCTCAATAATGGGGTCACAGAAAAATTCCTGTAGGCTCCCACAGGGATTCAAGAACAGCCCAGGACTATTCTCAGCCAGAGTAACAGAGTTACTACAGATATATGATGATGAAGCATTATCTTATGTCGATGACATCTATCTCACAGACGACGACTTGGATACTCACTTGAAAAGAGTGAACACCATAATACTTGGGTTCGCATCAGAGGGTTACAAATTCAACTTTAAAAAGTCACGAATTGCCCATCTGACAGTCTTATTCTTAGGATACGAATTATCAAGTGAAGGAAAAAGCCTAGCGGACAACTTCTTAGAGAAGTGCGCTGTACTCCAAGCACCGAAAACGCTGAATAACTTACAATCAATTCTAGGCTTCCTGAATTTCGGAAGAACTTACATTCTAAACTACGCAGAGATGATTAAACCTCTCTACGAATTAATAAAACCTGATTTTAAACCAATCAACTGGACTCAAAAACACACAGAAATTTTGAGATGACTGCAAACAGACATGTTAGCTAAAACAAAATTAGAAACACGCAACAATACACGCAACCTTGTAATCCGGGTCATCCCAGGAAGATGCAGATTCACGTACCTGACCTCTAATGAGGGAGAAACGGTACCAATAGCTTACAAATCACATTAGTACACACAAGCAGAAAAAACATTCAGTCTCACAGAAAATACTGTAAAGGCAGTGCAAACTGCTATTGCGAAAGAACGAGCACTGGCACACGGCAAAAGAATCACTGTTCTCACAGCAGAATCAGCCTTCGAGGCAATATTCAGCCCAGTAAACCTGCCTACAGTATCACTAGATCCGAAAAGATACTGTGGGAAAATTCTCTTGCTGCAGAAGACGTGAAATACTATTTCGCCCCACACATGAAAAAACGGAATGATTCAAAATATGAAAAAGAATATCCTCTGCTAATCGAAATTCTCCCTCTAGAACAGTCCTCCTGTATAATCTATACAGACAGATTTGTACAGCATTACAATGTAGAAGATGAATCCTACGATGCAGCCTGCGCGATTGTTAAAGGTCGCTGGCTCTGCGTAAATTCAGACCGAAAATAACAAAATCTGAATCACTGAGAAAATGTTCGGCTCAGCGAGCTGTAATCAGATCTTTAAAGATGGCGCTTGAAAATGCCGAACGTGAATTCCCGACACTAATCGTGTGCAATTCGCATTTTTGCGTCAATTCTTACAATAATGATTTGCAGAACTGGGTTCAAAATGATTACAAAGATGATACAGGTGCAACAATCAAGCATAAAATGCTCTGGAAACAAGTAGTTCTTTTTCAGAAAGAACTACAGAAGACTCATGTGACCACACACTCTGAGTCATCAACGTGATGGCGTTCACGTTGCAGGGAATTCATTGGCTAATTCAGCTGCAGCGGAAGCAACAAAACCGGCTTCCGTAGCCACAAAAAAGCGTTCAGAAAAATACATAGATGGGGAAACCATGCTGGCGGTAAAAACGTCTTCAAAAGGCAACTGTGCAGCACTACCTGTGAACTACCCACTCAATTATACATACGTAATTGATGCAAACTCCGTTCCTTTTGCTCGAATCTCTGGAGTGGGGGATAGGGTAATTCCAAACACGAATCGGAGAATCTTATTAATAGCAGATGCACACATGGGTGAAGGTCCAAGGCACAAACAGATGACGGAATCTCTGACTGAATTACAATCAGCATACTGGTGGCCGGGGATGAGCCTGCACCATTATAAATTTGTAAAGAACTGACCAGACTGCGACAGAGACCGCAGTAACGAGTTAAGCGGAGTAATGCCATGGCCAATTATGAAGGTAGCATAGAGCTATCTACACATGAAATCCAGCGTCCTATTAATTATTTAGGACTACATTCACTTAAAAAATGTGGCCCCAGCGCTCGGCTGACGCCAGAACTGTTATAAAAGATTTGCGAGTCTTTATCGGCACATACGCAATTGCCATGCTACATTCTGATCAAGGTCCTGCTTTTAGCTCTCGAGCTTATAAGGAGGCCATGACCAGCATGGGCATTGGATTGCGATTCTCTTGTCCCTTCCTTCCTGAGGGAAACGGGGTAGTGGAAAGAAAAAACCGAGACAAAAGCAATCTATAACGGCAAAGGTATTAGGTTCGGGTGATGGGTGGGTCAAGCATTTAATAAGTGTCCAACGTAGTCTTAACAACCTGCCAAGAAATTCTCTAAAAGGTTTCAGCCCGTACGAACTATTGTTCGGAACTAGAATGTATGTTCAGGACTTAGATAGTCTTGCTTCAGTGGTAGAAGATAAGAAAAAAGACTTTGACATCAAAGATCGTTTGGCTGTTTTACAGGACTTAAATGAAACAAGAAAAGCCCTGAGCAACATAAAGTTGAAGCAACAGCCAAACACCACTGAAGACACACCACCTGTCCCAGCAAGACCTGTCTGGATTCCAAAGATTGGGGATCTGGTCAGAGAGAAAATAGTGGTGAAGAAGGAATTTGGGCCTTCTTACAGAAAAGCAGTACCTGTCTTAGCAATCAACGGAACAAGATCAGTAGTAATACCGCCCCTTGCTGGTAAAAAGGAGAACCGAGTTGTATCAATCGACCTGGTAAAATCACAATCATGTGGCCTATAATCAATAGCAGGCCCAGTGGACTCCCAAGAAGTAATAGAATACCCAAATTTGCTAGTATCCAAGAGGTTCAAACTGAAAGACTAATCACATTTGATAAACCTGCAGTGAATAAAAAAGGACTATGCAGAAATGCCATGGAACTTGTGCCTCTTGAAACACACATTGAAATAGTTCGTCATGAAACACCAGTCTACAATGATGTGGCATCAGAATGTGCTAATAAAAGCTAAATGGGAAAAACAATTCCAACCATCGACAGAACTGCATCTGGCTACTTCATCAATTTCGACAACTTTTTTGAAGATGAAAGTAGCCCTGAAGTGACGCCAGAAACAAAGACTTTTAAAGAAAAAGCAACAGAACTCTTTCATCAACTCAAAGAAACCTATCTTATTTCTCCATGGTTAGAATTTTGGATTGGGCTAGGTGTATTTTTCCTCCTGCTTTGGCTCATCATGGTACTTTGTTTGGGAAAATTCATTGAGGGAAAATACAGTTCAATGGACACAGCAAGTCAGAACATCAACTTAATTCTGAAGCCTCACAAATCATCTCACATCGAGAAAAGAGAACTATCATCAGTAAATGTCACAGCCATTCCAATACCCGGCGGGGTAGTTTGGGACAAAACAGACTATGAAATATATGGCCCGGTCGAGATCTTGAAATATCCTCACCAATTTAAGGTTTCATTAAGTGACTTTGTAAAACCAAGTACATTCTCTGATGATTGGGATTTTGAAAGTATAAATAATATGATGTCGGATTTAGTGTTGTCAGCAAAATTTACAGAACATGATTATTTACAAGGTTCATCTAATTATGAACAGATGTACTGTTTTACACATTACGCAGACCACTATTTACATAAATCTGCTCAACCTAGAAATGTTTTTAAATATAACCAATGGGAACATTGTGCTACTTCAAAAACATTCTATGAGAAATTCCAATACTTCTCAGGGTTTAACACGAGTAATGCAGAAACATTTTATTATAAACTGTTGGATGAAACAGGGACAAAAAACCATGCTGACAAATACTAAATTGATATATTCAGAAGCATTTTATGAAAAAATGATTACATTTGGTTTTGATTTCTGGAAAAATAACATTGAAACAAAAACCATCTGGGGTACACAAGATTGGCAGGTACAAGGCCTAGAAGCATTATTTTGAGCCTGCATGATCCCAGAACAAATAATGTTCTTGAATGACACAGTTCAACAAACAACCTGTCTTGGCCTAGCCAAGATTAAAGACCTTAACAAACCGTCTATTCCAAAGCCAATACCTGATAATACAACCACAGATATTGAAATAGACGTATCCCAAATTTTAAATGAAAACAGAACACATCCTGATTGGAAAAAGTGGTTAATCTGGCCTACAGACACGAATAACTGTCAAGATAGATTCCTGAACAAAATACAGGGGTTAAAAATGACCGGACCAGACCCTAGATACTCCCAGAGACAACATCCAGGGATAGTAACAACGTACAGTGTAGGGAAATTATGCCTTGAATGGCTACAAACATCCCCACTGGCACAAATTAAGCAACACTTGTCTTTACTTAACCCGTTAAGCGCGCCGCAAATTCCGCCCCAGTGCGGACGTTTGATTGCGCTAACGGGATCCGGACGTCCAACGGTCGTGCGCAGCACTAGCAAGGTAGTGCACGCGACGACCGTTGGACGTTCGCAGCACTGAACGGGTTAACGATGGTACTGACTTGCGCAATTTCATTATGGGACCACGCAAACAGCGTCAAAAACGTTTCATAGCGGCCAGCATATATGCGGCATACAACGACGCATGGAAAGAAACTCAAATTGAGACAGCAGAGAAAATACGAGAAATTGATCGTATTCATTTGGAAAAATCACTTTCTGTTGAGGACATGGGTTAATGACTCTGTCCTCCAGAATTTATTCACTGGACAGTATTGTATCATCTGCTATTGATATAATAGATCAGGACTTGCTAATGTTACAGCATGGCCAGTCCCAATTACGTTCTATTGTACAGCTAGGCTGGACGTTGCAAAATCTCTGTTCGGGCTATGTGCCATGGCGTTTAATCAACACAACGTCATTGTTTTCCATCTTTAACCTTACTGATAAACAAATCAGTTTGGCACAGAAAGGAGCAGACTATACAATCCTGAGCATCGAAAAACTCGAGAGATTACCATTGACAATGTCAGAAAGACCTGTCATTGAATGGATAATACACTGGATTATCACAATTCCGATAACAACTTTCCAGTTTAAAAATTGCCTTGAGTATATACCGGCAGGCCAGTATGAAAAGTTGGGTAAAGGATACATTAAGTCATCATGGAAATTACCTTATACACATACATGTTATAGTGACAACAACAAACATGTATTTCTTAGTGGTAATGAGTGTAAACAATCACTAAGCGGTATACTTTTGTGCCAAGGTATTAACTTGCATGGGGCCTGTGAGGGTACTTCAAATAACCTTTCATGCCACCAGCATGGCACACCTGCAGCACAAATAGAGCCATTCTTTAGGCAACTTTCTAACGGGATTTACGTTCTAATAACGGATCACAGCTGTTGTGGCTTGGTGCCAGGGAAAGCATATCTCTTAAGCGTGAGTTCCATGGTCGCTTGCTGTATGCAAGCATTGTATTCAAATGGCCCTGGAGACTCAGTGGCTCCGATTTGGCCTAGTTTGAATATCTCTTCTATACGAATTGATACTTTAAGCAGAATGAAGTCTGTGCTTTTGCAGACAACGGTGCCCATCTCGTCATCAAAAGAGACGTATGATCTCCAAGTTGCAAGGACGGCGGCAGAGATACATACACTTTTATCAACAAATTGCCCGGTGCATTTCACAGAAATGCTCAGCCAAATCCTAAATATGTCGAATGCCAGTGGTATCTCGAGTGTATTTAAGACAATTTTTCAGGGACTGTTAACACCATTTGAAGCAGTCCTGGGTATCTTTCCAAATTTTGTCCATTCGATCTTTGGCGGCATACCAATACTTTTGGGACTCGTAGCAGGTATTTTATTTTTGACCCTCCTGCTCCGATATGGCAAACCAAAACGCAGACATGACTCCGGCTCGGATGGAAGAAACGATCCTAGCAATACGCTACCGGGACCGTATAACTAAAGTCCTTGGGATAGCCCGGCTAAGAGATCTGAATATGACCTGGTTTCTTTCATTCAGACCTATATGGCAGACCTGCATCTTACCTGTGCTTCGATGTATGCTATGCGGAGAGGAATGCGTGTTAGACACCTGTCTTGCACTACCATCAGCAGTACCAATGGACGTCAATACTTTGCTAAGTCCAGTAACAGCTCATGCATCGTGTTGTCCCCAGCGGTTACCAATCCTGATGACGGTATTCTTTGAGACTCCTGTGCTACGACTAGGTGGTGGCAGTGAAGCTAGAAATGAAAGCAGCATCACCCAGGTACGAACTTCTGTGAGCATTGCTGATCCTGAAATCGATGATAGCAATCATTCTCACAACTGCCAAGTTACAGCATTATCGAACTTGGTCGAACTGTCACCTGAATATGTAGACCAATTCTTTGAGAGCCTGTCTGAAATGATGTTCTCCCCTGAACAGAAACAATAACTTTTGGAAAAGAATCCGGCACACAGCGATCCCATAAACAAAAGCTACTGAAAAGAGTTTTTGAACTATTTTTTCTCCCCGCTCACCATGAAATTATTTTTTCCAAAAATTTCCACAATATTTACCTTTTTTCTGGCACACATACTTTGCTTAAAGTAGAACTATTCATAAAGAACAGAGCTTCTATTTTTAGTAGATCTAGAGACAAAATATCACCTCAGCCTCTAGCACATTTTTTACAGCAATTGTATTTACTATGTGATGAAATAGTCTCGCCCTTCTTTTCTGTATTTAGAGACTTTTCATGTGTAATTCTTCGCAGAATCGTTCAACTGAATGCATATGCAATTCTTTTTGAATGATTACTATGCTTGATGACGTACAGTACCTATTCATTTTCATGTATTTTATGTACACCATTTCAAATGCAAAATGTATTTTGGGGTGGGTAGGAATACACGTGCTTCTTATTGCTTTTGTTTTTAGTAATTTGATGGACATAAATTCGTGGAGTGGGTGATGTGTTTTATCTAGGACCCCGATCAATATTGTGACCTCATGCCCCTATACGGCTATAATCAATACATATCCCTATAATGGCATAACAATCAGAGCCATATTTCAGTAACTCGCCTCTGCATTCCATGACAGTCCATGACACAGCAGAAGCCACTTCCTTAGATTCCTAGATAGCACACCGAGTTCTTTCGACATCTCAAACCCCCAGCAACCTGGGAAAGCCCCGCTTGCTTTGTTTTGATTAGTAATAGAACTCCTGCGAGCACTGTAAGAACGACCAGTTCTTAGTGACATCTTTATTGACGTCTTATGTCCAAAAACTTACGTCAAACTCGGCACCTTTCAGGTATAAATATACCAACGTTGCCTTAAGCAAGCACACGGTGGTGGTGAATACTGGAGCAGAACAGCTGTCCCCTTGCAGAAAGCCCAGCAGATGGGAGAAGCCCACGGACGCGGCCCCTCCTCCTTGACGCGCTGAGAAAGACGCTGTCTTTTCTCTTGCCGAGAAAATCCAGCTCCGGCGTTTCCAGTCTACCCTTGCGGGTGACTGGGATATCAGGTCCTGAGAGGAGATACCAGACCTCCTGCATTCTATTCCAGAGGTACGGTGCTGACTAAACCCTTAGAGAGAATTCTTGAAACAAAACTCTTGGCAAAACCAACTTAACTTAAACTGCTACTTACTCCCTCCCATGTATTAGGCTTAGGTCAGGTACACCGGGGTAGGCGTAGTTAGAAGCACCAGTTGAGGTCGTTAGCCAATGTATATTTGAACGTATATATTTTATTCATTTCAACCATCTTATGGCTAAGAAACCATATCAATGCTTTTACAGTATTCTTTCGTAATACTCCTTTTACTGTACGCACTTTTCATAATAACAAGTCTTGCAATTGTGGCAATTCATTTCTCTTGCATGAGAAGGAAGACTGCTCAATAAATAATATCTTTTATTGAAAACGCCAGTCTCTCTATTCTCTGCACCCTAGTGAAAGTAAATCTGCAGAGCCCGCATGTGCCATCTGGCATGGTCCACTAGAAGGATGCAGGAGGCCATGAAGCCCAACAGCTTCAGAGTCATTCTCACCAAAATCCACGGTAGAGGAGAAAACATCGGTATCATGGCCTGAATGTCCTGGACTCACCGCTCGGGGGGATGAGCCTGAAACTGCACTGTGTGCAAAACTGCTCCGATGAAAGGGAGTATCTGAGAGGTATTCTGGTGTGACTTTGGCGCATTGTTAGTGAACCCCAGCAAATGCAGGAGGTTTGCTGTAGTCTGGGGGTGGGAGACAACTGTTTGGGACATGCCTGGCTTCAACAACCAGTCGATGAGCTAGGGGAAGACTGGGACCCCATATCGTCGCAGATGGTCAGCCACCACCGCCATCATCTTGGGGAACACCCAGGGGGGAACCGGTGAGGCCGAAAGGGAGCACTGCAAACTGAAAGTGGCTGTGGCCCATCGTAAACCACAAATAATGACGATAGGCTGGCAGGACGGGAATGTGGAACTAGGCGTCCTGCAAGTCCAAAGCTACTATCGTAGGCTGTAGCTGAGGAATTTTGTATAAAGCCAAGCAACAATTGTTTTGTGAATATCGTATGAAACATCTGTATAGTGGATATTTTTTCATTGAATGAAATGAAACTAAAATATTGAAAGAACTTAACACTTTGATGAAGGAAGCCTGTATGGAACTTTTTTCTGGTGCTTAAACAAATTGCATGATTTAATGCTTTGATACAGTGAAAGTATACTTAGATGCTCCTTGGTGTGTTGTTGATTTGAATGTGGAACTAGGCGTCCTGCAAGTCCAAAGCTACTATCCAGTCTCCCAGGTCTAAGGCAGATTGGACCCGAGCAAGGGTGAGCATCTTGAACTTCTACTTTTTGAGTAATTAGTTGAGGGCCCTGAATTCTAGGATAGGACGAAAGCCTTTGTCATTCTTTGGAACCAGAAAATAGCGGAAATAGCAACCACAAACTATTACTAGCCCAGGAACCCTCTCTATAGCTCCTTTCACCAAGAAAGACTTGACTTCCTCATGGAGTAGGGCAAGGTGATCCTCCGTCAGCCAATCGTAGGTTGGAGGCTTCGATGGAGGGGTAGTCTCAAAGGGAAATGAGTAGCAACTTCAGACTATTTGCAGTACCTACATGTCCAAGGTGATATCTCGCCAGTGGTGGAGGTGATAGGTACCTTGACGAGGAAGGTTTTGCAGTGATAAAGGGGGCTGTGGCTTGGCCTGACTCCTGGCCATCCAACTCCCGAGGTCGGGTGAACCGCGCTCAAGGCCCTGCAGAGGTTGTTGGACTCATGGGGTCCTCTAGCTGAAGTAGTGTTAGCACAGCTGGAAGCCCCTTCCATGGCCATGAAAGGTGCAAAAAGCAAACACTGGCCTGGATGAGGTAGAGAGGCCCAGGGACTTGGCCATAGCTCGCAAGTCCTTGAAACGCTCAAGCGCTGTGTCTGCTTTGTCTCTGAAGAGACAGGTGCCATCAAAGAGAATGTCCATGAGGTTAGCTTGGACATCCCCCGAACAGCCAGATGTCCTCAGCCAGGCATGGAGCCTAACGGCAAAAAACACAGTTGAGGGACAGAATGCAGAACAATGTCTTACATTCACCCCAGTACAAAGATCTGGGCCTAAATCCATCGTTTTTTTGCACTCCACACCACCCTAGGTCAGACAATGGCTATATGCAAATCAGCCTTGACCCTGTGCATCATGGGAACAGTCCAGCCCGAACTACCAAGCCATGTCTTTCCTAGACCGGAATCAAGCGTCCAAGGACCGGTTTCTGGCTATCGGCCTTCTTCAGCCTGGATAGCTTGACTCCAGTGATGTGGAGAGCCTGGGACTCACGTCTGAGCATACCCAGCCCACTTGGGTGAAAATTGCAAAAAGCACAGTTGATGGACAGAATGCAGAACAATGTCTTACATTCACCCCAGTACAAACGGCCACTGTTGAGGAAATTGCTCTGCCTAGCGAGTCTGTCATGTCTAAGCCTGCAACTCTCCTGTCCATGATAGCTTAGAAGAAGAGAGTCCGGTCCTCCTCTGAGACACTGAGCAGCACATGTGCAACCGTATCCCATAGCGAAGGGGAGTAATGGCCCAAGAGGCATATGGTGTTTATAAACCGCGATTCTAGACTTTTGGAAGAAAATATCTTCTTCCCAAAGCTTTCCAGGCATTTGCATACCCTGTCCGGGGTTTCAGAAAGAATGATAAGCAGAGACTTGGACCACCAAGCTCTGTGGGGTGGAATAAGTAGAGAGAAAGCTGAGTCGCCCGGTGCAGGGTGGTGGAGGCGGGCAATGATTCTATTCACAGCTGTCTCTGTGCTGCGCTAGGAACAGGTGCCCAGTCACCATCTATGAAGGCCTTGCTGGATGGCAGCAGGGGGTTCTGAGGAGGAGACACCAGGCTGCTGGACCTCAGTCAAGACGTTAATCTTGACTGCCACCATAGGAAGCTGCAGTTCCAAGACTTCCCAGCCCTATGCACCACCTCGCAAATGAGGATCCTTCCTCCATAGCTAGGTTAGGGGGAGACAGCATGCCACAATTTGGAGAGGTGTCCAGGCCGCTGGCATCACCCAGGTACTCATACCAGTCCAGGTCTTGACTGGGTTGCAGGATTTCTAAGGGGACCCTGCTGCCCCTCTCAATCCTCATCCTCCATACCTAACATTGCAGAATAGGGCAGCTTGAACGGCATGGAGCCATAAGGCTCTGTCGATGCCAGTCTCGGTGGACGCCCGCCCGGCTCCGTGTCATCCTGGATGACGATGGGGGAGTGATGCCGAGGTACAACCGGTGGTGGTCCAGATCCAGAGGCGGCCAAGGCACCAAAGCTGGATCCCAGAACCCACGGAATCTCTTTCAACTTAGACAGAAGGGCCCGAAGGCGCGCTGGCAGGTTCAGACCACCCAAATATTGAGCATATGTTATGTTATGTTATGTTGAGCGCACAGCTACTCAACAGAGTGTCCCAGCACTAGAACAAATGAGACAAGAGACCTAAAACTCAGACCGAGAGGGGCAAGTTCAATTAAAGTAATTGTTGGAACATCCAAATTTTTAACTGTTTTCTAAAGGCCAACAAGGTAAAGACCTGCCTGAGTGGTAATGGCAGGCTATTCCAGGCACGAACCACTTGCACTTGAAAAGAGCGCTTGCCGCAGCGCGCTCTACGGAAGCTGGGCGTCATGATTAGATGTTGATGTGCTGATCTAAGTGACCTGCTTGGGTATAGTAAATAATTATTTTCCGAATGTAAAGGGCCCCTAGCCCGTGCAGAGCTTTAAACGCAAGAACTAGGGCCTTAAAGAGAATTCTGGACCGAACCAGTAGCCAATGTAAGTTCATCAGGTGATGAGGAATCCGTTCTCTAGTCCCAAGTTTGAGTACTGCTCTGGCAACTGAGTTCTGAACAATATGAAGCCTGTTCAATAAGAACTCCGGCAGGCCCAGATAAAGAACATTATCATAATCCAACATGGCGATAACAAGGGCCTGCACCACCGTCTTTCTATGCTTGATCGGTAGCAGATAGAGGAATTTCCTCAACATTTTCAGGAGTCCGAAACACGTGCCAGCCACTGTCTGAACTTGAGTTTTCATGGATAACAAGTCATCCAACTTTACTCCCAGATTTTTGACAGTCTTAACTGCCATCTGGGGAGAGAGACATTTCATCTGGCCACCATTGTTTCCAGACATCCAGAGGGGGGTACCAAAGAAGATAATTTCCGACTTCTCAGGGTTGCATTTCAGTTGGTTAAATTGAAACCAAGCAAACACTTCTGAAAGACAGTTTCTAATCTTCAGTCCGTTAAAGTCTTCCCCCTTCATACATGTAAACAACAACTGAGTGTCGTCCACATAGCAAATAATCTTCGCCTCGCCAGCTTCCGCCAGATTAGCCAAGGGGGCCATGTAAAGATAGAACAATACTGGGCTCAAAATAGAGCCCTGTGGGACCCCTACATTCAAGGGAGGAATCCTGGCTACGAAGGGAGGAGACCAGACCTCTTGCTTTCTGTCCTTCAGAAAGGAGGCAAACCATTTCAACACTGTGCCACCCAGACCACACTCCATGCAATCTCTGCAGTAAGCGAGAGTGGGGCGCAGTGTCGAAAGCTGCTGAGAGGTCCAAGAGAATCAGTACAGCTTTCCCTCCCTTATCTGGAGTCTCTTCGATGCTCTCAGAGCCCTCTAGTAGGGCCTTCTCTGTACTAAACTTGGACCGTAAACCTGACTGGCTTGAGTGGAGATCATTTGCTTCTGCAAACTTGTAAACCACAGAGTGTACATATTTTTCTATCGTATTAGCAAAGAATGAAAAAGCAAAGAGATGGATCTATAGTTGTAGAGTATAGTTTGGTCTGCAGTGAGTTTTTTCAACAGCGTAATCACTATCGCACTTTTCCAATTCGCAGGAAACTGGCCAGTGCAAAGGGACAGATTCAGGATACTATTAACTGTAGGGTTCAGTATCTCTGCCTTAGGTCAGAAATTTAGCAGGGCAAGGATCCGAAGGAGAGCCCGACTTCAGGCCCTTCATTATTGTTAAGGAAGTTTCTAAAGGAATGGGGGGAGAACAGGAAAGGTAAGAATTTACTATCTTATTTTGCTAGTCATGCAGGGGGGCGTCCTTGGTTTCGGCCCCTCATGTGATCTAAAAGAGGATTGAATCTCTGTAATTTTCGTATAAAAAAAAATTTGCGAACTGGTTGATTCGATCCCCGGAGAAGGGACGATGGTTCGACCCGGCATTAGGTGATGAGAAACTAAGTTCTCTGCTTTTTTTCCCCGTGGATTCGATTTTACGTGTGAAAAATACTTTCTTTTCCTCCTGAATCCTCTTATGATAAGTTCTTATAGCTTTTTTATATTTTTCTTTATTTTCCCTGCTGAAATCTTTCCTCCATGCTCTTTCCAGATGTTTACAGTCCTTTCTATCCTGAACCAGAGTGGCGTTGAACCATGGGGCAGAGCGTCTAACCGGTTTAGGCGGTCGCAGGATCAAAGGGGCAAGAGCCCACGCACCTCGCTTAACCCAGTGTTCCAGGAATTCTACATCCTTCTCTATATTCCCACACAGCACAATAGGGTGTCTGGCTAGTTCCTCTGTACAGGCTTCTGATGTAATTCTATGTAAAGGCCTATATAAAAACTGTACCTGCCTCAACTGGGTCTGTTGAGGTTTAAATAGTTTCTGAACCCTAAAAACAATCAAGAAATGGTCAGACCATGGTAAAGGCTGGGGTGCATCAGTTTGAATAGCAGTATTAGAGAAAATGTGATCCAGAGTATGACCCTTGTTATGTGTATTAGATAGGACATACAGGAAGATATGTAGGACTTCCATAGATTCCAATAAAGAGGTCGTATCGGCCAACTCTAGATTGTCCATGTGGATATTAAAGTCCCCAAGGACAAAAAAGTTTTTAAATCTGGGAGCCAGTGATGCAATGGTATCACCAAAGGTTTTTTAAAAAAGCCCCTACATACCCTGGGGGTCTATAAATTAAGGCTCCAGCTAAGCAATGATGGGGAGAAAGAGTGCATTGGAAACTGAGGCATTCTGCCCCTTCTATGTCCTCCATAGAAATGGGGGAGAGGGGGAGGTGTGTCTTCCTAATGATTGCAATTCCACTCCATTTGCTACCCACCCGGTCTTTCCTCAAGATAGCGTAGCCTTGGGGAATAGCCACGGCTATTGTAGGGTTAGAGTTCTCAGCAAGCCACGTTTCAGTCAGAAACAACAAATCTGGCTCTTTCTCTAACAATAGGTCATGAATATGTAAGTCGTGTTTATTCAGGGAACGGCAATTTAGCAATAGGGCACTGATATTATCATGTTTGTTACTGCCCTCAGTGGAAAGATAAAGAGGACTCGTAGCTAAATCGCTCCTTAAGCCACCATTAGAAACCTCCCATTTACAATGGTTACATTTTTGGATAAAAATATCTTTAAATGGAGCGTCCCTGCAGCTTATTGTGATTCTTATATCCATTAGGGCCTCTCTACTGTAACATAGAGTCTTCTCAGAAAGGCCTGTAAAACCGGCAGTGTCCTGCGCCTGTCGCCTCCGGGGCGCAGACGGGCTTGCCTTTGGCGCGCCCGCTGCACCGATGCTGCATCTAGTGCTTTGTAGAGGCTAAGCAGAGACAACTAGAACGTTGACCATAGAAGGCTGGTCCGCTCTAACAGGCGGGCACCGTGTCCATGCGCTGTGAAAGTCCAGACTAAGTTAAAAACACATAAAAATCATTTGTTTTCCATTCCCATCAGCAACTTTCTAAAATGGCAATTTTTTACTAAGGCTAAAAGTGCAAAAGTGCGGAACACAAAAAATTACTCGGTACACGCACTCACGGCAGAAAGCCAGGTACTCAGGCTCATCTGTCACAGGCTGCCCGGACGCTGCTTCCAGTGCTTTGTAGAGGCTAAGCAGAGACAACTAGAAGGCTGACCATATGTAGGAAGGTGGACACCTGACTATGGTTACCCCAGATTTTTTGCCTTGTGTTTAGCTTGTTTTCGACTTAGTTGGCCTGGTTCCCGCTAATCAGGGCCCCAGGCTATCTGCTCTCTCTTTAAAATGGATTCCATGCACCCTAGGTGCATAACCAAATTGGTACTGGACACCTTGTCAGCCCCTATATAGTGCAGTATAGGTGTCAAGGGCATAGGTGCATCCAAGGCCTACCAGGGGCTGCAGCATAGCTTTTGCCACCCCTGGCTGGTTCTTAAATTTACACAACTGGCTGATCACTCAGCTGGGGCAAGCTGGTGTAATCACCTCTTGCTTAGATATAATGTACCTATATCTAAACCTATATCTGGACACATATAAACCTATAAGTCACTCCTATGGCAGGCCTTATCAATCCTGGAGGCAGAGTGCATGGTTTAACGTGAGATGGTGCTCGAGCATGAGCTGAGCCTGTCTGCAGCTGTCGGGAACAACTCCCTAAGCTGTTCCGGGATAATGCCATAGCATATACTATTAAGTGCATTATAAACCATCGCAGTTATTTTTTTTTTTTTTTGAAGACGTTTATTATTGTAAAAGAAAAAGTGCAGTACATATAGCAGAGCCTACAACCCTGTGGGCCGGCTGCAAGAAATCCGTGAATTGTACAGGCATAGGGTTACAGAGGAAGGCATTATGCATCATCTCATTCTTTGTCTGGCGTGCTTCTTCACTGGTGGATTATGTATACGCTTCACATTTCGCACACAATCTGTTCCATAATTGACGTCTCATTTTACATTTTCCTATAATTCAACCAGTAACTTTTCAACATAAAACAGGGATGATCATATCAGTATGTCCCAGTGTGTCTGTGTTGCCAGTGCCGTGCCACATATCATCCGTGCGCACGGCGCCAACGTCCCATCAACATGTTGGACATGCGCCAGCGGCGCAGCAGTGAAATGTGGGGTCTATAGCCCGCGTGTGTGAATAGCTGTGAAGCTGGTGTGGGACAGGGTCGGTGGGCGGTGGCATCCCCCCGTTCGTCGGTTCAGTGTACGGCGTGCGTGGCAGACACAAGTGTCGCCCCTGTTGCATGTTCGGTGGGTGGCACCCATTCCTGCGTTCCTTGCCGAGTGTCCAGTCAGTGGCGCTTAACCGCCGCTGTGTGACGGTGTGTGTTCACGCAACTGGTAAGCACAGGAGTGCGAAATCTTTAACTTGGGGTTACGTGGGGGGGGGTCGGACATGAGGGGGGGAGGGGGGGAAAGTGTACTCGTGGGGGCTGGGTCAGGGCAAAGTTGCTAAGATCCGTGTTCGGGCTGTTGTGTGGTGGAGGGTCCTCGTGTGTGTGCGGCTGATTGTTGGTCGTGGCTTGTGCGTCGGGGGGAGTCAGTGCTGCCTACATTGAGGGGGGGGGGGCCAACGCGGCGCATGTTCCTGCCTAAGGTGTCGCCGCTCGTGGGGCGCCTATCCTTCTCAGCTGTCTCTGCGTGAGCCCCCTGGCCTCGCCTTCCTCCCGCAGGGACACCAGGATATCATTCCATACTTGTGCGATCGGGAACTGCCTCAAACCCGCTATCTCTTCACTTCGCAGCGCCGTGCCCTCTGCTCTGGCCCAGTTGAGAAAGGATGTGTACCAGTGTGCGGGGGTTGGTGGTTCTCTACTTTTCCAGTGCTTGGTGAGCAGGCGCTTGGCCGTGATAAGGCCTAGGTCCCAGAACCGGGCTAGCGTTTTATTTTGTTTAGTTCTCTTGTATAGCCCAAGAACGCATGCCTCCCACGTGTTGGGTAGCCCCGGGCCTGTGCTGTGCGTCAGGAGCGATGTCACCTCCCCCCAGTATGTGGACAGAGTCGGGCAGCTCCAGAGCATGTGTAGGATGTCGGCATCCAGCAGGTCGCACCTGGGACAGGCTGTGGTGTCTGTCGCGAAATACTTATTTATTCTGTCTGGCGACAGATATGCCTGATGCAGTATGTACAGTTGAATAGTGCGGAAGCGGGAGTTACGTGGGATGTTCACAGGGCTGGCTAGGACCAGTTTCCATTCTTTGTCTGTCCACCCCCTCCCCCGATGGGTCGCCCACTTGTCCCTGATCGGTTGTGTGGACCTCTGAGTGTGCATGAGGAGCGCCTGTGCCAGCCAGTGTGTAATGTGTGATCCCCTGCCCATAACATGTAGGTACTGGATCAAGTAATGAAGTTGTGGCTCCTCCTGGATGTCCCCCCAGGACTCCGTGTACGCCCTCACCACTGACGCGTGGAGCAGGAATTGCCCTGCTGGCAGGCCAGTGCTCTCCGATAGTTCCGCAAAAGGAAGCAGGCCCCCTTCCGCGTAGAGGTCTCCCATCGTCTCCACTCCGGCAGCCACCCAGGGCTCCATGCTACGTGGTGACACCATCCCATTCCTCCGGGGGGTACCCAGCAGGGGAAGGGCGGGGGCATACGGTTTGACGTCCTTCGTCAACTTCAGGCAGCGAAGGAAGGGCAGGGGGCGAGGCCCTTTGGTCAGTGGGTGAAACAGGGCACACACCTGCGGGTGTGTCCACTGGTGGTCCGCATTGGCGGTGTCGTCGAGGTGTGAGTCGCTAAGCCAGTACGTGACCCACTGCAGCTGTGCTGCCAGGTAGTATAAATAAACCATCGCAGTTATATGTTAACTTTGGTTTGGCTTTATCAAAACATGTTGTGTAAGGTGTCATACGATTTGGAATACTATCCCCTCAACAGTCCTGTCAACGGGGATAGCATTCCACCCCTCTAGAGGGAGAAGACATGTTACTTTACTGAAACGCGGTTGATTTTTAAAAGAGCCTCAGCATCACAAAATGGACGCTTCTGCCACAGACACGAGTCTGACCTCCTGCTGCTGACCGAAACGCAGCTGAGGAGGCCTGGACAAAGGGTTTCCTGTCACGGGGAGGTGTCACACCACCCCAAAAAGGAGATAGTGGATTGTAGCAGGGAGGTTTGAAAGAAACCAGACAGTGCCTGGGGAGCACAAGGCTTCCCCTTGCATAATTTGGTCAAACCGGTTCTGGGGCACACCAGCCCCAGTCCCAGCGCTACCCTGGACAAAGGGAAAGGGGTGTAACCACCCCCTTCCTGGGTCCCACCCATAGGAGGGACCTAGCAGGTAATCCAGCCCACCAGATTGGTATAAGAGTGGGAGCAATGCCCAAGCATTCAGATTATCCTGACAAACTTATGAAACGAAATTCTGGACCCTTCGACATCCTACTCGACGTAGAAGACTGAAGAATCTCCCTTGTGGTCAAGGAGTGACCACCCTGTGCAAACAGGCACCATCCAGCACCTCGACGTTTGCTTTGTTGCAGTTCCCGCCGGAACTCGTGCGACAGTTCGACAAGACCCAGCGTGCCTGCCTTCTAACAGCCCGATCCACAGTCCCTGCAAAGCTGAGACCCGTGGAGGCGACCTGAAGCGTGGGGCCCGCCATCTTGGAAAGACCACGAGGCGCTGACCGTGCAGCTCCCGAGGCACCCTCGAAGCTATGCATTGGGGTTTGAGAAGCCCCAGCCCTGAGCCTCTCTTGCACCGAAGCTCACCCCTCTACACTCGTGGGGCCCTGCTGCATATTTTGGCTCAACGCGTTGGCCCGGTCACTTGCCCGTTGGTTCCACCCTGGTCACTGCTGAGTGACCCAGACTCTATCCCCTGTGCTTTCAGATCATCATATCTTCGATCCACCCTTGGATCACACCGGACACTTCTCCTCTCGACGCCTGCAGCATCTACAGCTCCAAGCACCAGCAACCTGCGTGACAAAATCCGACACTACTTCGCACCTGTGCACCCGCTTCCTGTGGGTGAGGTAACTCAGTAACGCCGGTGTTCCTACACTGGTACTCACCTCTAGTGTATGTGTCTAAAGTTTCGTCCTTCTAGGTTGAGCGGAAGTCTCCTTTAACAGTAACGCGAAGATCCTTCTCGCGTTGCAAGGACCCCCATTGTGGACCTGCGTTTCTGACCCTCCGATCGTCTGGTTCAAGGCATTGCCCTAACTGATGAATTCCTCAATTCGCCTGTTTCTTTCACCTTGACAATAATATATCCCTGAAATTCGTGCTGAAATCCATTTTCAGACCCACCCCACTGTGGTGTCAATTGAAAGAGTAATTTCTTTAGGCAATCATTGTCTGTCCTGAAGATGAACCGATATTGTGTATGGTTCGAAACGTCGTCGACCTGAATGCACTAAATGCATAGTTGACTAGAATTGTTCATGCATATGTGTATACTTGTGGATTGTCTATTTATGATTTATGATATCTAGATGACCCAACCTTGCCTGTTACTTTTACGTTTTGTTTGTGCCCCCAGTGGGTTAGTCGGACATCGGCTGGTGTCCCACTTTCATCACACTGTGTGTCATATTTCCTTGTGATCTTCCTTTTTAAGTTATTAAACTGTCCGGCTGGACAACTCTTAAAAAATATAGTCCTATTTAGTCTATATTTATTGTCTTAACAATTTTCTCTTTAGTCTAAAGACCACTGTTCTTTGAGAAAAAAAAAAACAGGCCTGTGCATGGCATCATAAAATTCTTTTGATTGGTTGGGGGTCGCTCCAGGCCCCAGAGAGGGTGGGAAAAGCAGAGCCGACCCAGGCACCCGCTCCGCGGTGTGAGAAAGTGAATGCTGAGGCTCCTCCGTCTCATCGCTCAACGAACGGGGCAATGTCAAAGTGCGCTTTGACTTCTTGTGCTTAGGTCTGTGGTCGCACTCCAGGCACCAGAGACCTACCAAATCGGGGTCTGTGACGGACATGGCACGGTGATAGGCGCCATACGGCTTGAACCCCGACTAGACATCCCTACATACCAAAAGAAGTAATTCAAAACACTTTATTTCAGCCACCAGGGCCATAAAAGTACAATACATCACACTATACGACATACATCACAGAATAGATCATAAAAATACATAATTACCTAAAAATATGTTTTAAAAAACATATATATATATATATATATATATACATATATATATATATATATACACACACATACACAATTATTTAAAAAAGGGACAATCTCATTAAAAGTGAGATGTTGCTAAAATATTCCAGATGGAACCCAAATAAAAGGCGCTTGGATGTGGGACATCAAGCGGGAGAGCGACAAAGAGCTTTCCTGCAGAGCACCCATAAGGCTCCCAAACATTTTGCAATTGAACTAACCATTACTATGCAAGAGCCTGATCTTAGAATACGGAGGGCGTCCTGATGGTTCTGTACACCTATTAACCTGCAAATCCATACCAACCAATTGTGTCAGGGTTATAATAACCTGTGCAGACGAACAAAACGTAGGAAGCACTTTCCTCCTGGTGGTCACAAGGGGGACAAGTGGTGCCTTCTTTGTCCTTCCAGCCTGATGTAAACGTTCTGAGAGGTAAAGTGCCTGTGTGAAAGTGAAAATAGAGTTTTCTATGCAGTGGAAGGGTCACCACATCCCAAAATAACTCCTGCCCTGAAAGGACTTAATGTCCGTGTAATCACTTGTTAATTTAGCAGTGTCTGACTACCGAACATCCTCAGTCTCCATAAGTGACTAAAGGGAGCCGACAAAGGTTGAAAAAGTCTGTCAAAAAGTGACAGGAGGCAGTTCTCTGACTGATTTGCGGTGGATGGGGCGGAAAGAATATAACTGACGTCAGACGCTGGGGCGGCGCCTATATAGACGACGCGGATGTCACCACGATGATGAACCCGACGCCTACGAAGTAACGCGGAGTCGACCGAAGCCCCTTATCGTAGTGCAGGTGTCCTGCTATGAAAAATCTTCCGGATCCAGCCTGGCGCCTGGAAGTTCAAAGGTAATGAAGAACCGGGTTTTAGAACCCAGCGGCACCAGGGGCACGCCCAAAGTCTTCGAGTTCACCTGTCTTAGAATACAGAGACAAGGGATACTTCTCGGTGACGTCAAAGATCAAATTTATTAGCTGCAACCAGGAACAGAAATCTACGAAGTACGACACAAGTAGGTTCGTCAGAAACTGCTCAATTTTCGTGTTGCGAGACATCGTCTTTTATGCTAAAAATCACATTCCTGACAAACACCCATTATTTACGAATTGTCCAATCAAAGGTAACATTGCAAAAGGTATCGCATGACGACAAACCCACTTTTCAGTTGTCCAGCCCACCATCAATTACACGGGAAAGCCCAACATTCTTTCTCGAACAGGCCAGACAAACTCATAATAAAAGACCACAACCCATACCATAAACAAGCCATAAAAGAAGGAACAGAAACAGATGAGCAGCAGGATAAAGGTTGTGTGCGTGTGCAATAAACTCAAAAATGTCCTGTTCTTTGATCTTAATCTCGATCAACTACCGGACAAGGAACTGGCTTAGCAAGGCTAGCTTCAGGCAACGAGGTCAGTTCGCTCAGGTCAGCTAGGAGTCAGCTAAAGTGTACGTGTACCAAAAGACTTGTTCGGCCGTAGTCATCAGCCTATGTGAGGGCAACCACAAAATGGCTGCATACACAAAATGGAACCCGAGGGTTCAGAACGAAATCCCTAAATACATAGTGAATCCATCGGTCTAGCATGGCGAAGTCACTCGTACATGCCGCACTCACTAGTTACGGTTCACTACTATCAAATTCGTAACAAAACCATGACCTTTATGAAACGGGTTCAGAATTCACGGAACCTCAGACCCTCCTTTTGCCCTTACATAGGCAATAACCTAAACTCACATCAATCTGAATCCAGGTCTATATTCATCAGATCATCAAGATGTTGCTGGAGAATAATCCTATTACTTAGTAACTCTCTTGAGACAGGTCTCCTTGCACACGTAGTAGCACAGAGGCAACATATAGCAGGAGCACACTGTACACAAAGACAAAACAGGAAAAGAATCGCTAAAACCATCCCAATGATCATCAGAATTTTCCATCCCCAAGTGGATAACAATTCCCAAAACCATCCCATCAACGACCAATCTCCTTCGTCCACATGTACAGACTCAGAGATCTTATGTAGCTTGGAAATGGCCTGGTACACTGTTGGAGCATTGTCTGGAATGAAAACGCAGCAGCTCGATTGAATCAATTTACATAACCCTCCTCTATCTGCAAGTATAACGTCTAACGTAACTCGATTCTGCAACATCCTAAGACGATCCGATTGGAGCTCAGCAGTCAAGTTACTAAGGGCACCGGCAGTCTCAACTATGGTGGACTCAACCACTCTCGTCAATCGCCGTATGTTCCTACTATTAACCATAGGTCCCCAAAACGGCGGGAAACCCTTAAGAAAATCTCCCAATTCTTGTCCTGAAGTATCTTCCTTACTGAAGACACCTCTAGCCACTCTCGTTCTATGATAATCTGCGGCTGCAGTATACGTAGGGGGCAACAGAAACGAAACATAACATGTTCCCGAAAAATCAGGGGGCAACCATGTATATGCTCTATCATAGCAGACAAAATACGTACCCTTAGCTGCTAAAAACGATGGGGAAGTCTGGGACGCAAAAACATACGTCTCAGTGCAAACACTCTTCCCTAACTGAGCTCTCGGATTCTTGCCATTACCTTGCAGACAAAAATGACCACGATGAGCAATATTACTCGGATTATCTTTCATGGAACGCAGGATATAGACTTCATGGGCATAAAAGAACATCGTCCTATACGCCCACACAGATCCACTATAGCTGAATGGCAGAACCAAATAAGGGATACCTTTATCTGTAGTATGAGGCATAAGCCCACACACCCAACAATTAGTGGTGTTCACTACTAACTGATGCTGATGCAGAAGTTGTATAAAGGAATTATTAGCGAATTCCAATCTTCTAATTGATTCATGTTCAGGTAAAGGGTGAAAAGAATGCGAAGAAATAGTAGTAGGAAAAGACATAGGTTGTGTGGTGGGTGCAAACGTCACTTGAAAAGAGAAAACAACATATCCCACCAAAAACATCGTCATGCTAAGTAGCATTAAAAGGCACGTTATCAGAAAACATTTGCTACTCATTAATTTACACAGTCTCGTCTTAAAGTTCATTTCTACAACAGCTCTCTCGATCTCAAAAAACTCCATCCTCTAACCGTGCTGTTCGCTGCAGTTGGTTCTCTTCGGCTTAGATGTACGTCTGTAAGACCAGGGAACACCCTAGAACAAACCAGAACCGTCAACCTTGTGTCTACCGGCTGTACACTCTAATGCTTTATACCGCAACCCTACAGCTGAACCCGGATGGCGGTTCGAAAAAGTAAAATAGGTCAAAACAGCTTTTCGGATGAGAGAGCGTAGTTTCAAAAATAGAAAGAAATTATTTTATTTGTCCATCAACTCTCGGTCGTAAATTATAGCGGCCTTTACCAGGCAATGTCTGATCACGAAACAACAACTCAGGCTCAGTAGTGTCTAGTCTCAAAGAAGGGGACACAGCTTCTTGCAAAATATCGTTGTCCTCACGCTCAGAGCTTGTCCCAACCAAACGCGCGTCACTGAATGGAACAAAACGTGGCACAGTCTCAGTTTCTGAATCACTAACACCCTCCTGGACCCACTGGTCGTACGGCAGAGGCAAAGAAACCCTCTTACAATGTACGCCGTGGATCCAGTTCTTCTTGCCGTGTACTCTCACTGCGGTACGCGTCAATAAAAGGACCTGATAGGGGCCAGTCCAGCGGGGCTGATCGTTCTTTGTCCGCTGAAAATTTTTCACCAGAATCCACAAACCAGGATCAATGGCGTGTCCTGGATCTTCAGATGCTTGTGGGAGGGTATCGTGAACCTGTTGGTGTAAGACACGCAATTTAGCGGTCAAATCATACAAATAGTCGATCAGTACAGGATGTTCAATCTCGCTAAACTTTGTCGGCTTCGGCACTCCCCATATATTTGCCGGGTGACCAAATACGATCTCGTAGGGGCTAAGGCCCACTCGAGAATGCACTGTAGTTCTAGTTGACAAAAGTGCCAATGTCAAAGCATTGGGCCATTGGAGACCAGAGCTCGCCTGAATCTTGGCTAACTTCAGTTTCAAAGTGCCATTGTAGCATTCGACTAACCCAGCTGATTGGGGGTGATTTGCAGCATGGAATTTCTGCTTAATTTCCCAAACCTTCACACACTCTCTTCATAACTTGGCCCACAATTTCACTTCCGTTATCACTCCACACCATCCTTGGCAATCCGTATCTAGGGAAAAATTCCTTGAGTAGGGCTTTGGCTGTGGACAAGGCAGTATTATCTTTCAGGGGGTATGCTTCTACCCATCTCGAAAAGGCACAAACAACCACAAGGACGTATTTTAGGTTGTTACATCTTTCCATGTGGATGAAATCCAATTTTAGAACCTCGAACGGATACGTCGGAGGCGCTAAGTGCCCAGCTGGAGTTGGAGTTCCCTTGAGAGGATTATACATCAGACAAACCATACAATTCTGTGGAGTGGTGTGGCTCACTGGTTAGAGGCGGCAGACCCGGGAGCAGAAGCCAGCCGGGACCATGGTTCAATTCCCGACGCGGCAGGGTCTTGGACTTCGGTCAGCGGACTCGATAATCCTCGCTTCGGTGCCTACTCTAATCAGGGGTCCCACTCGGTAACTCTGGGCATAGCTTGCCTAATCTCCACAACGGCCCCTCCAACGCCGGGGATGCTTGGCTCCACCTTGGGGACTCCTAGCAGGGACCATCCCACAGGGAAAGCCAGGACGGGTTCCCCAGCGTTACACAGCGCCAGGAAACCTCCGGGTAACAGTGTGCTTTACAAGCTCAAACATAATAATAATAATAATAATTCTTGACCAGATTCTCCACACACTTAGGAATTCCAGCATTCTGCCATACCGGAGCCAACAACTTACGAATCCCTTTCGCACTAATGTGAGCCATTCCATGCGCCATCGTAACCACAGCAAGCACATACGCATCAGGTAACAACCATCGCTGATGTTCTGACAACTCAATTCAACAACCAGTCGAATCCAATTTTCCCATACTCTCTCTCCACACGTTCAATTCTTTCTCTGTAGCTTCTGCCTGAATTGACTTCACACTCTCTATTGTATCCTCACACATTCCTCTATCCAGAACCCATCTTGCTGGACCCGCAACATACATACGACTCATCACATCTTTCGCCGTCTCTTTCGCAACTTCATCCGCAAATGCATTACCACGACCAACGTCATCGGTAACCTTCTTATGTGCACTGCATTTCACGATCGCAACTTGCATCGGCAATGTAAGTGACTCAAGAAGTTCATTCACCAACTGACCATGCTAAATTTTCGTACCATGCGAAGTCAGAAACCCACGTTCTTTCCACAAGCGACCGAAACTATGAGCAACACCAAACGCATACTGGCTATCGGTATACACAGTCACTCTCTTTCCTTTCGACAACACACATGCTCTCGTCAGTGCTATAACTCTGCTGCTTGAGCGGAATTTTGTGGGACACGTGCAGCTTCAACAATCGTATACAAAGTCGTAACCGCATATGCTACTGTCGTATCCCCATTCGGAAGCCTAAAGCATGAACCATCTACCCAAAAGGTACCCTCAGACTTCACAAGAGGAGTGTCTTTCAAATCAATTCTACCCTTCGTTTCTTCCTCTGTCCTAAGAAAGCAATCATGCTGTTCCTGAACATCCGTCTCTACAGAAATCGGCAACAACATAGCTGGATTCAACGTGTTGCATCGCTTTATATGCACGTGACTCGCCAAAAGCGTCAACTCGTAACCTGACAATCGAGCACTAGTTAAGTGCTGTGTTTTCGTCCTTTTTAATAAAGTATCCACTGCATGTGGGACCATCACAATCAATGTATTATCCATTACCAAACCAGCAGACTGTCAAATAGAAACAGCTGCTGCCGCTGTAGCTCTCAAACAACTCGGCAACGCTCTAGCTACCGGATCTAAAGTCGACGAGAAATACGCACATGGACGATGTTAATCGCCAAACTGCTGAGTCAGGACTGAAAATGCACATCCCTCTCTCTCTCGAGAATATAGAGTGTAAAAGGCTTACTGTAGTCGGGAGTACCCAACACAGGAGCCGAACACAATGCATCACGCAATTCAGAAAAACTCTTCTGACATTCGTCAGACCAAGCAAGAGGATTCAGAGTATCCTTAAGAGTAGGTGCTAACAAAGGTTTCGCAAGCAACGAAAAGTTCGGAATCCATTGCCTACAGTACGAAGTAATACCCAAGAAAGCACGCACTTCTCTCTGTGTGGTTGGCACATTCATTTTCGCAATTGCTTGAATTCGTTCTGGGGTCAACCTTCTTCCCTCCTTCGATAAGAGATGACCTAAGTAGGTCACTTCTTGTCGACAATACTGCAACTTCGAAGGTGACACTTTATGATGGAGGTCAGACAAATGTCGCAACAAAGAAAAAGTAGCTTCTTTACAAGTCTCTTCATCGTCAGCAGCAACTAACAAATCGTCTACATACTGAATAAGAGCAGCACCATCAGGCAAGACAATCGTATCAAGTTGTGTTTTCAAAGCCTGACTATAGATGGATGGACTCTCACAATAGCCTTGAAGAGCGCGCTTAAATCTTAAGCTTCGGCCTCCTAAAGAGAAGCCAAAAATATCTCTACTCTCCTCGGCAATCGGACGCTGAAGAAAGCATTCTTCAGGTCAATCACCGAAAACCAAGTAGCTGAAGCAGGAATCATAGTCAGTAAAGCAGTAATATCTGGAACAACAGGAAACTGTGGCACAACAATTGTGTTCACTTCTCGAAGATCGATCACAAACCTATACACAGGCGGTTGAGAAGAATCAGTACGTTTCAGGACAGGCAAAACTGGACTATTGCACACATTACCTCTCGTCTCTTCTATCACACCTTTCTCAATCAGATCATAGATAATCGCTAAAAGTGCTCTTTCACCATCACTAGAAATTCTATATTGGGGAATACGTGGAAATCTAGCATTCGCTTTCAGCGTCACAACATATGGTGGAATCTCCAAAAGACCCACGTCATTAGGACCAGTAGCCCAAAGAGTATCTGGGAGAGAACGCAATTCCAATGGAAGCCGATCTTTAGACAAATATATCGGAGAGATCACTCTCTTACCCAATGTAAGCTGTACTCCTGAAGAAGAACAATGCAATGTCGCATACAATCTCTTCAACAAGTCCAAACCCAACAAATTCTCACTACAACCTGTTGTTAAAATGAGGGGTTGTGGTATCTCCCACCTTCATGCCCCCCAGCGTCTCCGCATGTAATGGAGCTACTCGCGGTAACATCACTTAGAATGTCACCGCGACCAGCGTTCCAAGGCGAGCGCCGGGGGCGAGAGTGAAACGGACTCCGTGAGGGTTGTTGTGGCTGAGGTCGTTAGGTTATACTCTGAACCTAATAAATGTCTTATGTACCTTCAACGTATCGTCCTTGCATTTTTATGGCCATTTCTACACTGGCGACGAGGGTCTTTAGGAATCTACGACCTCAACACGCACGTGCGAACGGAACGGGCAGCTGGCTGTAAAAGAGTATTTGTACGCTCTGAGGAAGACCGAAGTGCGGAGAAAGTATCGCAAATAGTAGCGACAGCAGGTTCGAGGGTGAAGAGTGCGATCCCGTAGCAGACTGAAGTGCAGAGAAAGGATCGTAAAGAGGAGGGACAGCGGGTCTGAGCGTTGAAAAGTCCTGTCCCTGTTTAAGAAAAAGTAAGGTAACGCCTGCCAGCTGTCTTTAAGCGCGCTGTGTTCTGACCCGAGAGTAACGATCTGACTGTGATGAACTAGGGGTCAAGGAAGCGTGTGAAGCGGCTGTAGTAGCGAGGGTCTGACGAATTTAACAGTTAAGCGCCAGCTGGGATCGTTCTATAACCAGCATTTGACAGTCAGCTGGCATGTAAGAGGCAGGCGCGCCGTGCCATACCCACATGAGGAGACTGAGTGTGAGTTTGTGACAGGGAGTCACGGAAGTGTGGTGTCTGCGGAGAGTTTTACACTACGTGGATGAGAGGCGATAGCGGTGTGATATTTACCTGACTAGCCTCGCTTCTACAGCTGTGGTTGCGTTGCCCTCATCAGGAAGCTGTCAGCGCGCCAGGACGAATTTCATATTGTCTTCACCTTATTCTGATGTACATGTTGAAGTGACTGGCAGCGTAAGCAGCGCTCTACCCTCTGGCGCGTTGTTTGTATAAAAGGAAAACTTTTGCGTTCTACACATCTTGTAATTTTCACAGGCGCAATGGCTTTGTGAATTTCAGTCAGTGTGCAACCTTGGAACTTGTTTGGATTCTCCTCACGAGCCTGTAGCATTCTGCTCAGAGGGGTGTTGGCTATGTAAGACACCTACAGCGAGGCGAGAATTGTAACTGTGAGCCCTTCACTGCTGTTTGGGATTATTTTGTGCAAGATCAAAGAAATGGCAATCTTCTAGTGTAAAATTGGTATCTCCGTGAACTGGCGTGCACGCCACTGTGCCTTCAAATGTTTTAAATGCTTCCCGAATACTAAATGTAGAAATAGAGAGTTAGTTGATTCGGTGTTGAAACCTCTTGGTAGAGGTGGAGAAGTGTGGCTCACTGGTTAGTGGAGGCAGACCCGGAAGCAGAGGTCAGCCCGGGACCAGGGTTCAATTCCCGGCTCGGCGGGGTCTTGAGTCCTAAAAATGTCCATGGACTCGACAATTCTCACTCTGGTGCCTACCCCTCGCGGCGGGATGCTTGGCTTTCACCTTGCGGATACCCTGCCGGGGTTATCTCACAGGGGAATACCAGGACGGGTTCCCTAAGCAAGCGCTTAGAAACCGCTCGGTGATTTGCGCTATATAAATTCCTGTACATTTACATTTACAGTTACATTTACATTTACAAGAGGTGTACTTTGCTAGTTTAGTGGGTTGAGAATAGCACTGTGCCCTACTAGTCACTGTATCAACCAGCAATATACACACATTGTTTTTTTTTCTCTTTGCCATTGAATTCTGTGACACTGTACCATGCAGAGCGTGACGCCTCCACCCTTTTTCCTGACTAACCCCGGGGAACCTACTATTCAGTGGAAAAAGTGAAAGAAAGTGTTTTTGAATTATGCTACTGTGTGTGGGCCAAACCTTGGACTAGAAAGGAAGGTAGCATTATTGGCGTATTACCTGGGAGCAGAAGGGGAAGAAGTTTTAGATCACCTCCCAGATCTAGGGACGCAGGAGGCAAGGGGTCTTAATGAGCTAGAAGTAAGTCTTAAGAAATTGGATTTACACTATCTCCCTAAGATGAGCACCATAATGGAGAGGTATCATTTTGGGAAAAGAGCACAGAAGGAGGGGGAATCTATCGAAGATTTTGTCTCTGAATTAAGAAAACTAGCTGTGACATGCAAGTTTGGTGGTGCAAGTGAGGAAAGGATCAGGGACCAGTTTGTATTAGCTTGCAGAATGGAGCGTGTACTTGAGGAGTTATGGCTTAAGGATGACCCACCCTTGAGGGAGGTTTTACTTATAGCAAAACAAGTTGAGCACATGTTACAGTGCGTCAAGGAAATAAAGCAAGACACTGGGGAGAAAAGAAGCGAAGATAAACCCAATGTAAGTGAAGTGGTGACCGAGTGTGAAGCTGTTTCCGTGATTACATGCCAGAAAGTAGTGGGCAAAGAGCAGAAGGAGAGCAAATCGGGAGGACAATTCAAGGCCACCTGCTATAGATGTGGTAAGCAGGGGCATCTAGCAAATGACAAAGTGTGTCCCGCCCTCAGGTTCACCTGTAACAAGTGCGGAAAGAAAGGTCATTTCAGGCAGTATTGCAAGAGTGGACAAGGATTCAGTAGACAGAATAGAGACAGGACGAACGTGGTGTGTGATGAAATTGTGGTGCAAGTGAACGGAAGTCAGATCCAAGGCCTCAATGACACTACGTGTGAAGAAATTGTAGTACAGGTTGATGAAGGTCAGGTCTGCAGCCCCAAAGACACCATAAAAGTGGGGAGTACCGAGTTAGAAGCATTATTTGATTCCTGTTCTAGGATAACTATCATTAGTGCAAGGGAATTCTCCTGAGTGTCCAAGGGGAGGATAATCTTGAGGAAAATGGATGTGAGGCCCGGGGGGTATGCGGGTCGTCCCATCTCAATGAAAGGTTACTTTTGGGACAAAATTGAATACAGGAACAGGACAACAGTGTCCAAGGTGTATGTGTCTACAGTCGGGGATAACATTTTGGGTTGGCAGGCACAAAAGGAGTTGGGGGTCTATCTCAATCCTAATAGTAATCCCCGGATCTTGATACAGGAGATACAGGAACAAAATGAAGACTTAGTGACTGAGTTCAAGGAAGTATTCAGAGAGGAGCCAGGATGCTTGAAGAACTACTGTCAAAAGATAAAATTGAAAGAGAACGCAAAGCCGGTTGTGGCCAAGGTCAGGAAGCTTCCCATTGCCATCCAAGTAGAGGTGAAATCAGAACTAGAGAAACTGTGCAAGGCAGGTGTCATCGAACCGGTGGAAGCGACGGAATGGTTGGCACCCATCGTGGCCACAAAGAAAAAGGATGGGTCGGTTTCGGCTCTGCATAGACCTGAGAGCGCTGAACAAAGAGGTCGTGGTCGATCGATTTCCACTACCGAACATCACCCAGATGATGAGCATGCTAGAGGGGGCAAAGGTATTCTCCACACTCAACCTCACCTCAGCTTACTTTCAGATCAAACTGCCCGAAGAGTCGCAAGAACTAACAGCGTTTGTGACACCCATGGGCGCGTACAAGTTCAAAAGGATGCCCTTTGGGTTGGTCTCGGCGGCAGCCGTGTTTCAGAGGCTCATGGGGAACATCTTGAAAGATATCCCTGGTGTCGTATGCTACCAGGACGATGTGCTTATATTTGCAAAAAACCATAAAGAGCACGATGAGAGGCTGAGACGTGTGCTGGGAAGGTTTAGGTCGCAAGGACTAACGGTGAAAAGATAAAAGTGTGTTTTTGGCTGAGCAGAACTGGACTTCTTGGGACACAAGGTGACACCTGAAGGAATCTGTCCCAAAGCCGAGCTCCAGAACACCATTGTAAATTTGGTGCCCCCCACGAGCAAGGACGAGATCAAGTCATTTATGGGAATGCTGGAGTTCTACGGAAAATTCTTACGGAACCTTGCAGGAAGGACATACGCCATCAGGTTGCTACTCAAGAAAGAGACGGCGTTCAACTGGAGTCAGGAATGTCTGAGAGAGTTTGAAGATGTGAGGAAGGCACTTGCAGAAGCCCCCAGCCTTAAGTCTTACATACCCAACCGTGCGACAGTAGTCACCACCGACGCAAGCGCTAAAGGGCTGGGAGCGGTCCTCACTCAAGTAGGCAAAGGCGGAGAAGAAACGATAGCTTTCGCCTCAAACAACTACTCGGTGATCGAAAAGGAAGCTTTGGCAGTATCCTGGGCTTTGGGGAAATTTAGAGACTTCCTGTGGGGGACACAGTTCACTCTTCGTACTGACCACAAGCCGTTGGTAGAAGTCTTCAGCAAGAAGGGCCTAGATGCCATCTCCAGCAGGATCAGGCGTTGGGTGGTCGGTCTCCAGGAATACACTTTTGGTGTCGAGTACGTCCCGGGAACGTGTAACTTTGCAGCAGACTGTTTGTCAAGACATGTAAATGAAAATGAGGCAAAGGAAACGCATGACAAGGCGGAAGATGAAGTGGATGACCATCAGATGGAAAATGTCTGCGCAATCCAGAGAGCATTAGGAGAAGAAACATGGAAAAATGCGCTGAAAGAAGATGAAATCTTGGAGGAGGTGTGCAAAAGAGTAAAAGACAGATGGAAACACGAAGATAAACGGGAGGAGGCTCTGCGGCCATACTGGATTGTCAAAGACGAGCTGTCCATAGTCGATGAATGCTTGTTCAGGGGGACGAGATTAGTACCACCCGTGTCTATGAGAGAGAACCTTGTTGAGATGGCTCACGAAGGCCACATGGGCATCACCAAGACTAAAAAAAAGGCTCAGAGAGAACTATTGGTGGCCAAGCATGGACCTTGCAATCGAAAGAAAAATAAGAGACTGTATTCCGTGCAGCAACAGCGACAAAGTCTTGAAACAACTGACACCTCCAATGGTGTGCAGGCCGCCACCATCAGGACCCTGGGAGGAATTAGCGCTGGACATTGTGGGTCCATTGACTGGAGAAGTGCGCACGCTGTACATTCTGGTGCTCATGGATATGTACTCTAGGTGGCCGGAGGTGAAATTAGTGAGTGAAGTCACAACTAAGGTCGTCATTGGGTTCCTGCAAGAGTTGTTTGTCAGGGAAGGATTACCCAGCAGCCTACTCACGGACAATGGGGTGCAATTATGTTCGAAAGAGATGGAAGACTTCATTGTGGAGAGAGGTATCTCAAACAAACGTTGTGCTCTGTATCACCCCGAGACCAATGGCATGGTCGAGCGCTTTAATAAAACCCTCAAGGAGAGTATCCAATTGGCCAAGGCCAGTGGCATAAGCTGGAAGGAAGAAGTATGGAGGCGGGTAGAAGGATACAGGTTCACTCCGCACCAAACGACGGGAGTCACCCCATTCGAGTTGCTCCGCGCAAGGATACCAAACACCAAGCTATCCCCAGGGTGGATGGGGTGGCACAAGGGATGGTCAGATCACTCCAAGGAAGCGAAAGGGTTGGTGAAACAAGAGGGAGCTATGGTGGGGAGGAAAGAAAGATACGACAGGCTCAACTCTACACGGGAGGCCGGATTTAAAGTAGGGGACGACATTAAGATCAGGACCCCTACTGGTAGAGCAAGTTGGTCAGGATACAGTAGTCCCACCAAGATCACTAAATTGTTCAGGAATGCTGTGAAGACTCAGGAGGGGAAGATCTGGAACCTGGGAAGAGTAGTGAGATTCCACCCACCCGGGCATGATACCTGTAGTGAAGGGGAGGGTGAGAGCAACGCGGTGGGGAGCAAAGGTGCAAACACCAAGAAGCTGTTGCCTGTCCCCCACCCAGGTGGAAGGTCTAGCCGGAGAGTGACCAGACCCCCCCAGATATTTTGATCAATATGTGATGATGTGATTTTCTGCAATACAATTGTTCTGTTGTTTAACTCTTATGTTTCATTCCGCAGGGGAGGGGGATGTGTGGTATCTCCCACCTTCATGCCCCCCGGCGTCTCCGCATGTAATGGAGCTGCTCGCCGTGACATCACTTAGAATGTCACCGCGACCAGCGTTCCAAGGCGAGCGCCGGGGGCGAGAGCGAAACAGACTCCGTGAGGGTTGTTGTGGCTGAGGTCGTTAGGTTATACTCTGAACCTAATAAACGTCTTACGTCCTTCAACGTATCGTCCTTGCATTTTGTGGCCATTTCTACAGGGGTGCTTCCAATTCACAAGGTCCAACAGAAAGAGACAAAGGACTAGAAACCGGATTACGAACTGGGGCACCAGAAAAACCTACCGAAACATTCGTCAAGCCAAACAAAGGTGCGCCAGGGAGTTTAGAGTGCATGATAGAACTCTTCGCCGCACATGTATCCAACAGAAAAGGCTCTGACACACCCGATGTAATCACTTCAACATAAGGTCCACTCTGATCTACTGGAACTGACACTACTCCCTCACTTTGTCTATGACTGTCCTAGCAATCATTACCAACAGCATTCTCACTCTCAACATAGTAGTCGTCCGCATAATACTGAGCCGATCTACCAGACGCAACATTCTGCTGATCAAAACAATTCATCGTATTCTGTGGAGGGAAGGAATGTGCATTCTGGGGGAACACACCACATCCTCTACCTCTAGGAGCTTCCTGAACACCTCGACCTCTCACACCAGACACACCATTCATTCGCTGCAACAGAACCGGACAACTACTCTTGAAATGCCCTTCTTCTTTACAATACGCACACTGATTAGGGCCTGGAGGAACACGCTGCTGAGATCCTCTCTGAAACTGCTGAGGTTGCTGAAATTCACGCTGATTATAACGAGGCGAATACGCCTGTTGCAAAAGAACCTTCGTCTTCAAATCTTTAGTCTTTCTCTATGCTTTCTCTTTCTCATCCTTATCCCTATTCTCGTAATATTGTGCAGTAGCCAATATCTGGGACGACGAAGAAACAGCCCATGAACTCTCTGAATCCTTCAACTTATTACACAACTCGGGAAGCAAATTATGAACAAACTTATCTACGAACAACCTTTGGCCACCTTCCGTACTCATGTCTTGACCACTATGATCAATGAAAGTCTCTTCGAACCTAGTGAAGAAATCAGACACACTCATCTTTCTTCTGCTTACATGCAGACAATTTATCCCAATTCACTCTCATAGCAGGCATCAGAGTCTTCATATAATTAATAATCCTACCAGGGAGTTCTGCAACTAAAGCTTCAGGTTTAGCTCCACCACCCTGAAGACCATCTGCAGCAGTAATATTAGCCCATGAATCACCTAACTCTTGCGCATGATCCACATGACGAATCTTCGCCCACAAAGGTTGAGGAACCACATTCCCAAACAACATGTCTATATGGGCTTAATTCATGACACACGCGTCAGCTGTCTGTGACAACTCCTTATAATACCCTGCAGGATCTTGCGGGGGTCAGGAAGAGTCTGCTTAAGGGCCAAAACTTCAGCTCGTTTCCACGAACATGTACCCAAACACGCTGAAAATGAGCTTCTACAGCCTGAATACCATTGTTAACATCGGCCTGAACTGCCTCTTTCCATACCGGAGGAACCTCTCTCATAGGGTACTGTCTCACTTTTCTCCTAACAGAAGGATCAGGCTCAAACAACGACGAGAAGGATGCTAACTCCTGAACGCAAGTAACGCCGCAACAGCTTTCTCGACACAGGAACCCACTATCGTTCCCTTCGCAAACTCTGACTGTACATTAAACAACTCTGATGGGGTCTGACCCAACTCACCATCTTCCAATTCCTCACGGAGGAAAGTACATATGGTATCGAAGACATACCTCTGCTTTGGTGCTTCCCATTGTCGGAAGACATCCATAACCGACTCTAAATCATATCTCGAAGAATTCGTAACCCATTTACGAGCCAAATGATCCAACACTGCCCGCTCTTCGGGACCAGGCAACTGGCTACGCAATTGTTTACGATTAAATACAGGGGTCACACTCAATGACTCAAAGAAAGGAGACAAAAGACCAGTAACAGTATCAGTCATTCTCTGTTGAACAGAAGGAGAAGCTGTCATAAGGACAGGAGTCAAAGCAGGCTGAGATAAAACAACCGTAGGAGTAGTAGCAGAAGAAGTAGCAAGTACAGAAGAAAAAGTTGTAGGAGTTTGAGGCGGAACTGATAGCAAAGTCGGCGGCCCTAGAGAAGGCTGCGCCAAAGGAGAAGGAACCAGCTGAAGAGGAGCTAGCGGCTGTGCAACAACAGGAGGCTGAACAGCTAGAGGTTGCGCAACTAAAGGTTGCGGAGGTGCCGTAGCACTCTGCACATAAGGTGGTGGCGAACATAACAAATGTGAAATCAAAGGATCCTTTTCAGGATCCTTCGTTGCACCTTGTAGAAGAGGTGACAAAGCTGGATAACATTTATCGATGGCCATTTTATGTTGCCTATGCAACTCTTCACTCGCTTGCTCTTCTTCATTATCTTTAAACTGCCTAGCAGCTTGCATTATCAATATACCCTTCTCTCTTTTTTCTCGCTTCGCTTGTTTAATTTCTCTCTGTTTGGCTTCCTTACGCCAGAGGCGGAAAGAGTCAAACATCGCTGGCCAGGCTTTCTTCTTAAATAGTTGAACTTCCAGATTATCTAAAATCTCTGTGTCATAGCTACCATGTTGGGGCCATTTTAAAACACCGTCTTTCCTAGTGTATCGGACCCACAATTCATTATACGTAATGGGGCCCGCACCATGTTTAGAATAGAGCTCATAATTCGGAGTTCCAACCGGATGGTATCGGACACGAGTCCTCCAATCGGGAGTCCCTTTTACAACCACAACAAAATATCTTTCAAAGTTTGCTAAGACCAGGCATCTTCGCTCACTGATCTAGCTTCAAACTTCAAGGGATTACCAAAAACGATAGCCTCGCAAATATAAGAGTCCCTCGGCTTTGGCACTTGCAAGTTCCAAATCAAAGATCCCGAAGGAAACCCAAAACTAAGGACTGGGAGCGACCCACTTATACTTAACTGAAGTATCGATCACGTCACCAGAAGACCCGTCTATCGTCTCGCTCTACAAATTGTCACAAAGGGATCCAAGAGAGGGTGACAGTCAGGGCAGCAGTCCTTCGTAGCCGTCGGAAAGCGGGAAGCCTCGCAGCAAAAACCTTCAGTCCACGTTCGACATGCCGGGGTCGATGAAGTGGGGGCCGTCTTCCAGAAGCTCTCACGATCTTCAGGCTTGGACCGGTACCACTGAAGTCGCCCAACGTTGGGCGCCAACTGAAGAACTGGGTTTTAGAACCCAGCGGCGCCAGGGGCACGCCCAAAGTCTTCGAGTTCACCTGTCTAAGAATACAGAGACACAGGATACTTCTCGGTGACGTCAAAGATCAAATTTATTGGTTGCAACCAGGAACAGAAATCTACGAAGTACGACACAAGTAGGTTTGTCAGAAACTGCTCAATTTTCGTATTGCTAGACATCGTCTTTTATGTTAAAAATCACATTCCTGACAAATACCCATTATTTACGAATTGTCTAATCAAAGGTAACATTGCAAAAGGTATCGCATGACGACAAACCCACTTTTCAGTTGTCCAGCCCACCATCAATTACACGGGAAAGCCCAACACTCTTTCTCGAACAGGCCGGACAAACCCATAATAAAAGACCACAACCCATACCATAAACAAGCCATAAAAGAAGGAACAGAAACAGATGAGCAGCAGGATAAGGGGTGTGTGCGTGTGCAATAAACTCAACAATGTCCTGTTCTTTGATCTTAATCTCGATCAACTACCGGACAAGGAACTGGCTTAGCAAGGCTAGCTTCAGGCAACGAGGGCAGTTTGCTCAGGTCACCTAGGAGTCAGCTAAAGTGTACGTGTACCAAAAGACTTGTTCGGCCGTAGTCATCTGCCTATGTGAGGGCAACCACAAAATGGCTGCCATACACAAAATGGAACCCGAGGGTTCCGAACGAAATCCCTAAATACATAGTGAATCCATCGGTCTAGCATGGCGAAATCACTTGTACATGCCGCACTCACTAGTTACGGATCGCTACTATCAAATTGGTAACAAAACCATTACGAAACGGGTTCAGAATTCACAGAACCTCAGTAAGGAATCTGAAGCTAGATGCCTCTGGCAGATTCATGATTTAATTATTAACATAACTTTCACATCAAGCAGTTTTACAGTTACATTGCGACTAGCGTCCATAAATATTGATCGATTTCACCAATTTAATTAATCATAGCTGTAAAAATGAAAAACTGCTGAAAATCAGGTTTGGTATATATTTTTAAATGTAAAAATAGTAAACCATTTTTAAATTGAAAAATATACATTCTTATTGAGTTTATAAGCAAACTTTTATGAAAAGAGGATTTTTTGCCTGGAGCACTGCATGAGAGTACCAGGACCAATCTGCCTCAAACCTTCCTATTTTTATTTTACCTATTAGGAGTATCTTGGAACATGGGTGAAGGGTGTGTAACGTTATAGAAGTAAAATAGGTTAAAAAAAATTACTTTCATTGAGAATTGCACTGGCAGAACTTTATGCAATATAATTCAACACTAGTCAATAAACATTCACCAAAATGTATAGGAAGGTCATAACTTCATTGACTACATTCTAATGTTTTATTACATTTAACATAAATCACATTACAAATCATGATCTAAAGGCAATCACGTCCTATACAATTTTAAACTGGGAAGTACTATTTTGATATCTTTGATAAGGACTTGAAGCATAAAGAGACCCATATTTGTGAAGTGACCACAGGTAGCATAGCACTCTATCAGCTTCATATATGCAAGGACCATTACCACAAAAAGAGGGATGCGAACTAATTAGGTTTACTGTGCATTACCTTACCTTTGAGAGATTGCAAGCAGCTATCAGTGAGCTTCACACATGCACACAGGTTGAGATATTGTAGTTTTTGCAGGTGATTCACCACAGAGAGCCCTTGATCTGAAAGACAGAGAAACTAATGTCATGTTAACACCAAGGCTGGCCTGGCACCAAGTTTCTGTGTTATTTTTACCAATATGCACAAACTCCCAGAATTATTTTTTGCTCTGATTCAGAGTTCTAGATACCATGAGAGCAATAATTAGCTGGGGTCCAAATCAAATAGTCATCAGCTGTGATGAGGCCCAGTGCTTTGTACGCAGGTGTACTTCCTTGAGTCAGGCAGAATTGTAATGAAATCACCATGCTTCATGCATAACTGTTACCAGGCAGAAAACTCTACATGAGAATAAACCCAATCTAAAATGGTGGATCTAACTATGGACACAAATGAAAAGTTGAACATAAGTGGTATCTGCCTTGCTGCCGTATAAAAATGCAATATATACGAAAACAACGGATTGCAAATTATCAGATTAAGCTAGACATCAACAGCACTGCTGCCTTTGCTGTCTCATTCTTAGGTTTCTGATGTCTTATTACATACACCAATGATATTTATCAAGTGCTACATTGCACTTTTTTTTGGACATGCACCTGAGACGCAAGATGCTTGGAGGAGGAGGAGCAGGAGTCACGTCACGAGACAGCGGGTCGGCAAATAGTGGGGTCGGACGAGGAGTAACGCTGTCTCCGCCGCCGAGAGCCATCACGAGTCCCAAGGATTGGGGATTTTTGCAGCTCAGCCAGTGCAACCTTCATTGTGGCCCCTGCAGCCGTGGCCACGTACAGCACACCAACTGTGCCCAAGGATTGGAGATCTGTGCGACTCGGCCACTGCAGCCTTCATTGTGGGCCCCTGCGGCCGCGTACAGCACACCAACCACCCCACGGAGATGGAGTAAGGCAGGAGTAAGACAGTTCAGATGCCGCCGCCACGATTCATCACGAGTCACCAGGAGTGCCCTAAATTGTGACCATGTATAGCAGATCAACTGCTGCATACCTTTTCTGCTAAGCGCTACCGTCACACACCGACCAGCCGCTCCTCTCGGATTCATCAGGAGTGGCCATCATTGTCAGTGGTGGTGCCGGGTGCACTATGGGTGCGCTGTGGAGGCTACTTGGCCCGGTTCTGGGAGCATTGCATTTGTTGGAGCTGCTGCTGTTTGGAATTGCATCCCCCACCCCTCTAAGCCTTTAACCTCCCTGTCCAGCCCGTGATGAAGGTGAGGAGTAAGGAGGGCGTAGTGTCCCTCTGTTGGGTGTACCCAGGCCCCCTGCGGAGACTGCCCAGCCAGGATTAGGTGTGATTTGTGGGATGGCCGGGTGAGCTCCGCTCAACCTCGGTTAGCATATTTGCTCTACTGTTCGTCTGCTTGTTCACCTGACTCACCTGTCTTTTCTGCCCTCCTGGACCATCTTTTCTCATTCAAATGTTGGCCCTCATTGACCCTCACACACAGTGAGGCAATTTGGACATTGTTTTCTTTGCATTCTTCTACATTCACTAGAAGGACTTACCTCGGTATTGCTGTGGCTGCAAGCGGGCCTATATAAAGTGCTGTTTAATGCACCATTTAATGCTCCCTTACTGATCCCGGCAAACAACTACCTTTATTCCCTTTTCCTGGTGGATCCTCTTTTTTCCTCTCCTTTTGAAAATTGTTGGTGGGTTCGCCAGTGGTACTTGTGGCATTGGCGTCACAGTGGATATTTGAAGATTAGTAACAAGGTTAACAAAGGTGTGTTAACCCACAAATGTTGCTGGTGATGCCATCTCGGTGCCTGTGATCAGGGTGTTTAATCGCTCCTTTAGGTTCTTCTGCAGGGTCGCCAGGGTTCTCATCAGGGTTAGCCAGGTATGCGTCTAAAAAACTCCAGCCCTCATAAATTACAAAAGTCCATCAGACGAATGAAAACCCTGGGTCACTTCATATTTGAAATCTCATCCTTCCATGTTGCAATGTTCTCGAAGGGCCTGAGGGGCACAATGTTAAAAGATAAAGTACCGGGAATGCCCTCAGGTGTACTTAACATGGATGAGGCAGGCACATGTTCTGCTCTTTCTGAGTTGACTGTCCCACACTACCCCAAGGTCACCTATCAAATCACCGGGGTAGCACTTTCTTCGACTCCGGCTATTGATGAGAGTGCTTTAATGATAGCGGTCGAAGATATAGAGATGGACATGGTTATGGTTATGGTTAAAGAAGACGTCAAGGTTCAAACCAAAACCGAAATAAATGTTGCTGCTAAGCTGCTGTATGAATCTTTGAGTCCATTGACTCTGGTCGATAAAATAGGCCTTTGGAATGTCGTAGAACAATCTCCTGGCCGTTTTTCCTTTAAAAGGACCCCTTAAACACCACAGACTATAGACTGCAGCCTTGTACCTAGGGACTTGAAAGATTTTACTATGCCGAACCTCGCCATACAGATGGAAAATAACCAAGTAATGGTGGCTAATCTGAATACGCCAGTTGTCCACGAAATGGCGTCGAAACAGACATCGGAAAATTATGCTAGTTGCCCCCGCATGCCTGCTTTGTTTAGTAGCATATCCTCTAATGTGTCCCTTGCGCAATCATTGGGTTTATTTAAGTCTGAGGTGTCTCCGAAAAAAAGGGTACAACATTCTTAGCAATTTGTAAATTAAGGGGACAATGGATTGGGGAAGGTTTGACATACTTTATGCACTAGAGAAGATTCTCTCATCTATTTAAACCCTGCTTGAGAAATCCACCGCTAATTCTGGCCACATGCTGGATGTTCTTTCTCTAATTATAATGGGGGTCCGAAGCTCAGTTATGCCAGTCCTTGGTTAGGGAAGGCAGAAAAGGGTATTGCTAAGGATACTGATCTAAAATCTCACCCAATTCAGACTAACATAGGGGTTTCAGAAATGGTAATCCAGGTGGGGGCTTGGGAAAATATGGGGCTTCCCCCATATTATTGACCAGAGATAGCCCTATGTCAGGTGTCTCACTCACAACTCAAGCAGTAGGGGACAGTCCGCATGTCTGTCCTGGGGAAAACACAAATGTAATAGCATGTAAGAATCCTCTGCAGATTTACCCTATTTTCAAAAAAGGGAACAACAGCGTGTCTTGTGTTACAGATACATTAATTGATCCACACCTCGTCAATTGGACCAGAGCTGATTTGGAAGCTGCTCCCCCCGGGGAGGGTGTCCCTCCCATAGAAAGTAATAGATTAAAAGTACGGAGGGAGAAGAGCAGGATTCGGCGTAGTACAAAGCATAAGCCCAAAAAACATAGGTTCCCTACGATATTGGAGGGGCCAGACACCTTGACCTCGCATCAAAATAGAAATGAACCCAAGCCCACTGCGTCAGATGATGGCCGGCATTTGGGGATACAACATCCACTTTCTATGATAGAGGGAAACCACCGTTACAACGCAGTCATTAAAACGCACCACTTTTACAACGCAGTCATTACATCGCAATATCTTTTACATTGTATGCCATTACAACGCATGTCACTACAACGTATGCCAATACAACGCATATGTCAGGAAGGCCTGATGAATCCACAGGAGTCGACGCTTAATCCCAACGCCCCTCCGTCTCAGGAGCCACCCGACACTACAATGTCTAGGTAACCACTAAAACAGAAGGGAAAGGGGAAGTGGATAAAATAACAAAAGAAAAGAGAGACTGCCCTTGAGTGATAGTGTACACTTGTCGTATTGGTCTTCTGGGTCTTCTGGTAATACCTGAAAGGAAACCCTAATTAAATTTCATGCAATTTTGTTTAACATTCGTAGTCATATTTTATACTATTATAACGCTTACCCTTGGACCATAGGCAATTGCTTCTCTCTCACTAATTTTCAACTGAAACTCGGGTTTTCTTATGACCTACATGAAACACAGTATCATTAGCTCTCAAGAATACTTTACAGGAATTGTCTAGCGTGACTCTATGGTGTCTACTATTATAAAGATATACCTGACAGAGTTGAGGAGTACTCTGTAACGTAGTCCATATAAGTTGTGTTCCGTAGTTCATCAACATAAATTTTGCAGTTCCATGAAGATTCAAAAATTCCTAACTATAAGTAAACTATAAGGAAAGAAAAACAGCTTCTGGCGAATAAGTTCTGTCACTCATAAACGCCTTGAACTGAAGACGCCCAGGCGCGTCAACTGCGATACAAATACAGTCTAGAATGGAGCTTGAAGATTCTTACTTCTTTGTCCCACGTTGCGCATGCGAATGCTGAAATACCTTCGGATGAAGAAATTGAAGACTTCTCTGAAAAACTCGGAACTCCGGAACTTCACTCTGACTTCGTGGACGATTTCAGTTGAAGTGCGCAGTTCGTTATCGGAACGCGCGCCTCACCTGCAGCATCTGTTGTGAGCGGAGAAACACTAGACCGGCAACCTTGCATTCTGCCGCGTCCCGTTCCTTCCGCCATGTGTGCGCCGCTATTTTGGAGTTCAATCAAACACCGCTTAAGAAAAATTACTGGTATCACATGACGTCTTTTCAAACGCGAGTGTCTACATCGCGTCTGACCTCCTGACGTGATTTTAGGGGTTTTCCCACTACGTTGAATGGTTGCTAGACAAGTCTTGACAGCATATCACTACAACGCATAGTTTTTACCCCTACACTATCCAACACTTACCCTACTGTTGCACTCACTGGACTAGTAAATTTCACACCTACACTATCCAACACTTACCCTACTGTTGCACTCACTGGAGTGGGAATAGTAATTTTTACCCCTACACTAACCAACACTTGCGTTGTAACAGTATGCATTGTAGTGGCATGCGTTGTAAAAACAAGCATTGTAATGGATATTGCGATGTAAAAAAAGCGTTGTAAAGACATGCGTTGGAAAAGTTTGCATTGTAACGTTATATATTCCATGATAGATTACCCCATATGGGAGAGTTTAGGGAAGATGCAAAGGAAAGGCAGAGGGACATAGGGATAGCCAGAGAAAATGGGGGGGGGGGGGTGTAGGGGGGAATACATGGGAGAATCACAAAGCAAGTATTGATTCGGATTCAGAGTCCCATGTAATAAAAAAGCCCATGATCTGGTGAGTGTAGGAAGGTGGATACCTGACTATAGTTACCCCAGATTTTTTGCCTAGTGTTTAGCTGGTTTTTGACTTAGTTGGCCTGGGATCCTGCTAATCAGGACCCCAGGCTATCTGCTCTAACCGGAAAAATGGACTCCATGTACCTTAGTGTGAGAAGTTGGCCTGCTATGTGATGTTTCCAATTCTGGAACCACCTTGTATCAGTCCAAACAATACCTTATGGTGTCTGGTTGTAAGTCAACCTTATAGACAAGCTATCCTAGTGGTAGCATGGACTAAGCACTAGTAGGAAAGAAGGGGACCCCTACATACTGTTTAGTTTGCTATTCGTAGGGAATACGTGAACAAGTAGAGAAAAGAATTTAATAGCAAACTCCTTATTTTTATACTGCCCTAATTTTATGTACTCAAAACATTAGGCGACCATCAATAATGATTCAATTAACACAAAAGTGATGTATCAAAATATGGAGATTATTTTATTTATATTTTTTCTTTTTTCTCTCCTTTATATATTTCCGATTTTTTCTCTCACTATTTTGTTTGAATATAACAAAATATATAATATTTACATATATCACATTTAAATACATACATTACATATATTTACATAACATGATCACAAGACATAAAAAAGGGGGCAAAAAGGGAAACAAAGATGTGTAACGTGATATATTCAGTTGAAGGTTCGTCTGAAGAGGGCAATGCGGTGGGATTGAACTACGCGCGTTTCGGCCTGAGGCCTTCGTCAGGTAACCGTCATTCGCAGGGTAGAGACATAACAATGTGCAAGACAGGACCTAAATCAAAAAAATACACATAATACATATATAAATGTAGAAATAAATATGTGGTCGCTTTTATATATACAACATCATACATTATTACATCTTTTGATGACTAAAGGGTCAGTAATTACATCAGTATTATTGATATCTTATGGCAGCAACACAACATATATTTCCCTAGTTATATATTTGAAGGTCCTATAAGGAAGTCCAGTATCTATAGGGTCAATCTGTAAACAAATTCATGTTCATGATAAGAAATGTCTCTCCTAGTTCTATATACAAATCATTGGTGTACAAATTACTAGTGTGCCTTCAGATCTTAAAAATTGTATCGTCACAGTTACCTACTTGGTACATTTCTTTTGCATTCTAATCTAATCCTAAAGATTATATGGTCATAGTTACCTACTTGGTACATTTCTTCGGCATTCTAATCTTTGATTTTATCATAATCCGTGCATTTCTTTAAACTCTATATCTATATTATGGAAAGAAGATGGGGTATAGATCCATAGTAGATAAAGAAAAGATAGTACAGGAAGGAAGAGATAACATAGAGCGACAATTACTTACAGGCGTGATATTTAACAAAGTCCACTCTAGTATTTCCAATTATTTATTCTTTTCACTGACAGCATTTCAGGTGTACTATGAAAAAGAAACGATAATATTGTTTTATTTCATTTAAGCCAAAAGTGAGTTTTCGGATAGTTTTTGCCAAAAAGGAAAGGGTAGTTGTTGTGATTCTAGATTATTTACCTAGCGAAGGTTTGAGGCTAATCCTAGCTGGTTATGTACTTGATTTCCTTTATTGTATGTAGACCACCAGGACAAAGGACTGGAGATATTTACTTTTTTTATTACAAGCTTTTGGACTAATGAAAAATGAAACAAAACATTAATTTTGAGATTACCGGTATGATTAATAACAATCGTCATGAGTTTTAAATGGATTTTTTCAGATGCCTTTCAATTATTAGATACTACGTTTTGAACAAGGTTTAACCACTCTAATATAGACATCAGTCTTGTGCAGCATTTAAGTATTAAACGAAGGTCTATAACAATGGATAGGCGCTTACTGCATATCTATTGGTGGAAATGACATCTTTTGTTTTTCAACAAACACACGTGCAGTTATACGTAGCTTTCGTGTTGGCTTTTGATCTTGCCTGATTGATTTAATTATTCACAGCCAACAAAGCGATGATCGTAATTGCATTAGACTGCTAAGTTGACTGTCAGTTTATAAAGATATTAAAAAATTCTTCTCACTAATACCTGTTAAAATTTTGCGATGGCCGATGCAGAGAAATTGTTTCTTTTAATTAAACATTCTTATTTATGCATTTTTCACCCGAGGCGTCTGCTGAGTTGGTGATTGATCTAAGAGATTATTAACAATAGCATTTTAGTTATTGGGTGATTTGGAACAAGAATCTTATGTTATAACTAATAGTTTGTAGGGTCAAACATTACCTGTTATAATAGTATCTGGTAATCCTTGATTATCCTGTGCCGATTAATATATCTACAGGGATGACAAATGATATAAAGGAAAAGAAAATAAACCTCTATTCTACTCTCGTAGGTGAAGGTTTTCAGTCATTCTTAGTGTGATATGATAGTCTACAGTTTCGCAACATACCTTGGTGATAACGCGGCTTTACATCTAGCGGGGGTTCCGTTCTGGCATCTGCTTTTCCTCGCATGAATCTCCTGAATGACGATGGCCAAGGAGAGAGCGTGTTTATAAACCTAAGGTCCCGCGTAATTTCAGTTAATGTGATATCGGTGTGTTATCGGTAACTGGCGAGTATGTATGATGATACTTAGGGCCCGATGTAGGTAGGCCGTTACCGATCGGTAACGGCCGAAAATACCGATTTCTGGCCCTTACCGATCGGTAAACAGCCATCGAGATGTAGGGAACCAAAAAAATAAATAATCGGAGTGAAAACCGAATCGGAATGTGTACCGAATGGGAAAGAATCCGATACGTACATACCGAAAATCGGATATGTAACGAATCGGTAACACACCGATTCGGATGCAAACACCGAATCGGTCCATGTACCGATTCGGTAGTGACACCGATTCGGAAAATAACCGATTCGGTCCATGTACCGATTCGGTAGTGACACCGATTCGGAGAATAACCGAATCGGTCCATGTACCGATTCGGTAGTGACACCGATTCGGAGAATAACCGATTCGGTCCATGTACCGATTCGGTAGATAGACCGATTCGGACATGAGCCGAATCGGAAAACATACCGATTCGTATGAATCGCCGATCGGGAAATTCCCCGATTCCGACAGATGGGGAGATGTAGGGAGGCACAGAAACACCGAAATCGGCTCAGAATCGGTAGAATTCACTCGGTATTTACCATGGATTCCAATCAGGTGGTAACCAACTCCAACCCATATAAACAGTCCCAAAATGCATTGCAAGTTGCAGGATGGCAGCTTTTTATGTCATTGCGAGGTGGCTACGGCTACAGCAGGAAGGACAGAGGGAATGGCTACGAAATGAACAGGTCTACAGACAGAGGATAACCCTGTTCATGCTCACAGAGGCAGAGATCCTACAGAGATACAGGCTGGACTCTGACACCATACTTGAGCTCATCAGGGATCTCAAACCATTCTTGGACCACCACACCCCAAGGGCACACGCCATCCCTGCGCACATCCAGGTGCTATGCAGCCTACACCTGCTAGCGTCTGGCAGCTATCAAAGTGGAGTTGCAGCGGCAGGAGGGGTGAGCCAGAGCAGCCTGTCAAGGTTCTTCCACACATTCCTTGACGCCATGATACACAGGATGGACCAATACATCTCTTTCCCTGCAACCCACGCAGAACTGCTACAAACTAAAGCTGACTTCTACCAGATGGCACAATTTCCCCAAATCATTGGTTGCATAGATGGCACGCACATTCCGATTTGCCCACCAGCGGACACCGAATACATATACCGCAATCGGAAATCTACACACACCATCAACGTGCAGGTGATCTGCAATGCAAAGTGCACCATCACAGACCTGGTTGCAAAATTTCCAGGGAGTACCCATGACTCCTATATTTTCCAACAGAGCGGCATCTATGCACGGCTGATGGCTGGCGAATTTGGTGAAGGATACCTCCTAGGTGAGACACATCATCAGACCCCCCATAACACATAGTAGCTAGGTGGAATACATGTATGCATGTGTGTAATGTAACCCCTTTCTCTTCCAGGCGACAGTGCATATGCCCTCCGCTCATTCATACTCACCCCCTACCTCAACCCCTCCACACCCAGCCAAAGGAGGTATAACCGGGCCCACATACGCACAAGGAATGTTGTCGAACGGACCTTTGGCATCTGGAAAAGTAGATTCAGATGCCTGCACAAGAGTGGAGGTGCAAGGCAGTATACCCCCATCACCTGCTGCAAGATCATAGCTGTATGTGCAATGTTACACAACCTTGCGGTGAAGAAGGGCACTGAGGTGGAGTTGTCTGACTACGAGGACCATGACGACGACGAAGCTGTGCCACTGACACAGCCAGCTGGGGCGTGTACGCCAAGTGATGGCAGATACAGACGTGAGGAGATTACTGAAAACTATTTCTGAGTGAGTACAGATGCAAAGACAGCTAAATGGTTGTTGGGAAAAAACAAATTTTAATACTGTTGAAACACAGTTACTGCACTGATGTGCAACAAAAAAATGGTGTAATGGAAAAGAAAACAAAAGTCCAAGGTCCAGGTTGCCTCACCCGCCCTTGCAAGTCTATTTCTTTGCCCGCTTGCCAGCCCCACTGGGGTTTCCCTCAGCCCCCTCTGAATGACCAGCAGCATCTGCGGAGCGCCTGGTGCTCCTACGTGGCTCAGACGCTGCGCTGGCCGGGCTGCTGCGGCTGCTGCTGTCCCCAGCATCCCCCAGGTCCAGGGCAGGATTTGTGGCTGTGTTCGAAATGATCATGGCCTCCATAGCAGTGGTGATCCGGGCCATTCCCCTTGTGAGCTCAGCCGTATTCTGACTCAGGCTAGATTCCATGTTTGCGCTGCGCTGGCACAGTTGTGCCGTTGCCGCAGCAAGGCGGCTCATGCAGCGGTTCTGCACCCGGGCATCCCGCCTGCGCACCAGCTCCTGCTCCTCCATTCTGCTACACAACTGGGTTATGGCAGTGGTTAGCCTGCCTAAACCTGCTGCCACCTCCTTGTTTGATTCCACGAAGGCCTGAAATCCCTTTACCATTTCTCCCATCTGCAGGTTGTGCCGCAGGAGCTGGCGTTGGCAGGCCATCGTGGATTTTGCCTGCTGCCTCTGTATCTTGACCATCTTTCCCTCGAGGCCCAGGAAGACACTGCCCTCCCGTGCTGGTGCAGCAGTGGTGGTGATGGCACGGCGCCGGGCACTGCTGCTGCCGGCCTGCTGAGTGGGCTGGGGTGCCACTGGTGGTGGTGTGGTGCTGGCCGGTCCCTGAGCCCCTGCTCCCAGGACAGGTTGTACTGGTGGCAAAGCCATGGTTGTGGCAGGAGCTGGTGTAGGTGGTAGGGGGTCCCTTGTCGGGGAGTTCTCTGGGGAGAACTGCAAGGGGGGTGTGCTGGCCATTTGTGGGGAGTGCAGTGCTTCGAAGTCTATCACCAGGTCTCCCTCCGTACCAAGCCCTAGGGTGTCTCCGTCCTCCTCCTCCTCGGCAGCCTGGCTGGTGCTCGGCCCTGCGAGTGCAGTTCAGATGGTGCTGCTGCCTCTGATGACAATGGTTGTCCGCCTGATGGTGCCCCTAGGTACAAAGAGGCATTTGTAAATTGAGTGCCGATGTATTACAGTCAGTACAATTAAAGCATTCCACATGTCCTTGCATCTCCTTAGACTGTGTCACACTGTTTCCTGTCTTGTGATTCTGCACTGCCATATTTTGCTAACTTCTGCTGACTACATGTACCATGATGCTTGTCTCTTGTATGTTGGTTACAGTACTGTGCTGGGGTTTGCCTATGCATTGTGTCTAATGGGGAGGTGTCTGGTAGGGTGTGTCATGATGCGCATGCTTCTTACCTGTAGCTATAGCTCTGGCAGAGCTGTCCAGGGTCCCAATTCCAGTAACACTCTCCCTCTCAATGGTGGTGGAGACCATTTCCTCGAGGTCTGTGAGGGGTGGCGCCGGGTTCCTGCCTCCACCAGTGCCTCCAGCCTGCCTCTGGATCTCTGCCATCTTCCTTTTTGTGAGGCTGCGGATGTCGTAGAATCTCTTCTTGAGATCATCCACGGACCTGGGGGTGACACCCACAGCATTCACCTTTTGGGCGATTTCGCTCCAGATCCTCCTCTTGGTGCTGTCTGGCACATTGAGGGACAGCTTTCCAAACAGCTGGCGGTGCACCCTCACCACCTCCTCGACCAACACCTGAAGCTCGGTGGCGCTGAACTTAGGCTTCCTCTTCTGGGAGGACTTCTGGCTCTCGCTCTGGTTTGCCATGTTCTTCACTACAGTTCACACCCTCCTACTCCCACTGCTGCTAACTGTGAGTGTTGAGCTCAGGCTGGCTCTCCAGAAACTTCTTAATTAGCTGCACCTGCCAGGGTTGCCACTCCCTGTTTGGGTGGGGGAGGGGGAGCCACCTCATTGGCTGAATCGGCTTTGCCGAATCGGCATTTACCGATTCGGATATTACCGAATCGGTAAAATCCGAATCGGTATTATCCGATTCGTATTTTACCGATTCGGTTTCTTCAATGCATTCCTATGGGCTTTTTCACCATGGGTGTGTTTTCGTAGCTACGATTCTTTGATTGCCGAATCGGCATTTACCGATTCGGCTATTTCCGATTCGGTGTTAGCCGAATCGGAAATATCCGATTCGGTGTTAGCCGAATCGGAAATATCCGATTCGGTGTTAGCCGATTCGGTACTTCCCGATTCGGTCCGTGCCGAATCGGAACGTACCGATTCACATTACCGATGCCGACCGATTCGGTATTAATTCGCATTTTTTTAGCTACATCTCGTTTTCCGATTTCAGGATACTGATTCGGACCGCCTCGGTATTTTGAAATCGGAAAATCCCTTTTACCTACATCGGGCCCTTAGTGTGTTAGAGAGGGTTGTAAACAACACCAGCTGATTGGTCGAATTATTTAGAAACAAAAAACGGACTCTGTCTCTGTTGGTTTGGAGACCTAATACTCCTATAGGAATAGAGAGCAGACTTAGATAACTGACGCTAGTGTATTAAAGAATGTTGCTAACAACACCAGCTAGTTGATCGGATTGTTTTGAGACAAAAAACGGACTCGGTCTCTATTAGTTTTGAGGTCTGATACTCCTATAGACATAGAGAGCAGACTTGGGTGGCTTACGTAAGTGGAAGGCAATTATTCGTGTATTCGAGTCGGTTGATTGCAAATTAAACTGCTCGATTTATTTAGAGATAAAAAGGGGACTTGGTCTCTGTTATTTAGTTAGATTTAATACTATTATAAAGATACACATCAGACTATACCTTTTGGTTCTTTTGGTTCCTTAGGTCCACAGAGTGTTCCAATTCGATATTAGAGCTAATTATTAAAAATTAATCAGCTCAAGAAATAGATTTCTACTATTTAATTGCACATAGTATATAGCTGTGACATGAACTGTAAAAATGATTCCAATGAATCAAAAAATAAGTTTGGTGTCTAAAGTTGAACCATCGTAGATTGTGTTCAAACTATGTTAACATAGTGATTAAAGGGTAAATTTTTGTCTAGATTTATATAGTTACATCAAATCATTATACATGCATGTGTTGTAAAAACAAGCATTGTAATGGATATTGCGATGTAAAAAACGCGTTGTAAAGACATGCATTGGAAAAGTTTGCATCGTAACGTTATATATTCCATGATAGATTACCCCGTATGGGAGAGTTTAGGGATGATGCAAAGGCAGGGGGACATAGGGATAGCCAGAGAAAATGGGGGGGGTGTAGGGGGGAATACATGGGAGAATCACAAAGCAAGTATTGATTCGGATTCAGAGTCCCATGTAATAAAAAAGCCCATGATCTGGTGAGTGTAGGAAGGTGGATACCTGACTATAGTTACCTCAGATTTTTTGCCTAGTGTTTAGCTGGTTTTCGACTTAGTTGGCCTGGGATCCTGCTAATCAGGACCCCAGGCTATCTGCTCTAACCGGAAAAATGGACTCCATGTACCTTAGTGTGAGAAGTTGGCCTGCTATGTGATGTTTCCAATTCTGGAACCACCTTGTATCAGTCCAAACAATACCTTATGGTGTCTGGTTGTAAGGCAACCTTATAGACAAGCTATCCTAGTGGTAGCATGGACTAAGCAGCCTTAAAGGCTAAACTCAAGAGGTCGTGTTAAGCGAGCTGTTTTACCAATCACAATCCTGTAATACCAAATGAAAGGACACCACACAAGTTATATATATAAATATATGTATTTCTTTCTAAAATAATCCTCTGTACTCTTTATGAGTGCAGAGGCACAAGCGTTAAAACAAAAGCACAGGGGGCGTGGCCAAGATGGCGGAGTGAACGGACATGTCTCGTCTCACCTCCTGCCAACGGCCCTGTAATAGCACCAGTTCCGACGCCTTTGCACGCTCAGTCGGGGTCTTTCGGCAGTCGGAACCGTTTGTAGACCAGGACGGACCCAAGGGAGGCGACTGAGGCGCTGGAAGGGGCAGCGCGGGAGCACAACGGAGCCGGAGACGCAAGGCGCTCCTCCCCCCTCCGGCCTGGTAGCGAGGCCGCCTCGGAGTGGAGGTCGGAGCCGAACTGCGCACCCCTTCAGTGGCGGAGAGAGTGGCTGGCGGCGGGCGTCTCCCGCGATCCTCGGGCCCCACCACAAAGACCCACATCGGCACTGGAGGCTCCAGGGCAGACGGCGGAGAAGGCTACGTAGCGGTACAGCGTCTGGACACCACGGTGCCCGAGTGGGGACGGAGGTGAAACGCGAGTAGCGGAGCCTCCGGTGGATACTGGCCCCGGGACCAACAGTCGATCGAGCGGTGAGTCCTGAGCGGGGGCGTGAGCAGAGGCCTGGAGCAGAGGACCCCATCGACGGGCATAGCGGCCCGATAGCGGCGTGCTCCCCGGAGCACTTCTGAGACAAGCCTGGCAGACTGTATCTCCCCTGGCAGAGGCCATCATTGAGGGGCATTGACAGGCAGCGACGGGTAGGGCCACGGACTCGGGCCCTGCCGAGTCAGACTGGCTCCCCATGCACAGTAAGTCACCCACCCCGGCACCACGGTAGGAGGGACCCCGGGCTTGAGAAGTGGGGGCGCCGCAGCACAGGTGGAGGCTATCAGGGTCACTGGAAGTGGCGGTTGACTCTTCAAGGGAGAGGGGCCCGTCCAGTTGGGACCAGGGACCCGGCCCATAGCAGATACGCCTGAACACGAGCCTGGGACAGGCCCCACACGGACCCACTTGTGCCGAGGACGCCCTCGCGGGGGACACAGGCGAGACTGCGCCGGCCAGTGGCGAGCTGGTGCCCATTTGCCATCAAGGGACAGATTCGCATGCAAAGGAGACGCAGGAAGAGACCCCCACCATCAGCGGCAATGACACCGGAAAGGCGGAATGTCGTCGAACAGGCGTCCCAGGGGTAAAACTGTGAAAGACTTATTCGCGAAAACACTGACCCCCCCGCAGAGGGACGAGGGGGCCCCGGCGCTGAAGAAGATGGACCAGACCGCCAACAGCGGGACAGAACCCATCACAAAGGCCTTTCTGGAGTCTCTCTTTGCGTCACTACGGGACGACATACAGACCTTCAAAACAGAATTCACCTGCGAAATCCGGGAGGTGAGGCGCGAGATGGACGGTATAGGGGAGCGGGTGGCGGACCAGGAAACCAAGAGCGACGACAGGGACACGGAGCTGGCGGCCCAGCAGCAGGAGATTATCCGGCTACACGACCAGCAAGTGGATCTACAACTCCACCTGGAGGACCTGGAAAACCGCTCTAGGCGCCATAATATTTGCATTCGCAATGTAGCCTCGTCTGGCGCCACCAGCGATGTGTTTCGCTACGCAAGGGAACTGTTCAACCATGTGCTGGGGCGACCGCTGGAATCTCCTTTACGGCTGACAGAGCTCACCGGACCGGACCACCGCGTGCGGGGTCCGCGCCTCCCCCGGACATCTTGGTGTGCGTTCAGGACTACCGCACCAAAGAAGAAATACTACAGAAAGCGCGCCAGAATCAATCTATAACTTTCCAAGGCACATCGCTGCAGCTGTTTCAAGACTTGTCTGCGCTCACGCTCCACAAGCGTCGACTCTTCAAGCCTGTCACGACCTACCTACAACAGAACAGCATCCCATACAGCTGGGGCCACCCATTCCGTCTAGTTTTTAAACTAGAGAACAAACAATACCAACTGCGTTCGGTAACGGAGGCCTGCACACTGCTGGGAATTGAGAAGCCAGAAGACTAGGCCGAAGCCCAGGGATCAGCACCGGGTGCGGACGGAAGAAAGTCGCAGTGGAGCCACCAGAGAAGGAGGAGACGAGTCAAGAAGCCCCCAACAACGGAAATCGAAGCTGGTCAGCGCGCTGCTGTAGAAGCAGTGGCCACGGACAGCAGTGCCGGTCCCACGGGATGAAAGACGCTCTGCCAACTAATGTCTTGAGGGTTCGTTCTGGCCGCATGGCCGTTGGCGGGAAGGCTCCCCCGAACAGACTAGTAAGACTACCTTACATTTTCCTCTATTTCTTCTACTTTTCCTTTTTGGATGAGAGACAATGACTTTTCGCAGTTGTTGGGGAGGGGGGAGGGAGATGGGGCTGGAGAGGGACAATGGTCCACATTGCGCCTACTGGCGGAGGCGACTTTGGGTGACTATGGACATGTACATTTTCTAAGTTCTGTAGTTGGTGAGGGGGCAGGGGGGGAGGGTGAGTTGGGGTTGGGGAAGAAGGAGGGGCAGGGAGAATGGGGGGAGTTGAGGGGTCTGGTGTTAGTCCATGGTCGACGGGGATGGGAAGGTCTGCTGTTCTGGCGGGCATGCTGCACATGTGGAGGTTTTGCTGCTGAGCACCACGGGTGGGCGGGCTGGGTCCGATACTATGGCAAAAAGGGGGGTCCCTGTCCTGTAGATGGGGTTGGGTGACTTAACTGTACTCACATTAAACGTGAGGGGGCTGAACAATCCGGTGAAACGTAAAGCAGTCCTACTGTTCCTTGAACAATCCCGGGCGGACTTTTGCCTCGTTCAGGAAACGCATCTGCTGGCAAGAGATTGCCACCGCCTTCAATCTAATAAATTTCCTCACCAGTTTTACTCTTCCTGCCCGGACAAGAGAGCAGGAGTAGCTATTCTAGTTGCGCGCAAGTTCAAGGGCAAGGTTTTGGGAAAAATCGCAGAAATTAAAGGCAGATTGTTAGTCTACAGGTTTGCACTTGGCAGCACAAACTACACGATTGGCTTCATTTATGGTCCCAACGAGGGGCAAGAGAAATTCCTGCATAAGGCCCTGGCCAAGGCCACTGATTCAATGGATCGACATTTCCTGCTGGAGGTGATCTCAATCTAGTCTTTGATAACCAGTTAGATAGATCTTGCCAGCGCACTAGTCAGGTGGGGGTGCTTTCGCAGGAGGGGCTGCTCCGTTTGAAGGAGCTAGGGCTGGTGGATGCTTGGCGCACGCTTCACCCAGGGACACGGGACTACACACACTTTTCGGCAGCACACAAAACATACGCTCGCCTGGATTACTTGCTTGTCTCTCTGTCCACACAGTCTCTTGTCTCGGATGTTGACATTGGCACAGCGTCTCTCTCGGACCACGCACCAGTCACCATCACTCTTACTGGACCGCCAACGCTACGGCCTGATAGAGTGTGGCGGCTTCGAGAATCGTTGCTCCACAAGGCGGACACAGTTGCCGCGATCCAAAAGGCGATTTAAGACTACCTTTCGCACAATAGCTCTGGGGACACCACTTTGGCTACCCAGTGGGCGGCAATGAAGGCGGTGTTGCGGGGAGAATTTATCTCCCTCTCAGCGGCGGAGAATGCGGAACGCCAACTTAAAAGGGACGAACTCACTCAGAAGACTAGGGAGTTAGAAGAGATCCACAGATGGACAGGGGCTCCTCGGATATGGTGCCAGTTGAAGGCTGCTCGTCAACAATTGGCGGCCTTAGATCTAGACAGGGCACAGTATGCGGCGCTGAGACTCAAACATCTCTACTACACTGGTGGTGACAGGTGTGGGCGCCTTCTGGCACACAAGCTGCGCACAGTCACGCAGAAACAGGAGGTTAGAGAACTGCGGGGAAGAGACGGTATACTTGTCACGGAAGATCGGGTGATAGCCAAGGCCTTTAGTGACTATTACACAGAGCTCTATGGAGCCAGCCCATCTGACCCAGAGGCGGAACTGGACTTCCTGGCGTCGATCCCACTGCCGGTGCTGACTCAGGACCAAATGGATAGTCTGGAGACAGACATCCGACCGGAGGAGGTTATTTCTGCTATCTCCCGGCTCAAGCTTGGCAAGGCGCCTAGCCCGGATGGTTTCCCGGTGAGTTTCTACAAGACCTTCTGCGCACAGCTTGCCCCACTGCTTGCTAGGCTCTTTACCTCCTTTGCGGAGGAGGGGTCGATCTCTGGAGATCTACTTGAGGCCTCCATCGCGGTTATACCTAAACCTGGTAAGGACCACGGGGAGTGTGGAGCGTTTCGACCCATTTCCCTTTTAAATGTGGACCTCAAGCTCTACACTGGGATACTTGCTGCTAGGTTGGCCCCGAACATGGGGGGCTGATCAATCCGGACCAGTCCGGATTCATACCGGAGCGCCAGACTTCCGATAACACCAAGAGGGCCCTCCATCTATTGGAAAAGGCATCTAGAACACAGGGGGAATACATGATGCTGGCCATAGACGCCGAGAAGGCATTCGACTGGGTGCATTGGCCCTTCTTAGAGAAGTTCCTGGTTGGGGCAGGTATGGGCCCGAAATTTAGGACCAGGGTACTGAACTGCTATAAACATCCCTCAGCCTCGGTACGAGTGAACGGTTGCTCCTCGTCGCGTTTCAAGATCGAAAGGGGTACCCGGCAGGGGTGCCCGTTATCCCCCCTGCTGTTCGCGCTCTATATGGAGCCGTTGGCGCAGATGATCCGCTTGGATCCTGAGGTCAAGGGGATCAAATTCGGAGGAGACCTGCACAAGATCAGCCTGTATGCTGATGATGTTCTCCTATCCCTCGCTGAACCCCGTAACTCCCTGGCGGCATGCCTTGACGACCTACTCAAGTTTGGTCGAGTATCAGGCTTCAAAGTCAACATGACGAAGTCGGAAGCGTTAGACATTTCCTTGGATCCGGGCACCCGCGCAGCATTACAAGATGGGTTTCCTTTACAATGGGCCAAGGAGGCGGTCCGTACCTCGGGATTCGTTTGGCTCCATCTCTTCAGACCACGGTGGACATCAACTACTCCCACTTGAGGCAGAAAATAAGACAGGAGCTCAGGCAGTGGAAACACTACCCGCTGTCGTGGCTTGGCCGGGTGGCGGCAATCAAAATGACGGTGCTCCCCCAAATTCTGTACCTTTTTCGCACCATACCCCTCACCCCCCCAGGGGGTGGATCAAGCAAACCCAGTCAGAGCTCTCACAATTTATCTGGAACGGGAGGAAACCCCGCTTGAAGGCCCAGATAGCGATGCTTGCTCCGGAACAAGGCGGGATAGGTATCCCGGACCTGGCAACATACTTCCAGGCGTCACAACTACGCTTTTTGGCAGAGTGGGTCCGCTGGGAGTCCGGGAAACACTGGTTGTTTCAGGACCAGGCGGTGGCCGGGAGGACCTTGCAGGAGATCCCGTTTATGCACCGTATGCATAGGCCTCCCAATCTTTACGCATCATTCATCACGCGTGTCCCACTTGAGATATGGGACCGGGTGGGAGTCGCTCTTGGTCTTACCACCTTGCCCTCGCCGCTTACACCCGTCCTTGACAACCCTGACTTCCAGCCGGGGATGGATAAGAAGGCCTTCGAGCGTTGGAAGCCGGTGGGCTGTAGGGCGCTCTGCCATATGTACGGGCCGGAGGGAATTGTCCCCTTCCTACAGCTTCGTCAGGACTATGGTCTCCCCGAGTCTGAAAGGCTCAGATACTTCCAGGTCAGACACTGGGCCCTGAACCCCGCAATCAGATCCCCTGCAGACAGATGGATGACGGACTTTGAGCCCTGGCTGATTTCACGGAAGTCTGACAAGCAACTGATCTCAGACCTATATAAAACACTCATGCTCAAACACAAATACACATACAGCGCGAGTAGAGCGCGTTGGGAGCGAGAATTGGGGAGAACTCTCCCACAAGGAATGGGATGGGATATATCACAGAGCGCGACATTCGGCCTACCATATGGGGCTCACAGACACGCTCACGAAAGTGGCGACCTATTGGCATTAGACTCCGGAGCGCCTCTATGAGATGGATAGCAGTACGGATCCGCTATGTTGGCGGGGTTGTGGTCAGCTGGGGACACTAACGCACATTCTCTGGGATTGCGAGTTTTTGCAGGACTACTGGCGCCAGGTCTTGAGCGATGTAGATGCCCACTTTGACAGAAGAAACAAAAAGGTGAGGGAGGGCCTAAGGGAGTTTAGAGACCAGACAGAGACACATTCCCTAACTGAATGCAAAAAACACAAGAGTGTCAAAGGGTCTAAAAAAGTCTATGTGTGGTTCCTTAAACTAATAAAGAACAGTGTCAACTCATCTAACAATTGTAGAAAAGCATTGGTGGTTATCAGGGATCACTAGCAGGATATCCATCAGTCACCACTCGGAACCGCCCCTCATAATTTGGCATTCCTGTTGACCACAAAAATCGGTACACCACTGGCTCAGATGGAGGGTCAGATGGTATAACCTCCTAAGAACCTAGTATTGGCAATAGTGGTAGAGTGTCACAAACTACCCATCAATTGAAAAAATGGGTGACTGATTTGCAGTGCTGTGAAAAGAGTGTGATTAGTGAGTGAAAAAAGTGTAAAATTGGGTGAGGGAGCAGAAATAAGACTAACTTTATTCGGTTCTATGCTCACTCCACCAACATTAAAAGAGCAGCATAAGAAGATTTACCAAATATCTACCTAGATGGAGAAATGGTCAACATGTTTCAGCAATATACAGGGGACTATAGAGTCCATTGCTTTCATCAGGACCGGATTATATCAAAATGCTACTGCAAAAGTGAAGTGAAAAGGTTTAAAAAGTGACAGAATATCGACATTGCTGCAACATGAAAAAAGATCACCTGATTTTGTAGGTGTGTTCTTTGTTCGCAGAAGTTGTATTTGTCACATTATAGTTGAAGCAAATAGCTCCACCCCGCCTGGCAACGGCTCAGGACACGAGGGAAGCACCGCTCTCTCCGTCGGTACTCCTTCACCACCATCTGAGCCGGTTGGGACCGGTTGTGACAAAACCGGTTTCATTTGCCAAAGTACAATACTTGAAGGGCAGGCCAAGGGTCTGAGGGTTTAACATGAAGCTGATGTTAGTGAGAACTCTCAGACCAGGGGTAGTCTAGGGTAGTTATAACACTCTTCCGTCAACCTCTGTTAGAGTTCCTTTGTAACCCCACAAATCCTTATTCTGGAGTTGTGCTCTTCCATATAAACACCTTACTGGACTACTCTACTAACCAGTGGACTTTGCCATTGCCAGCGTCCACTGGGAGTTGGCCTTGGATAACTCTTCTAATGTTTGATTAAGTAAGTGTGTAGCTCTGAGTCTGTACAAGTGGCTCTATGCTCCAGTTACTTATGTCTAAGGTGCCCTCTCTGGCCTTTAGATGTCTCCTTGGTATCTTGGAGTCATATCTGCCCACAGTAGATTCCCTGTCCAGACTTCCAGATTTATTATCAACCCTCCGCGCTTTACCTGCTTCCGTCCTAATTGCAATCAGAAATGTGCAAAATAAATTTATTCACATAATCATGTGACTTCAGAGATTGTTTCAGTTGTTTTTTTTCCTTTGTGAATAGGAGCAAGTTAAGTCCCCAGTGTTTGAGTTAGAAATGCTAAATATCAAATGTGAAACAAGCAACATGTGTCAGCATTGTGTAGTTTTCTTCAAGAAGTGTGTTTAAAAGCTAATCTGTTCTGGACAAAACCATACAAAATAACAAATCAAAACAAAGTAAAAAATATAACGCTGGGACTTGTGCTCTAAATTACGTGGTTTTGCAGAGATTTGGCCTCGGTCATCAGAATGTTTCTATAATTATAAAAATGACTCACTGAGGCCGAAATGGGAGTTTCCAGAAAAGATATTTGTAAAAAATATATATACTAGGATGATTCATCTGAATCTGCTTTCTCCAGCCAGTGAATGTGTTGGAAATTTGGTAAAACGTTAAGTGTGAGGATGCTTAAGCCTTTTTGTTGCCCTGCCCCCACTGGCAAAGAGGTACTTTGTGCAAAAAGTTAGAGCGAATTGTATTTTTGGCCAACACCCTAGCCGTAGTCCAGTCAACAACACAAATCAATGCTTTCAGAAAGGGCGTGCCGTGTAGTAAATTTTTTCCAGCTGGCTTTCAAAGAGACTTTTAATGTCTTTTGATGTATAGCATGGACTCTGTGTCTGCCCACACGGTCAGGTGCCCATGACTTATTCGAGGGCACTGAGCGAGGCGGGCTTAAAAAGGCAGCTGCTTAGACAGGGCTGGCTTTGCTGAAATCCAGGGTCACCGGATAAGGGTTTCTGATCTGAGTCAGCCAGTCTGCAGGGGCTAGTCTTTGATGCAGAAAATAGCTCCTGGCTCTACAAGTCTCCCCAGGCATACAAGCACAATGTATAATAATAAAGGTTTCACGTTCCTCCTCCCTCTTTTTTTTTGGTCTGGCCTTTATTCCTGGTCTACGGCTGTGTCCTAGTTTTCTTAACTCTACTGCTGCTCGGTCACTTATCAGAGACTTTTCATTGGTGGAAGACTACCATCCAGTGCAGCTGTCTAGCTGCAAAGATATGTTAGGGACATTCTTAAAGCTTCCTAAAGAAGACATTTCTCCCTATGCACACCATTGGCTTAGAATGTTGTTACTCACATTTGCTTGCTTTCAATTCGCTGGCTTCATTTGTTGTATTTCACCCAGCATGCCTATGTCCCTACCCCGGGGCACAACCTGTTTACCACCCCTGTGGTCGCCTCCTTTTAATCGTACACAAGTGTGTGATTTTCTAAATTCTTCTTTTTCTTCTTTTTCATAAAGCATTCCATTAGATTGTATTTTTTTGCAGCTTACTTCCTAGTGTGGTTCTCCGCTCATCCCATCGCCTCATGTTGTTCCGTCGACTGTGTGCTTCTCTCCCCCCACCAGCATGCCATTCCACCCAGCACACCATATTGGTCTCTTTGGAGCCCTTCTTTCCCCCCTTACCCCCCCCCCCCATCATCCAAAGTGTCCTCTTTTGCCCGTGCCCATCTCCCCACACCTGCTCTCCATTTTGCTTTGTCCCCTGTTGGCTCCCTGCATCCAACCTGTTCCAATGTCGTTGTTTTTTAAGTCGAGCTATTTATAGCTCTGAACTATTGGAGTTAAAACAAACTCTTTGACCAAGAGGATTCCAAGCTGGATTCCTCCCAATGCATGTTGTCTACTGAAGCGCTTGGCCTAGGCTGCTGCTCTCTCGTGATTCGTATTTAGACTATTGTTGCACGAGACTGGTGAGTATACACGCTGTCTATTTGAATGTGCAGTGCCCTCTAGTGGCGTATTTTATTAACGCAAGGTATTTCTATTATATTATTACGCCGCCAGGGCCGGCTTTAGCGCGGGTGGCGCCCATAGCAACAGCCTTCTTTTGCCCCATGCTCCCCCCCACCCTCCAACAGTGCCCCTCGTCTCTCCTCAGTCCCTCATAGATGTGCATTTCATTTTCATAGCGCTACTCATAGTTCACTCAGTACTGTGATCGGCATGGTACAAGTTCTTTTGCAGCACACACAATAGCCCTCACTCTACCTATGGCACCCCCACAGTATCACTCAGGGGCACCGCAGCATCACTCAGGGGCACCACAGCATCACTCAGGGGCACCACAGCATCACTCAGGGGCACCACAGCATCACTCAGGGGCACCACAACATCACTATGCGCTACCACAGCATCACTGAACGCCACAGCATCACTCGTCGCCACCACATCCCTGAGCGCCACCACAGTATCAATCTGTGCAACCATTCAACAACAACCGGTTCAAATATGTTCTCTCAATGTTCCAAGCTTTATTACAAATGTCACAAAAAGATGTTAATATTTCACTTCTGTTCTTGGATTTTCGTCAAAATAAAATACACTGAACATAATCTTCACAAAAGTTATTTACAAAAGTTTAAGCTATTGCCATTACAAATTACAATAACTTTTATTTAAGTATTAATTGTTTAAAAAAATGAAAAGCCATTGTTATTTGTAATATCAATACATCTAAGTCACGTAAATACAAAACATGTTGCATTACAAATGCTATAGGTGTCACATTTGCAAAAGATAAAAGTATTGGCATTGTAAATGACAAAGCTATTAATTTCGCTATTTTCAAAACCAACACATAAATGAACAAGCATTTACAATGCAACGGTCTCGTCTTTGTTAAAACTAGAGCTATTGGCATTGCTCATGACATTATTTTTATTTTTAAAACATAAATAAATGGCATTGTCATTTACAATGCCAATAGCTTAATCTCTCGCAAATGCGAGACCTATTGCATTTGCATACACACACACATAGCCACACCCACCCACCCACACAGAGAGCCACACGCACCCACCCACACACAGAGCCACACACACACACACACACACAGAACCACACACACAGACAGCCACACACACAAACAGAGACAGACACACACACACACACACACACACACAGAGCCCAACACACACACACAGAGCCCAACACACACACACAGCCACACACACACACAGCCACACACACAGAGCCACACACACACTCAGAGCCACACACACAGAGCCACACACACACACAGAGCCACATACACACTCAGAGCCACATACACACACACAGAGACACATACACACACACAGAGACACACACAGAGTCACCCACACACACATACACACACCCACACACAGAGCCACACACACACACAGAGCCACACACACACAGAGCCAGCCTACGCTAGCTGAGACCTAAAAATATCATGGCAAAAACTATATTTGCAGTGGCCCTAGGTGTAGAGCGTTATTCACTACCACAGTTCAGGGAAGGGAGGGACATCATGACCCTCTTGAGGCTTTGCCTCTCCAAGCCCCTCCCCCACTTTCATGGTCAGATTATCAACATTGGAAAGATGACAGGATGAGCAGACCAACTAAGAACTGAATCGGTGACCACAAATTGGAACCTAGATCCTGAGAATAGGTGTATTAGTACAGTGAGACATTATAAAGGATCCAGTCCTCGTTTTTAATAGAAAAAGGAATTAAAATTGATTGAATACAGCTATGAATCTAAATAATATTCATAAGGTAAAATGTACTTCAGAGGACATTTCAAGTTGGAACAACATTTCAATGTCATCATCCTCACTTCCACCGGCTGACTTTTGAAAGCAGCATGCTCCAGGAACTGTAATGTGATCTCAAGACTCAGAGGTACACAGGAGGGAGGTTACAGGCTGTTAGTCCAAACGTCAAATTTTAACAGAACACTGCAAAACTCCTTCAAAGTCCTCAGGGCCATGGCGGCGGCAAAAAAGCGATACAACTATTGTAAGGTATGAAACTGGCCCCAGTGAGCGAGACTTGTGTTATATCTGTTCATACTTATGGCTTTTGCACAACATGTTATTTGAACTTCTTTAAGATCATACAGACATCATTAACAAACAAATAATACACCTCAGGAGCGTTAATGGGGATTGAACGCTGCATTAAAGGCTGAAAATAAAGTATAAAGCCTGGAACTCCTGCAGAAGGATGCTGCTGAGAAGAGCAGATTCATGTATACGCAACTCGGGATAAGTACAGCAAAACCATAATTAAAGAGCTATTAAAGGAGAGAGAGTCTAGAAGAAACGGGACAGGTTCATGTCAAAAACGCCCTTCAGCTACCTCACTACAGAGGTGAGGGGACCTGGATTAATTTACATGCAAATAACAACACCAGGCAAAGGATAATCTACCCCAAAGAGATGTCGCTGCAGAATGTGCACATTCCAATCCCCCAACCCCCACAGCATTTCCTGCCTTGAAATTCAAATACCTGAGTACAGAGTCCAAGAGGGGAAAAAAAGGCATTTCTTTCTTTCAGCCGCACTCCCCCGTCCCACAGCTATCCCCTTTCCAGACCATTCACCACTCGTGAAAAAACGGAGGCAAGCCAAAACCAGCTAGGTAAACAAGCCAGGGAACTAAGGCCGGTCTGCACAACTACCAGGCGAAAAAAATGTTACGTTCAAATCAAGCCAAAAGACCTACTGTGGGCACCATGGCTCTATCCTTCCTATTTTACAAATAAACGCTCCTCTCGGGCAGCTCCGGACAAGCCCCGGGCTGCATTCCTTCCTCTGCGAGTCTGTGACATTTCTCCCCTCTGCCCCCGCCACTTCTCGCGCGCGTTATCCCCTGCGCTCGCAGCCTAAGTCGCAGCTACAAGCACCAAGTCCGGGAAAGCGCATTGTTAGGAAATCAGAGGCTGCCTATTTAATTTGCACACGTGCAAGCAATGGAGCGTCAAACATTTGTGCAACTTGGTGTCAAGAATAGGATGCACATGTTTTTCTAGTTCCCGTGAACATGCGCCTTTTGGCTGCATTGCCTCCACATTACCCCGGCGTGTTCAGATCCCCCCCTCTCAGTCCACCATGGAAGCCACCTACCTTCCCAGAGAAGCGAAGGCACTGCGCGGCGGCCTCCTCAGCCTGCAGATAACACTGAACATTAAGCAGATGTGCATTAACGTGCCCGGCGCGAGGGTCCAAGGGGGAGGGAGGGAGGCAGACTGAGTAACTGGTGCGCTCCCCGCCGCCCTCAGAGGGAAGCTGCTGCTGGCCGTGCCTTGCCGTGCCGACCTCTGGTGGGACTTTTAAATCTGCCAACCCCAAGCAAGCCAGAGAAAATTTAAACATGAAGGCGGAGACGGGCTGCAACCAGATTCAGTGAAATCTGAACTCCCGCGGCCTACTCAGTCTACGCAGGCAGAGAACTAAACAAGCCGTGAGCGTGCACGCCCCCGAACTTCCGGTTTCGGGATGTGCACGCTCACGGCTTCTCGTGAGGCGGGAGCGTGGCAGCAGGAGTGGCGGCAGGTGGCAGCAGAAGTCGCGGCAGGTGGCAGCAGAAGTCGGGAGTGGCGGCTGAGGCCGCTGATGCGGTAAGTGGGGCTTGGTACGTGTGTGTGTGTGTGTGTGTGTGTGTGTGTGTGTGCGCGCGTGTGTGAGTGTTTGTGTGTGTGTCTGCGTGTGTGTGCGTCTGCACGTGTGTGTGTGCGTGCCTTCGGCCGGCCTGCGTAAGCGCGTCCACAGACCCTGGTCGGCTCGTGCACCGCTCTATCTCCCTTGAGAGCAAACTCGGTGACAATAGGTCTCGCTGCCGAGACCTAAAAAGGGTCAGAGAGTTAAAGTATAATTTAAGGTAAAATCTCCTTCCTACTTCGCATGGTTTTGCATGCATGCCATTAGGAGCTAAGTGCTTCTCTTCGTGAGCGCATCCTGATCTTTTCGTAGTCTTTGTCCTCTGTGAGGAATAAGGCACTGAGCAAAGATCTGAAATGGCAGAGGCAAAGTCAGACAGGGCTGAACCAAGACCCCACATCACTGGCACAAGATAGTACATTGGTGATCCAATATCACTCAGTGCTGGCCTAAACCACAGCAATGGCTCAAGATCAGAAAAGGATGACTTTAAAACACAAAGTGCTGAGCCAAGAGCACACAATTCTTGCCAAAGACCACACAGCATGGGTTTAGATCACTTTAAGTGCAATGAGCTCATACATATATTAGTGGATCTTAGCAGCAACCTGACTACTAATGACTATTCATGTGCTTTGCCACATGTTCATAAGTAATCTGCACATATGGGAAAGTAGAAAGTACGAACAAGGACAATGCACGTGCAAAATGAATACTCAACAAATGGCAGAAGTTCCTTTGCATTATGTCCCACAGCTAGCCCGGCCCACAGCCCGCCCACTAGCCACACCCCTAGCTCAATTTGCTGAGTACCTGCACTTATTTTTTCCCATTTAAAGCACTGCACTACCTGCGCTGTCGTCCTTTTTGCAGCCTAGTGCTAATGCTGGCAACGTTGCGCCATGGCGCAAGAGTGCCTGCGTTGCATGCAGTTTGTTTTTGTGAAGGAAGGGGAACCTCCCAGCACAAAACAAATCCTTAGAATTCAGCACACATTAAAAGCGGAAGTAACATGGAGAAATAAAGCTATTTCTCCTCATTATGCCCTTCTGGGAAGGTGTATCTTTTTGGTGCATTACGTCTAAAACCATGGGAGCGGTGTGGGAACACCAACACAATGCCCATGGAACACTTCCGTTGCGCAGAGTAAGGCAATGAAGCGTTTTGCACAGCAATGCTTTACTCCAGATTTATGGAGCCACTCAGGGCCACGCAAAGTGGCCTTGCTTGGCTTTATGAATCTCACGTCAGGTTTGCACCACCCTTACTCCATGTTGTGTGGTGCAAGAGCAATGCAAAGTGGCTCGGAAATAGGCCCCCTACGGACCAAATTTATGAGCCCTTTAGCGTCGATCTTCCACCAAAGACTGTGGTGCAAGCGTGCCGCAACTTAAAAATGAGATTTAGGAAGCTACGCAAGGCCACCTTGTGTGGCCCTGAGTGACATTATAAATCTCGAGTAATGCAACACAGTGCAAATTGCTGTGTTGCATTACTCTGCGCCAGAGAGACATTTTCGTGGGTGTTGCATGTGTGTTCCCATGCAACATCCATAGATTTTGATGTATTCCCAGATTTACCAGAAGTGGTAGACCTGGTAATGCCCCAAAAACCTACACCTCCCCTGGAGAGGCATAACGAGGTGAGATATGTTCTGCTCAGTATTTTCCTCGTTCTATATATGTTGCATTCTACATTCTACAGCACTCATAGAAAGAGAGAGAAAGAAGCCTAATGGAATTGTTTTTGTGCAGAAATGTGCGCCTTCTGCACAAAAACAATCCTCCTTACAACACAGGCACCCTCGCACCTTGGTGCAAGGGTGTCTGCATTGGCACTAAGCTGCCAGAAGGGCACCAGGGCAGCAGAAAAGGCATGAATGCATCCTATTGACTTAAATACTGTCACGCAATGCAGCGCACCCAGGTTACTTGCTGCGCTGCACTGGGTGACTTGGCCATTTATTATGGCCCTTAGTGTTCTTCGGGCATTGAGCCAGGTTGCTACCCTACCCCTTCGTGGCTGTTGAAGAGCAATTCTAGGTTCAAAAGTATGTCGACAAATGTTTCCGGGGTGTCCAACTTCAGTCCACAAGGGTCGAGGACCTGTCAGACAATTAGGAGGACGGTGAGTATGCAAATTACTCCTACTCAGAATCTTTGTATGTAAATGTGTCACTAGTGGCGACCCTGAAAGTCTGTGAGGGTTTCTACGTGGAACCCCCCCACTCTCCTCCCCCCTCCACACACACACACGCTGTGCCCAATGGAGGGAAGGCGCTGTAATGAGAGGTTTAAGGAAGCTCCCGGGCGGCTGCTTAGCGGGAACATAGTGAGATTTCTCCTAGTGGATCCGGGGCTAGCGGACAGAGTCTGGGAAAGGCCGCCAATGTATAAGTAACTGCAAAAAATGTACAATTATATCGTTCATGTACGAATTTTTATAATCATAAATTACAAACCTGAATAATATTTCATTAACTGTAGTTGGTATTAATTTAAAACGCGAGTTTTTCTAAACGTGAATTGTAACAAACACGAACTTTAGTAGTTGTAAAACAATATATTTTTTTCAAAAGTGAATTTTTTCCAGCTTGAAATTATAGTAATCGTTGTTTTGAAACCCGAATTTTAAGAACCACGAATCAGCACCTCAAATCTAATCAAACCCGGATTTTAGAAATAGGGAATTTTAAATCAGAATTTTAGCAAGCGTGAAATTCGAAACGAAAATAGTTAGTTAAGCTTACAGTGGTAATGCACATTGTTACTAAAATGAAAAACCGTGTTTCAACGGTGAACTCTAGAAAAGCTATTTACGAGAATTACTTCTCTGAAACTCCCAGCATATTTCAAATATTCCTTTACCTATACGGAATATGTATAAAATAAGAGTACATTCTTTTTACCGGATAATTAGCCTGTGTCTGCCGTGAAAAGCCAAACATGAAATCAGTTTATTAATCCCAGATGTGACAATGAACAAGCCGGGGATCTCCATTTTCAAATACAGATCAGACTCCAAGCATCCTGGTTTCAAATAAGGCAACAAACACTTCTCGCTCTCCACTCTCGTGTAATCAAAAACAAAAATAGTAAACAAATATCTTACCTCGTGGGGCTTTGAGTCAGCCCTCTTCATCCATTGGTCTGTCAAATGCATACACGTTTTGCTTCAATCAACCAAAGCGTAAAGAATGGGACAATGGTCAGCACACTCCAGCCATTGGCTCTCTTGCACTTTGAGTGACAGCTATTATGTTATGTTACCCGATCACACGGTGACCTATTTCTCAAAAAGACATACACTCAGTGCCGGGCCCCTTGAGACAATACTACGTGTTGAAAACGTATTTCCGTTCAATTCTTCATTCTCATTTGTGTAGGCATGATTGTGTTTCAAACCTATGTCTCCAGGTTACAGTAATTCAAAGCTACTAGTGTTGTTTGTGCAATAAAAATAATATTTTCATGAGTTGTTTATTAAAACTTAAAAGGGTAAAAATACACCTTTAAGCAATGAAGCACCTTTACAGTTGTGTTTTTTTTGTGTTGTTGCAGTTTTATGTAGCGGGAACTCGACTCAAATTTATTGGAGTATTTTACATGAGCACCAGTTACATTAGACAAGGTTACATTCATTTTTTTAGATACGGGGTGATTTAAGTGATTTGCTCAGGATCACGTTCAGGTGACGCCGAGACTCGAACCAAGTTGTTCCCCAGCTTCAAAGTCTGCAGCTCTGGCCCCAACGGAACATCCTTCTATTAACCTTATATACGTAGGTTATTTCGTTGTAACATTGAATGTGTTTTGCAAGCATATGGCTTGTACGGAGAAGTGACTTTTTTATATTTTATTTTTGTTTCCCATTTTTATTATTTCAGCATGTGCTTGCAATTCCAAAATAATAATAATAATAACCATCACACCAAGACCATTGTGTTTGCCAATGTTTGTTTTATTTGTAGATTTTCCGGAAGTCTCAGTGGAGCAAGTACGTGTGGAACAAAGACTGTCATTTTATGTGGTCACCCCCGCTCCAGTGCGAGAGTTTTTAGGTCTCGCGACCTATCGATGCGCGCAAGCGCATCGAGCGGAGCGAGAATTCAAGTAGCCAAAATCCTCGTGAAACTAAGGGCTTCTTGCCCTGCGGTTTCCTTTAAGTTCACGTGAACCACGTGACAGCAAGCTCCTTCGTGCACGAGCTTGCCTGAGCCTTGTGCCTATCAGCCTGCCAGTTCTCCTCCCCGAATTATTCACTTAACTTGTGACTCCCCACATCAAAGCCTCAGCCTCCCTCCCATGCCATTTGCCCTTTGCCCCTCTCTTACACTTTTGCCTCGCATTCTGTGTTTGCCTATCTTTGTTGCCCAGGTTGCTAGCCACAGTAAGTCCACATGTGTACCCGCGTTACACGCAACAGGGCGGCCAAGGGAGGGTTGGCCCACAACGGGCCTATGGACGACTTTATTACGCGGACAACCAAGGCGATAGACCATGAAATTGACAAACTCCAAACTAGAGTGTCCCTTGACCTGGAAGCGGCCAGGAAGCTGTCACTCGAATTTGCCTCCCATAAGAAATCCTCTCTTGGACACATAGCTACTGCTATTTCCCCTAATCGCATTTGCATGCGGGAGGGTGCTATAGCGGTGGTCGATGTCCACGATATGCCTGTTCTGCCCACTCCCTCTCCACTTCTAGGTCTACCTGCTCCGCCTGATGGCCCGCTTACTGTTGAGGATAGTCCTCTTGTTCCCTCCATTTCTTCCCCACAATCACTTGATATATCTCTGGCCTCCACCTCATATGGCGGTCTCGACAACATTCCGGTGAATTCCAATAAGAGAAAACGTTCTCCTAGTCCAACTTCCCCCCGGAAAAAACTGCCAATGCAGGGTTCCAACCTGCTCACCAGTGATAACACAATAGCTGATGTCAGTCCGGCTATGCCCTTCCTCTCTCCATTGGTTCCTTGTGGTGAAAATATCGTGGGGCAAGTCACTTTAGATCCTGGAGGCACTCCACAACCTGAGAGATCAGACACGGGTTGGACAAATCAAGAAGGGAGGGAGAGGGAATTTATAGGAGTGGTTTGGGAGTCTCTAAAAAATCTCCTATCTCCCCTGGATTTAAGGCTTTCTCGTATAGAGAACAATCTCCTTGAGATGGAGAAAAGTATTATCGCCTTGGCCACTCTTGGCCTGAGAGGCCTTGAACGCCAGGGTTTGATTGATAGTAATATGGTTACACAGGTCCCTACCCCACCCCCTACAGCCATACCTGGTTTGCCCCCTAATCCCACTCTGCCCTGTCCTACCCACCCTATTCCTAAACCCCGCACCAGGAGTCTCATTACTGCAAACTTGCCCCCCGAGGCCAGGGCTAACACCTTAAATGCTCCAGCAACACAATCTCATATTGGCAATACACTAGCTGCATCGAGAGCCCAGAACTCAACTAGCACTAGTTCCCGCCCTGCCCAGGCCCCCCGGAACAACACTACACCAGCCACACCGAGAGTTCAGAACCCAGCTAGCTCTAGTTCCCGTCCCGTCCAGGCCCCCCGGAATAAACCCCCTACTCATTCTGCTAGGGGTCCTCATACCAGGAGCAACTTTCGAGGAGGTTACATCGACCTTCCTCCTGAAGCAAATGATTATATGGTGGTTTTGACGGGTGTCCCGGAATTGGTGAATGGCCAATATGAAGACCAGCATTCCCTACGCAATAAAGTTATGCACTGGCTTAACACTTATAGACCTATCCCCAATGGTAGGAGGAGTAGAGTCTTAACGACACGAAGAGTTCCATGGGTGGGCACCACGAGGAAATCGACCCCCGGTGACTGTATAGTCGTAACTTTTGATGACGTGTATACGGCCAGACACATCTGGTCTCCTGGGAACCAAGATTGGGGTTCCTCTATTGCCTCGAGGCCTTTGTCATTCTTCTATCCCCCCCATGCTGTATGTTCGCAGGGGGGTTTTTGGCCCACAGTCCCCCAACAGCCTAGTTGGGGATTCCTTCCCACTCCGTCTAACCCAAACAGCGGTTGGCCTGGAAATGTAACCTCAGATAGGTTTGGCAGCCTGGAGGATGTCGATTGACTCCTAACGCCCCCAGCAACAACACTACCAAGTAATCCCAATGGTTTTGTATTGGAGACGGTGAGTTCATCCTTGGCGGCTACCGTGGGTGTGATCAGTACTTCCCCTCCTACCCAGTCCCCAATCCAGGCCCCCTATACACAGGATTTGGTGCACCTTTCCTCAGCTGTATGTCCTCCCAATACTCCCCTAGCCTTAAATCTGATTGCCCCTGATGTCTCGTCACCTACAGCTTCTCTCCAATCCTCCAGGGTCGATGTTATCCATGTCATCTCTCCAGTTTCTGAGCCACAGTCTGGTAAGACCTTGACAGGTGTTCCCCAGCTTAAAATCTTAAGCTGGAATGTGGCAGGGCTTGCTCGGAATTTTGATAAACCCGATTGGATTTCCTTTATGGAGCCTTTTGAGATCTGCCTTTTACAAGAAACTTGGTGCCTGGAGCCCGTGCACAGGGTCGGCTTTACCACCTACTCTGTGCCGGCCACCAGGTCCAAAGGCAGTAAAGGTCGTCCTTCTGGTGGCCTTCTCATCTGGGTTAGTGTATCGCTGGGGCTCATAGTAAAACAAATAAATTCACCATCCCCAGATCTTTTGAGACTCACCATTCAATGCCCGGGGGGCAAGACCCTAGAGCTTTTCAACCTGTACTTAAGGGGGGCCAGGGCAGGGAACTCGAGCCCTTTGTCTTTAACTGGAGTTGAAGAGGAGCTAACTGGCTGCAACATTGACTCCTTCATTATTCTGGCCGGGGATTTCAATTGTTGTTTCGAGCCTCTGGCCAGTGATGACATTTTGGACACATGGGAGGACGATGCCAAGAGAGGCATTCCCTTGCTTGCTCTCGACCCCATCAGGAAATGGACACAGAATGCTATTGATATTAACGCACTTTGCCTGGAATATGCCCTCAGAGCCACTAATGGCCGTTGCAAGTCAGATACTGGGGGTGCACACACATTTAACAGGATTGGACACACCTCCAGAATCGACTACGTGCTGCTAAACTATAACCTGTGGGAATATGTCCTTGATATGGTTGTCCAACAATCCACGGATAGTGACCACAACCCTTTGATCCTCTCGCTTGCTCTCCCGTGGGATCTAGGGGCCACAGTATCATCCCGGCCAACTTGGAAATCATCCCACGAAGTTGTTCCATCTAACTGCGGGAGGCGACTGAAGTGGGCTAAGGTTGCTTCTGATGTCACAAGAATGGCCCAAGTTCAGTCCATAATGATGGAAGCCAAATGTATCGCAGGCACGCTGGACTCTGACTCTCCTATCCTCGTGCCATTTGTGGAGACTATTGTATCTCTTAGCAATCTTTTTCTGGTTCCTGTGGGGAGGGGGGGGTCTAAGTGGAGAAACGAGACTAGGGGTAGAGATCAATGGTACACCCACGCTTGCCGCCAAGCAAAAAGTGAACTAATCGTGGCGGTTAGTGCCAAAGACCCGGCTTTGATTTCACTAGCTAGGAAAAACTACAAGAAGACTCAAGCTGCGGCAAAGGTCACTCACGAAACTAACTTCTGGAGCGATTTAATGGAGGCTGGCTCTAGAAAGGACTCAAGGGCTTTCTGGGCTTTGATTAGAGGTAGGGACAGGCCTGTTGACTCCCTGCTTACATGTAATATCACAGGGGAGGTTTGGTTGGCCCACTTTTCCAAACTCTACTCTAACTCCCTGGGGGTATTGGGCCCAAGTAGGATTACTAGTCATATAGTGTCAGCTGATAGCTCTCATCCTGGCCCCACTTTTTCATCTAGGGAGGTGGAGTTAGCAATCAGGTGCATCGTCCCCAACAAGGCGGCAGGCCCAGATGGAGTCCCCGGTGACTTGCTTCGTAGCAATGTCGAGGTTTGGAGCCTATACATTGCTAAACTCCTGAACGAGGCAATGGTGGGTGGCGGTTTCCCGGATTCTTGGAGGAGTGCGGAAGTCGTCCCCATTTTCAAAAAGGGCTGCAGGGACGATCCGGCCAACTACCGACCCATAAGTCTGCTTGATTCTACCCAGAAGGCAGCAGGGAAGGTAGTTTTGGGTAGGATCTTGCAGTGGGCCGAGGAAATGAAGGTTCTGTCTGACTTTCAGGCCGGCTTCAGATCTGGAACCGGCACGATTGAGCAGACATTCCGTTTCCTAATGCTTTATTGGAAAGTGGTCAAACTGGGCAAGGGCAGTCTGTATCTCGCTTTCATCGATTTACGGACTGCCTTTGACCTTGTTCCACGCAACCAACTGTGGACTGTACTTGAGGGCATGGGCATGCCCGCGTATTTGTTAGCCTTAACTATCAAATTCCACGAAAGCAACTTTGCCCAAATTAGATGGGGTCAGCAGGGCCAAAAAACATCTCGGATTCCTGTTCACAGGGGCGTCCGGCAGGGGTGTGTGCTAGCTCCCACTCTGTTTTCTCTATATCTAAACGGAGTGGTAGAGCACCTTCTCCAACTACCAGCAGATGCTCCCTCCCTGGCGGGCAGGAAGATACCAACGTTCCTGTTCGCAGACGACACCCTGCTGATTTCGAAATCCCCGAAGGGCCTCCAAACTCTGTTAACGAGGTTCCAGGGCTTCTGTGACACAAGGGGCTTGGCTATTAACATCAGCAAAACCAAGTTCCTTGTGCTGAATCCCCCCAGGAAGACAGTCTACCCGCCATCTATAGACGCAGTACCTTTAGAAAGGGTCAGGGAATTCGATTATTTAGGAATCAGACTTTGTGATACCATGTCTTGGAAGGCGCATCACCAAAAATCCATCTTGACATATAGGAGGGTCACGGGCGCTCTCCTAAAAGAGCATCGCGCCTCACCCCTTAAACCCATCGGGGTGATACTCGACATTTACAAAGCAAAGGCTGTGAGTGCGGCATTATACGGGGCTGAATTGTGGGGTACCCAGAAACCTGATACCCTATTCCATCTGGAGAATAAGTTCCACAAAGATCTAATGCGGCTCCCCCATAGCTCTCCCACTCTACCCCTTCTACTCGATACAGGAACACGATCCATAGCTGATCAGGCCAAGCTACGTCCCCTCCTTCTGTGGGCCCGCATATGGAATGTCCCTGAACTATCAAGCTATGCTGATGCACTAAGTGAACTTCTTTCAACCCCGGGCTGGCATAAGATCGGTTGGCTCCTTGGTGTAAAGCGCCTCCTTTGTGACTTAGGCCTGGATGATGCTTGGGCCAGTAGATCTTCGCCACCCAAACAGCTGCTAAAGAAAATATTCTGGTTGTGGGTGGATAACGAGAGAGTGACCCAACCGAATCTGTGTAGAGCAGCTAAGGAGTTTTTGGCTACCAAATCCCGTCCCTTCAGAGAACCCTACCTTGATGTGATCTTGAATCCATCAGATAGGGCGTTGTATTTCAAATTTAGGGCCGGGGTTCTGCCCTTAGGCACAAGAACAGCAAAATGGAAACCACCATGGCAAACTGTAGAAACTTGCCCTTTCTGTACAACTAGGGCTGAGTCTATCCCCCACCTGCTGTTCGAATGCCCAGCCTACGCTGCTCCCCGTCGCAGATGGTTGAAACCGCTCTGCGCGAGGCTGGGTACTCGGTCACATTTGGAGGCCTTACAGCTATTAAGATCAGACCCTCACCCACTGCTTGCTTGTGGCCTGGCAAAATTTCTGGGGTGGGCTTGGAGGATAAGAACCGCGAGGAGGAAGATCCTCCAGTAAGGATGCCAACACACATTCCAGTGGCCTGGTTGCTTTTTGTATGTGTCCCTTCACCATTATTCCTATCAGAAATTGATAATTTTATACTTGCACAAATGTTTTTAGAAAGGATGTTATCTACTAGGTTGTATATTTTTAGCACCCTTCTTGAAATTTTGTCAGTTTTGATGTATAACTGTTTTTATCTCACATTGATTTTTACTGTAATGCTTTTATGAAATGAAATATTTCGAAATAAAGCTATACAACAACAACAACAACCCATGCCATTTGCTTCCTAACCAGCCTGCCTCGCATAATTGCATCAGACACTTCAAAGGAATGCGCCCTCCGAGAGCCACTTTCACGGCCGTGCATTTCTCTTCCCCCCCTCCCCACAGCAATGCCAGGAGCTTGTTTGTTTTGTTTCTTGTTTCTATTTATTTTGTGCTTTCCCGTCCAGTTGCTTGCCCCCACCTCCCTCGCCAATTCTCCTGTTGCTCCACCATGCCTTCCAGTCCCTTTTTCTCTTTTTTTTAAAACTTCCTTCAAAATATATATGATGTATGCTTCCCTACTTCGCCATTTAGAGTTCATTCTAACTACCAAAACATGGACAATTTCTACACATTGATTGATCGCGCAGCGGTGGGTTTACAGCAGTAGTATCATGTTGGCGCTATGTCCCCGTGTCTTTTGCAGCTCGCCATGGCCCCCGCTGGGGCGCATTCAGTGCCTGTACATCGCACGCCTCCGAACGCCCCAGCTCGGTGATTCTGAGTGCATCTGCCCAGCTATAAGCTGTGCAGGGACAGCGCGTGCCTCGGGGACATGGCAGCTGTCTGCATGTCTCTGCCATTTGCTCTTTCTGCCTGTGAGTCCATGGTAACACCTAGTACTTCCCATTGTCCCTTTGTGCCTTTTAGAGCAGCACAGCCTTCTATGTATAATCCACGTGATTCTGACTCAGATGGAGCTCTTGTTTCAGGCTAACCGGTTCCTGTGATTTATATAATTTCCACTTGTGTTCAGTTGATGTTTATAAAGTCTTGAGAGATGGAGAGTTTGGCAGCTTGCTTTCTTGTCTCCTCCACTGCCTTGAAGTTGTTTGCCTGGTGTGATTTATCTGCAGGTTGAGTTCCGGAGCAGGACACACACACATCCAAGCATATTGCACTCACTTGGTTATTGGCCAGCACAAAGTGCCTGAGAGCTCGGCCCGCTTGTTAGAAGGCATTGTCGGACTGGGAAAGATTACGGCCCCGGACATCAAAATAAATGCGCCCCCCATGTGTAATTAGATAGATAAAAAAAAGCGGCCCATATTTCGAACTTGTTGCAGGTTTGAACTCGTAAAGACACGCAGTACACATGATTTTTCAGGGTATAGAAGACTGCATGGATTTGAGCTTTCTACAGGCTGTTATTGTTTTAACATCAGGGAAGTCAACAATAACAAGCATTGGCATAGACAATAGGTCTCGCTTGTTATATTTAATTAGCAGCAGCAGCATTTCTCCTGCGCCAGGCCACATCAAAGGCTCTGTGCCACTTTCACCCACACAGCAACACTTACAGACACGCAACACCACTCACACCCACGCAAGCCCACTATCATCCACGCAACACCACACTCACCCACGCAACGCCACTCACCCAAGCAACACCACTCACACACGCAACGCAACTCATCCACGCAACCCCACTCATCCACGCAACCCCACTCATCCACGCAACCCCACTCATCCACGCAACCCCACTCACCCACGCAACACCACGCACCCACGCAACACCACTCACTCACGCAAAGCCACTCACACCCACGCAGTGCCACTTTCACCCACACAGCACCACTTTCAGACACGCAACGCCACTCACACCCACGCAAGCTCACTATCACCCACGCAATGCCACACTCACCCAAGCAACACCACTCACACACGCAACACAACTCACCCACGCAACCCCACTAATCCACGCAACGCCACTCATCCACGCAACGCCACTCATCCACGCAACGCCACTCATCCACGCAACGCCACTCACACATGCAACGCCACTCACACATGCAACGCCACTCACACATGCAACGCCACTCACCCACGCAACGCCACTCACCCACGCAACGCCACTCACACACGCAACGCCACTCACCCACGCAACGCCACTCACCCACGCAACGCCACTCACCCACGCAACGCCACTCACCCACGCAACGCCACTCACCCACGCAATGCCACTCACACATGCAACGCCACTCACACACGCAACGCCACTCACACACGCAACGCCACTCACACACGCAACGCCACTCACCCACGCAACGCCACTCACCCACGCAACAACACTCACCCACGCAACAACACTCACACATGCAACGCCACTCACCCACGCAACGCAACTCACTCAAAGCCACTCACACACACGCAGTGCCACTTTCACCCACACTGTGCAGTGCACAATAGGTCTTGCAGTACGAAAGTTGGAGCTATTGGTTTTGTAAATGACAAAGCCCTTTATGTTTTTAAAATGAAAACAAAAATAAAAGGAATTGTTATTTGCAATTGTAATAGCTCCAACTTTCCTACTGCGAGACCTATTGGCAACGCCAGCGCTTGTTTTTTTAATGATAGTCCTAGGGAGGGCTCCAGTGGATGAGGCTGTAACTAAACTTCAAGCCACAATAATATCCAATGCCTCCTGCTGGGTTTACACGTCACAGCGGTCCATGAAGACTACCCGATATTTGTAAGGCGCTCTTCGTTGTGTTTTATTGGGTCGGACTCTGGGTGTGTCATGCCCCCTGTGGAGCTGTGATACTGTGAAACGAAGCGTGGGCGCACGTGGTTTTCAGGTTTGCGCGTGAAGGGAACAGGCGTCTTTGCTGTTGTTGTGCCTACTGTAGGTGCTAAACAGTCACACACGTTTACGCATGTTTGTGCTTAATGAGCAAAAGGTTCTCACTACTTTCGTGCCTGTACGCATTGGGCAGTATGTATCATGAAGAAGTGTGGAGAATAGACTGGAGCCAGGGTCTGTATTATGATTTATTTTATATATTTCTTTGAAAATATTTTCTCCTAAGTTTACTTCTAGACACGTTTGATTTCGGTAGGGAGGAGATGTGTTTTGGACTCAACTGTTTACATTACAAAAATGGTGCTAGCTCCTCGTGTACAACAATGTCTGAATATTTCACATGCTTTTGACACAAGAAAATAACTTGCCAATATTACCTAGCTTATTTCAAAGACACCATTGAAAAACTACAGAATAACACAAACGAGAAGGTGTGTGTGCGAGCTCTGATTGAACAGCTCACTTCCTTCGACCTCTATCCTCTCGTCTCCCGATCGGGTTCAAATCTTGAACAATTTTGTTTTATCTCTGAAGCGCAGATGCATAATAATAAACATGACTCTGCTGCATAACAACGTGGGACACGATGGGTGCTCCGTGAGTCGGGTGGTCTGAAGCAGAGTGGGACTTTTAAATCTGCCAAACTCAAGAAAGCCAGAGAAAATTTAAACATGAGGGGGAGGCGGGCTGCAACCAGATTCAGTGAAATCTGAACTCCCGCGGCCTACTCAGTCTACGCAGGCCGAGACCTAAACAAGCCGTGGAGCGTGCACACCCCCGAACTTCCGGTTTCGGGATGTGCACGCTCACGGCTTCTCGTGAGGCGGGAGCGTGGCAGCAGGAGTGGCGGCAGGTGGCAGCAGAAGTCGGGAGTGGTGGCTGAGGCCGCTGATGCGGTAAGTGGGGCTTTGTACGTGTGTGTGTGTGTGTGTGTGCGTGTGTGTGTTTGTGTGTGTGAGTGTGTTTGTGTGTGCGTCTGCGTGTCTGTGCGTGTGTGTGTGCGTGCCTTCGGCTGGCCTGCATAAGCGCGTCCACAGACCCTGGTCGGCTCGTGCACCGCTCTATCTCCCTTGGGAGCGAACTCGGTGACAATAGGTCTCCGAGACCTAAAAATGTGTCATTTACAAGACCAATAGCTCAAACCTTCCCAATGCGAGACCTATTGTATTGCAAATGCTTGTTTCAATTGATGGGTAGTTTGTGACACTCTACCACTATTGCCCACTACTAGGTTCTTAGGAGATTATACCATCTGACCCTCCATCTGAGCCAGTGGTGTACCGATTTTTGTGGTCAACAGGAATGCCAAATGATGAAGGGCGGTTCCGAGTGGTGACTGATGGATATCCTGCTAGTGATCACTGATATCCACCAATGCTTTTCTACAATTGCTAGATGAGTTGAAACTGTTTTTTACTAGTTTAATGAACCACACATAGACTTTTTTTGACCCTTTGACACTATTGTGTTTGATGCCCACCTTGAGACAGACATTCCCCGCTTCCCGGCGTATGTCATCCTGGGGCTGCCTAATGCCTTGACCTATCCACTGAAGTCCAGGAGGGGCCGCATGATAGCCATTGCGCTGGGGTCAGCGATGCAGAATATCTTGGCTCACTGGCGGTCGGCGCAGATCCCTACGCGCCAGGGCTGGCTCCACCGCCTCTGGACAGTGCTGGGCATGGAGCGGCTCTCCTTAGTTAAGGCAGGTGAAGGAGCCAAGTACACGGAGCTTTGGAAACCATTCTTGTCCCTCTTGTCTTCCGAATTTGTGGAAGCAACATGCCAGAGGTATCTGAGACTGTTACGGCTAAACTGATACAGACCAGGCAGGGGAACAAGGGGGACCCGCCCGAAAGTAGCAGAGGTGCAGGAGAAGGGCTGATGAACGGACCATGGACCACCTACGGGATGGGAGGGGGGGAGGTTGGGGGCTTGTTGGGGCTGTTCTGGGGTCGGGGTGCTGTGGGGGGGGAAGGTTGGGTTTTTACGTAGGGGTAGGTGTTGGGGTCTCGGGAGGGGTGGGTTGTTCAATTGTATGTCACAGACCAGGATACACATGCACCTGGCGGACTAGGTAGCCTCTAGAAATGGGGGGTGGCAACTCGAACTGGGGCACGGAGAGCATCGAGTTGCAGTTTCTTACCCTTGTTATTCCACCGGGGGGAGCAGGTTGCAATGCCCAGACGAGTTCGCAATTCGCCCTGTTTCTCAACGCGGCCGGCCCAACCTGGGTTGTAGGCGGCTTGCTATGTATAACTGCCCTAGGTAAATGAGAACGGTGCTGTACCCTCCATTCTATGCTCTGCTTTGCACGGCACCCCTCAGCGTAGTGAGTGATTTATATGGCTGTTTTGTATCCATCCTGTCTTGACATGCTCAATAAAAATATTTAATCCTAAAACAAAAGCACAGTTAAACATATGAAAGTTGCACAATTATGGACGAGGCCGGGGGGGCCACGCAAACCATATATTAAAAAAGTGGTATAAGAGATACCAATCGAACAGTGGTTAGGCCTAGGGCCTAGGGAATCGCTGGGAGCGGTCGGGACTAGCAATGCTGAAGTCAGAAAAATCCCACGGGATTCGGGTGCAGCGCTTAAAGCACAGGCATGCACTAATGCAAAGTCAATGGTGCGTAAAAGTTATAAAGTTATAGTTTAAGGAGACTTCCGCTTAACCTAGCAAGATGAAACTTTAGACACATACACTAGAGGTGTGTACCAGTGTGGGAACACCGGTTGTTGATGAGTTACCTCACCCACAGGAAGCGGGTGCACAGGTGCGAAGTAGTGTCAGGTTTTGTCATGCTGGTTGATGGTGCTTGGAGCTGAAGATGCTGCAGACGTCGAGACGAGAAGTGTCCGGTGTGATCCAAGGGTGGATCGAAGTGAAAGATGATCTGAAAGCAGAGGGGACAGAGTCTGGGTCACTCAGCAGTGACCAGGCCGGAACCAGGCGATGTCGGGCGCTTTCAGGTCGCTGACGGGTCGCTTCTCTCCGCTGCCACGTGGACTATGGGGCACCGAGGATGTCCAGGAGTGGACCATGAGCTGTCCCACGCAGGCTCTCGCTGTCGGCGGTGTTGGCTTCCGGATCAGAGCCAACAACACTTGGCAAGGGCAACCCAGGCAGGATTCGAAGATGGCGTTACACTCGGACCAGGAGGGTCAGAGCGAGCTCTCCTTTTCAGGGGCGCGAGTGCAAGTCTGGAGAAACCAGATTCACAAGTTGGTTTTCAAGGTTCGTCGGCACAGGGGCCACAAGCCAACAGGCAAGTGACCGGGCCAACGCGTTGAGCCAAAAGATGCAGAAGGTCCCCACGCAGAACTCGGTGAGTGTAGAGGGGTGAGCTTCGGTGCAAGAGAGGCTCAGGGCTGGGGCTTCTCAGACCCCAATGCACAGCTTCGAGGATCACTCGTGGGCTGCATAGTCAGCGTCTCGTGGTCTTTCCAAGATGGCGGCCCCACGCTTCAGGTCGCCTCCACGGGTCTCAGCTCTGCAGGGACTGTGGATCAGGCTGTTAGAAGGCAGGCTCGCTTGGTCTTGTCGAACTCTGTCGCTCGAGTTCCGGCGGGAACTGCAACAAAGCAAACGTTGAGGTGCTGGATGGTGCCTGTTTGCACAGGGTGGTCCCTCCTTGACCACAAGGGAGATTCTTCAGTCTTCTACGTCGAGTAGGATGTCAAAGGGTCCAGAGTTTCGTTTCATAAGTTTCAGTCAGGATAATCTCAGTGCGTTGGCACTGCTCCCATTCTTATACCAATCTAGGGGGTTGGATTACCTGCTAGGGACCCTCCTATGGGTCCCCTCCTATGGTGCAGTGAGCTAAAAAACGGTGATGGATCAAGCCCTGATCTGTTGACTGGGTACGAGTGTTCTGCTTAATTCAGATACTCTGTCCATCACCACCCCCTTTTCTGAATCGTTTTGTCCACCATAAGCGTGGAAGGGTATGCTCAGACATGAGTCCCTTGCTCACTGCACCATCAGGATTCAAGCAAGCCGGGCCGAAGACGGCTGTAATGCCAGAAACCGGTCCCCGGAAGCTTGTTTCCTTTCCAGTAAAAGAATTGGCTTGGTAGTTTGGTCTGCCCTGTTCCCATGATGCACTGGGCCAGGGACTGACTAATTTGCATGTTGCCAGGTTCAGAGCTGGGATGGTGCAGTGAGCTAAAAAACGGTGATGGATCAAGCCCTGATCTGTTGACTGGGTACGAGTGTTCTGCTTAATTCAGATACTCTGTCCATCACCACCCCCTTTGCTGACCGAAACTCCGGCAGGGGAGGCCTGGACAAAAGGTTTCCTGTCACAGGGAGGTGTTACACACCCCAGACAGGAGAAGTGGATTGGGGCAGGGAGGGCTGAATGAAACTAGACACTGCCTGGGGCGCACAGGTGTCCCAGGAAAAGCCCAGTTCAAACCGGTGGTGGGGCACTCCAGCCCCAGCTCTGGCTCGAAACTGAACAAAGGGAAAGGGGTGTAACCACCCCCTTCCTGGGTCCCACCCATAGCCCCTTGATTTGGAATAAAGGTAGGAGCTGTGCCAATGCACTTCAGATCATCCTGACTGAAACTTTTAAATGAAACTCTGGACCCTTCTGTAGGAAGGTGGATATCTGACTTTGGTTACCCTCAAACTTTTTGCCTGGTGTTTAGCTGGTTTTTGACTTAGTTGGCCTGGGATCCTGCTATTCAGGGCCCCAGGCTAATTGCTCTCTCCTTAAAATGGACTCCATGTACCTTAGGTGCATACACAATTGGAACTGGTTCACCTTATAGGCCCCTGTAACAGTGTCAATACAAAAAGATCCCAGTACCCTGGACGCGGATCAGTATTCATCTAATGAGGCATATCTCTGTGCTGGAAAATATTTATTTAGATCCCTAGTCACTAGCCTACTCAACATTGAGTTTAGGCGTTTGTCTTCTACAATGCCTGTCCGTCCAAAACAAATCGTTGTTTTTAACCATAAAAATAGGGGGGAAGAATCCAAAACTGCTTTCAACTCGACACAACCACGTAAGACTGCTCAACTGAGACAGTACGTGATGCCACACTTAGAACAAGAGAAAGATAGAAAATGTGTGGTGAAGAGGAAGGCACCTCAAGGGAGAACACCCACGGGGCCCTTGGCAGATGATTACCAGTTTCTTGCCCCTTTCTCATCATCGGTCGCCATTCCTCTTCGAAATAAAGTGTCCAAAAACAAATCCATACATGTATTGTGCAAAGAAGATAGGTGCAAGACAAGACCATCCAAGGAATCACTCCTTGGTATGACACAGAAAAAGTGATTAAAATCAACACTCACACCAAAGTTACAAATTTATTATTAGTTATGGTGTGTACTGGTGAACTAAAAAGGCTGGTAGCTTAACATCGCATACCAATACCCAAAGCCAACATGTTTCACTGCCCTACACACTTATTGGCAGATTCATCAGGGCTCACCACTTGGTCACTGCACCAGTGTTGGACATCCTCATAATGGAAACTGTCGAGTTGAAAGACAAGGCCATAGTTAAAATCCAACCTTGGAACACAATCACAAAAATCATAATGTATTTGTAACTAATACATAGACTAGTTACCCTTATCCAGCCATGTCCTCTCCTACCAGCTGTAGGAGGAAAAGACTCCCGGTCTGGTCGTCGATTGTCTCATCAATCTGTAAGGAGTATGTACATTGTTGCCAGAAATTAAAAATAAATCTAACCCAAATGCGTCCTCTGTTTGTAAAACCTAACTAGGAAATATACGGGACTCATTCTGTTTTGTACATTAAACTACGGGGAAGTAACAGATCTTATTTTTAGGAGTTAGCTGTTCCTAGTCAGATACACCCCATTCACTCGCACCCCGCATTTTGCCAGCACCACTTAGGTCTAGTGGTAACACACAGCCATACATGCGCTAGATCCAACACATTTAGGTCGTGTTCCGACTTGCCAGTGGGGTTTTATACAACTGCACCCTGCTCCTCACCGTAAAGTATAACGGGACCCTGTTTAGGTAGACTACTGGATCCATGCAAGGCATAGCGCAGGCGGTATTACGGCACACAAATGTCTTACATACAGCCCCCAACTCCTCACCGTACGTATGGGCCACGGGACTGTAAATCATCCCAGGAACACTGCGGTCATTGTTTGGTCGGATTTTAAACCAAATCTCGCGAACCAAACTCCCTCCCGGTCAGCTGGTAATACACGTGACCCAGGGGGAGCTATTATGGGCGCCATCTTGTAGTGATCTATTCAGATTATGTATACTCCATAGTATGTTATTTGCCCAAGATTCTCGAATATAGCGAACCCGTAGGATGCAGTTCGTGTTCTCAAACAATGCACTCGAAATCTATTAGGAATCATCGCGGCAACTATTTTCTGTTGGAAAGATTTTACAAAATCTAATGTAACGGGGCTAAATGTAAACCATCCCGCCTAATATGGTTGGTAATGTCTCGAATTTTAAACACTGCCCTCAGACGTACTAAAGACTTCAAACCAAATAGCTGTCATCACTTTTTTATATATATAGAGAAAACTTTATCCCTGTAGATCCATCTCGCCTCTTTGGCCAGCAACACTGATTCAATATTCGCGAGATTGCCCTTGACTCTTTCAAGTACCGTCCACGTGAATCCATGCTTCTCCGAAAAACAGTGCTGAACCAATTTGGTTGTAAGTTTACCTGCCTTTATTGTACTCAGGTGTTCCTGAATACGGACCTTTATTTTTCGTGAGGTAAGGCCAATATATTGGAGGCCACAACTGCACAGTAATCTATAAACTACATTGGTGGTATTGCAGTTACTGAAGTGGTTTAAAAACCACTCTTTGCCTGATGCCAAAGTTACACTGTTACACTTTCTTGTCAGTGGACATACAGAGCACGACCCACATGGATAGTGCCCATTAGGGATGGTTGTAGGTTTGCTTCTTAGTACTGCCCGATCACGCGTATGGACAAGCCTGTCCTTAAGATTGCTAGATCGTTTAAAAGCAAATCTGGGTGGTGGCATAGAGAAGGTCGTGCTTGATAGAATATTCTAATGTTTTCTTATGGATTGCCTGATTTTTGTTGCCATAGGATCAAAGGTCATAACCACTGGCAGGCAATCCTCTCTTTCTTTACTGATTTGTTCCAATAAAGCACTTCGCGGTGTATTGAGTGCCCTTTTCCTAGCATTTTTAACCACCTTCCGAGGGTAGTTTCGATTTTCAAGTTTCTCAGTTAGAGTAAGTGACTGTTCAAGGAAATCCTCAGTAGCAGAACAGTTTCTTCTATACCTCAGGAATTGGCCCACTGGGAGATTATCCCGGAGGGCCCTGGGATGGTAGGAGTTGTATAGAAGTAATGAATTCCTGTCAGTTAGTTTTTGGTGTATTCGGGTACTGAGATCACCATTGGATCCTGCAACAATTTCTGAATCCAGATAGGTAGCATTGGTATGGCTGTTTGTCCAAGTGAATTTTAGACTCTGATCCTGCTGGTTCAACCAGGAAAGGAACTCAAGCAAGGAGTCCTCCGAGCCTGTCCAAATGCAGAGCACGTCCTCGATATATCTCTTCCAGAGGTCAATGTTCCTCTGGACGGGATTGATGTTAACCGGACAGACGACGTGCTCCTCGAATTGACCCACATATATACATGCCAAGCTGGGGGCCATAGTCGCCCCCATGGAAGTACCAGAGGTCTGCAAGTAAAGCTGGTCCTTGTAACAGAAAAAATTTCTGGTCAGAGCCAATTCCACACATTCCATGACCAACGTTTGTGGAGTGTCATAGAACCATTCGAGATCCCCCAGGGCGCGCGCTGCTGCCACCAGCGTCGCGTCCTGGGGAATACTCGTATACAAAGATTCGATATCAATTAAGACCAAAAATTGTTTTTCTGGATCAAAAGGGGTAATTTCCAAAATGTTCAAAACATCAGTGGTGTCCTTAACAAAGGATCGTTGGTTAACCACCGATTCACAGAGGAAATAGTCTGCATACTGGGAAAGGGGTTCGAGGACCGACTGAATCCCCGGAACAATAGGCCTACCGGGCGGAGGGCGAGTAGGTTTATGAATCTTTGGCAAGATATAGAAGGCAGGGGTCCTGGGAGTTTCATTAACCAAAAATTCTGCTTCTTTGATGGAAATCCATTTGTTTGTCTTGGCTCTGCTCACCATTTCACGGATAGTTTGTAAAAGGTCCTGAACAGGGTCCTTGCTGAGAGGTCTGTAGTTAGTGCGTACACTCAGCAGACGCTGTACCTCTGCGTCATAGTCTTGTGTGTTAGGAATCACCACCGCACCCCCTTTGTCGGCCGGCTTGATGGTTAGTGACACATTATTTCCAATCCCTTGATTGCATCCCAATCTTCTTTAGTCATATTACTATGGTTAGAATGTTCCTGGGACTTCTCAAATGTTGCAATGTCCTGGAGGACTTTATCCTCAAATACAGCCACCTCAGGACCACCTGACATTGTTGGTGGGCAGAAGGTGGACGGTTTTTTCAAATTAGTGCCACAAAATGGGTCAGTGTTTCCTTCCTTGTTAGCAAAGAATTTTCTTAATTTGATCTTCCGCACTGTTTCATGGAATTCAACGCGGCACTTGAATGAGTCATGTCTAGGCATGGGGACAAACCCCAGGCCTTTATTGAGAACTCTTTCTTCGCTGGGTGTTAAAATGTGGTCGGACAAATTTACCACAATACTCTCCCTCAGTTCGGTGTGCGTCCCTGACTGCGGGTCACCCTGGGCGAGTAGGTCTGCCATTGGGGTGGGGGGTTTTGGGGGGTGCCTCTCCCTCTGCCTCTTACTGAAGCCCCTCTTCCCCTGTTGTGATTCGTTCTCTGGCCCTGCCCTAAAAAAGAACGTAGAAGGGCACCTAAATCTTCGTTCTGGCGGTCCTGCTGATTAAACCTAACCCTATTGCCCTGCTGGGGTTCCTCCTCTTCCTCGCTTGAGGTATTCTCAAACGTCCAGTTGTTGGGTGTGCACCTGGTTTGTTGTCTACCACCCTTCCCTCTCTGACGTGATCCTGCACCCTGTTGCTCTGGAGCCTGTTGGTAGTACTCGTCTTTTACATAAGGGAAAGCCCACTCATGTGAGTACTTTTCCAAATTGCGGGTCAATCCCTTGATTTTTTGATTGACCATATAATTTTTATAATCTGTAATGTCTTCCTGAATTCTCTGCAACTGCTCCTTAGTGTCCACCAGGGTTGTATCTTTTGATATACTCTCTTCCAAATCAAGGATCTCTTTCAAGAGTTCCTCGCTCAAGCGTTGCGCAGTGCTAATTATTAAGATTAGCCAATCTCTGGTACATTTGTTAGCAATAAAACTCCAATCGAGTCTAAACTTGCTATCGTCAAAGAATATTCGTGGCTCAATTCTAACTAACAAGCTCACTGGTGCCACTCCTGCAGTATAGTATTCAGTCATCAATGCACCATGCAAAGCAACCCCCACTTGTTTCTTTTTCAATGTGGTTAGTTTCTCCCATTCTTCTCTTGCCATGGTAGTCCCCCGTAAAGGGGCACCAGCGAGTAGTGATGGACCTGACAAAATTGCTGCTACTTGTTGATCTGTAAATGCAAGGCAATTTTTGTCCATTTGAGAAAACCTTATGTAGCCAACCGGATATTAGGTAGTGCTCAGTGTCATCCAAATTTAATGGATTAGGCACAAAACTCACACATAATAAAGTGAAACTATCAATCTGTTTAGTGTGAGAACGAAAAACAGAATGATCCCAAGGTCAGAAAGGCCTCCGATAAAAAGGAAACTCCCAAGATTCTTAAAAACAGGCTCTCACGGCTGAGCCGCCGTACAACATATGCAGAACAATAGGGAGCCAAGAGGGAAATACGGGTACTGTAGGGATAGCCCTCCACTCAATAAACATCAATACAAAAAGATTCCAGTACCCTGGACGCAGATCAGTATTCATCTAATGAGGCATATCTCTGTGCTGGAAAATATTTAATTAGATCCCAAGTCACTAGACTACTCAACATTGAGTTTAGGTGTTTGTCTTCAACAATGCCTGTCCGTCCAAAACAAATCGTTGTTTTTAACCATAAAAATAGGGGGGAAGAATCCAAAACTGCTTTCAACTCGACACAACCACCTAAGACTGCTCAACTGAGACAGTACGTGATCCCACACTTAGAACAAGACAAAGATAGAAAATGTGTGGTGAAGAGAAAGGCACCTCACGGGAGAACACCCTCGGGGCCCTTGGCAGATGTTTACCAGTTTCTTGCCCCTTTCTCATCATCGGTCTCCATTCCTCTTCGAAATAAAGTGTCCAAAAACAAAACCATACGTGTATTGTGCAAAGAAGATAGGTGCAAGACAAGACCATCCAAGGAATCACTCCTTGGTATGACACAGAAAAAGTGATTAAAATCAACAGTCACACCAAAGTTACAAATGTATTATTAGTTATGGTGTGTACTGGTGAACTAAAAAGGTCGTTAGCTTAACATCGCATACCAATAACCAAAGCCAACATGTTTCACTGGCCTACACACTTATTGGCAGATTCATCAGGGCTCACCACTTGGTCACTGCACCAGTGTTGGACATCCTCATAATGGAAACTATCGAGTTGAAAGACAAGGCCATAGTTAAAATCCAACCTTGGAACACACTCACAAAATTCATAATGTATTTGTAACTAATACATAGACTAGTTACCCTTATCCAGCCATGTCCTCTACTACAGCTGGAGGAGTAAAAGACTCTCGGTCTGGTCGTCGATTGTCTCATCAATCTGTAAGGAGTATGTACATTGTTGCCAGAAATTAAAAATAAATCTAACCCAAATGCTTCCTCTGTTTGTAAAACCTAACTAGGAAATAAACGGGACTCATTCTGTTTTGTACATTAAACTACGGGGAAGTATCAGATCTTATTTTTAGGAGTTAGCTGTTCCTAGTCAGATACACCCCATTCACTCGCACCCCATTCACTCGCACCCCACCTCCAGCTTTAGGTAGCCAGAGGTTGACCCTGAAAGCACAGTGCAACTCAGTCAAAGAAAGAAAGGCCTACATGGTGGAGAGTGATTGGAGGAAGCTGAGCCCTACAGAGGAACCTCACTTCAGTACTCCATCTCAACATCAGCCTTTAACTTTGCCAAGACACACCACAGGTAGAGATTCCCTATGGTGGAGACCCTCAGATACCCTTAGGGTGAGGGATTGCTTAGTGGACCATGAGACAGGGGGTAACCAAGCCAGTGCTGTTACTTCCTTATATGGCCACGTAGGCAATATATGCTTACCTGGTCAAGGATAGCCTTATCTCCTTTCGTTTGGGGGGTGGGGGGGTGTAGGAAGGTGGATATCTGACTATGGTTACCCCCAAACTTTCTGCCTGGTGTTTAGCTGTTTTTTGACTTAGTTGGCCTGGGATCCTGCTATTCAGGGCCCCAGGCTAATTGCTCTCTCCTTAAAATGGACTCCATGTACCTTAGGTGCATACGGAATTGGAACTGGTTCACCTTATAGGGACCTGTAACAGTGTACCATAGGTACCCAGGGCATAGGTGTAGCCAAGGCCTACCAGGGGCTGCAGCACGTATTATGCCACCCCTGGCCTGGCCTCCATATTTGACACAACTGGCTGAACACTCAGCTGGGGTAAGTTGGTGTAATCACCTCTTACTTAGATATAGTATACCTATATCTAAACCTAACTGGACACATGGTAACCTATAAGCCACTTCGATGGAAGGCCTCTGCAATCCTGGAGGCAGAGTGCGTGGTTTCGTGTGAGATGGTGCTCTAGCATGAGCTGAGCCTGTCTGCAGCTGTCGGGAACAACTCCCTTAGCTGTTCCGGGATATTGCCATACCATATACTTTTAAGTGCATTATAATCCTCGCGGTTATATGCTAACTTTGGTTTGGCTTTATCAAAACATGTCGAGTAAGGTGTCATACGATTTGGAATACTATCCCCTCGACAGTCCTGTCGACGGGGATAGAATTCCACCCTTCTAGAGGGACACGACATGTACATAACCTGAACCCCGGGTAAAGTTAACCAGAGCCTCAGCATCACAAAATGGATGCTGCCACCACAGACACAAGTCTGACCTCCTGCTGCTGGGAGTCCTTCCAGCGAGGGAGGCTTGGACAAAGCGTTTCCTGCCTTGGGAGGTGCGAGCACCACCCCAGACAGGATTTTGTGTATTGGGTAGGACAGGCTGAATAGAATCAGACATGCCTGGGACACACAAGGCGTCCTCGTGCATAAGCCAGTCCAAACCGGTGCTGGGGCTTTCCAGCCCCAGTCCTGGCGCGGAGCTGGACAAAGGAAAGGGGGTGTAACCGCCCCCCTTCCTGGTCCCACCCAGAGGAGGGACCTAGCAGGTGATCCACCCCTCAGACTGGGAATAAGAGTGGGAGCAGTGCCATAGCACCTCAGATCATCCTGAAATCAACTTGAAACAAAGAAGAAGACTGGACTTCGACATTCTGCTGCACAGAAGACTGAAGAGTATCTCCCTTGTGGCCTAGGAGTGGCCACCCTGTGAACACAGGCACCATCCAGGAACTTGACGTCTGCTTTGCCGCCGCCTCCTGCCGGAGCCCAAGCCCAGAGCCCGACGAGACCCAGACTCCCAGACATCTCAGAGCCCGATCCACAGTCCCTGCAAAGAAGAGACCCGTGGAGGCACCGAGAGACGTGGGAACGGCCATCTCGAAAGACCCACGAAAAGCTGACTGCGCAGCACCCGAGGCACCCTTGATGCTGTGCTTTGGGGTTTGAGAAGCCCCACCACCGAGCAGCATTTGCACCGAAGATCAGCCCCCCAGCATCTCCACGATCTGCGTGGGGCCCTTTTGCATCTTGCCACTCGACGCGCCATCCCGGCCACTTGCCACGTGGCTAGCGGCCATCTTGGCGACGAAACCTACAATCAACACTGCGGGTCTGGTTGCTCCAGACTTGCCCTCGCTCCCCTGAAAAAGAGCACCCGCTCTGACCTTGCTGGTCCGAGTGATAAGCTTTCTTCACTTCCTGCGTGGCTTGCATTAGCCAAGGCTTATTTGCTCCGATCAAGTTGTCGACACCGCCATCAGCTAGAGCCTTCGTGGGATAGCGCGTGATCGACTCCTGGACGTCCTCGACCTCTTCGTGTCCACGTGGCTGCGGAGACAAGCTACACCTCATCGCCTGTTTGCACCCTACATCGCCTGGTTCCATCCTGGTTCCACGGTAGTCACTGGCTAGTGACTTTGAACATTGTCCCCTCTGCTTTCAGGTCTTCACCACTTCAGATCCACCCTTGGATCCACCGGAACTCTTCTCAACGACCCGCCTGCAGCATCTTCATCTTCAGGCACCATCGACATGCTCGACGAAACCCGACACTACTTCGCACCTGTGCACCCGCTTCCTGTGGGTGAGGTAACTCAGCAACGCCGGTGTTCCTACACTGGTATACACCTCTAGTGCCTAGGTCTAAAGTTTTGTCCTTCTAGGTCAGTCGGAAGGTTCCTTAAACACTAACTTTGTAACTTTTACGCACCGTTGACATTACATTGGTGTATGCGTGCACTTTAAGCACTGCACCCGAGTCCCGCGGGCCTTTCCCGACTTCTTCACTGTTAGTCCAGAACAGCTCCAGCGATTCCCAAGGCCCTAGGCCTACCTCCTTTCAGCTAGGTGGTTCTTATACCACTATTTTAGTATATGGTTTAGGTGGCCCCTAGGGCTCATCCATATTGTGCAACTTTTGTATATTTAAACTGTGTTTTGTTTTAACGCATTTGCTTCTGTGCTCATAAAGAGTATAGAGGATACTTGTAGTAAATAAATATATATATTTTTTCAATATATATCTGTGTGGTGTCCTTTCATTTGGTATTCAAGGGGATTGTGTATGGTAAAACAGCTTGCTTCACATGCCTTACAGAGTTTAGCCAAAGACTGCTTTGTCCACGCTACCTCTAGGATAGCTGGTCTATATGGTTGACTTACAACCAATCATCATAAGGGTTGCTTGGCATGGTACAAGGTGATCACTAGAACTAGTGAGCATCATATACCAGGCCAACTTCTCACACCTTCGACATCCTACTCCTCGTAGAAGACTGAAGAATCTCCAATTGTGGTCAAGCAGTGGCCACCCTGTGCAAGCAGGCACCATCAGCGCTCAAAGGTTTTCTTTGCCGTTGCTCCCACCGGAGCTCGAACGACAGAGACCGACAAGACCTGGACTCCCAGACTTCCAACAGCCCGATCCACAGTCCTAGCAAAGCTGAGACCTGTGGAGGCGACGTGAGACGTGGGACCGGCCATCTTGGAAAGCCAGCGAAATGCTTCCAGTGCAGCTCCTGAGGCCCCCTCGAAGCTGTGCATTGGGGTTTGAGAAGCCCCAGCCCTGAGCAGCCTGTGCACCGAAGAGCACCTCTCCACACTCACCGAGTGCTGCGTGGTGCCCTTTTGCACATTTCCTGCTCGAAGCGTTGTCCGGTCACTTGCCCGTTGGCTAGTGGCCTCTGTGACGACGATCCATCGAATTTACACTGCTGGTCTGGTCGCTCCAGACTGGCCCCAGCTCCCCTGAAAAGGAGCCACCGATCTGACCTTCCCGGTCCGATCCAGAAGACATCTTCGAGTCCTGCGTGGGTTGCATTTGCCAAGGCTTGGTGACTCCAATTCGAGAACCGACACCGCCGACAGCAAGATCCTTCATGGGACAGCTCGTGCCCACCAGCTGGTCATCCTCGATCCTTCCTGGTCCACGTGGCAGCGGAGACAAACTACTCGACAGCACCTGATCGCAACCCGATACTGCCTGGTTCCGTCCTGGTTACTGGCTAGTGACCTAGACTCTGTCCCCTCTGCTTTCAGGTATTCTACATCTTCGATCGGATCCAACCGGACTCTTCTCTTCTGGTAGCCTACAGCATCTTTTCCTCCAGGCTCCATAGAACTCCACGAAGAAACCAGACGCACTTTGGCAGCTATGCACCCGCTTCCTGTGGGTGAGGTAACGAGGGTACTCTGGTGCCCCTGTAGTGATTTACATCCCTAGTGTCCAAGTTTCAAGTGGATAAGTTCTAGTCCAGTCGGAAGTCTCCTAAACCTATACCTTTCTGATTTTTACGCACCATTGACTTGTATGGTAAATGCTGTTGACTATAGACACTGCACCCGCATCCTGTGGGCCTCCTATGTCCTAACCTTCATTAGTCCAGTGTAGGCCCAGCGATTCCCAAGGCCCTAGGACTTATCATTGTTCGTGACGTGGTACTTATACCACTTTCTTAATATATGGTTTGAGCGGCCACCCGGCCTATCCATAATTGTGCAGCTTATTGTATGTTATATTGAGTTCTTTGTTTAACGCTTGTGCTTCTGTGCTCATAAAGAGTATAGGGGATTATTCTAGAAATAAATACATATATTTTGTAATATATAACTTGTGTGGTGTCCTTTCATTTGGTATTTAAAGGATTGCATATGGTAAAACAGCTGGCTTCACATGGCCTCTTGAGTTTAGCCTAAGACTGCTTTTGTCCATGCTACCCCTAGGATAGCTGGTCTATAAGGTTGACTTACAACCAATCATCATAAGGGTCGTTTGGACTGATGCATGGTGCTCACTAGAATTAGTGATCATCATATACCAGGCCAACTTCTCACAGTGAGCTTAGCCATAAAGACTCATGATGTTGTGTTAGAGGTAGGGCAAGCTGCGGATAACGTCCTCCCAATCCTCCCTAGCACAGATACTCTCCCTGTACGAATTGATCCTAGTCAAGGGAGGTCCTTAAAGGGGGGACCTGATCCTGTCTTCCGCAAAGGGCAAATGTTAGAGGGGATTGACCAAAGGTTAAGTGATAATGCACGTGTAGAATATAGATCAGGGCAAGCATCTAATATTATGATTTTTGCTTCACTATTTTATATAGAATTAGATCCACTCAATAGAAGCTCTCTTTTGCAGTTAATGCCTGAAATAGAGGTATTGCAATTGGTAATAAGTAACGATATTGAGAGGGTCTAGTTAGACCTCAGTAGTGGTCTTCCAAACTCTAGAGTCATGTTTAGCGCAGGGATAATTGCAATGTTAGTTTTGGCTAATGTCGATCATTTTAAAAAACAAGCATTGGCATAGCCAATAGGTCTCACCTTTGGGACCTTGTAAGTGTTTAGCCTGAGCTATTGGTTTTGCCAGTGTCTTTCAGCTATGCTGAAGAGCATTGTGAATTCTGTACACCATGTTGAAAAGTTATAATAAAAAAATGTTACGCAAGCAGTCTTCGAGCATGACAAAAAGTAGAGTAGAGTGAGAGAGAAAGAGTTATAGGAAGTAAAAGAAAGAGTAAAAGAGAGATTCAAGATGGAGAAAGTAAGCAAGTGCATGAGGCTGGGGCCTGGAATAGTATTGGAGCTAGGTCTGCAAGGTATAGTCGAAGTACTTGGCACAGGTAAGTGGGACAGGCAGGGCAAGGTAGTGTCTGCTTAATGGCTTTTTAGCTGCAGCTGAAATTAAGTAGCAACGTGACTCGGAAGGACTTAAGGGGGCAAGGGGCAGGACTGGAGTGGGCAGCAGGAAAAGCAGGTGGTAGTGCAGCGCTGGGAAAAGAATTGGGCTTTGGCGGGCGATGCAGAACAGGGAGCAGGAAAAGCAACAAAAAAGGCTGAAGCAGAGGTTAATCTTTTGCTACTGCTATTTATACTTGAGGTAATTTTAGATTTTTTTATTAGCATGTATTTATTACCTCTAGTAATTATAGGTCTTCTCCAGATTAGAAATAGTCCTGGAAAACAATGTTTGAATACCAATGTGCATTGGTGGTTGCGCTCACAATTTCATGGTATTCCCACTAGTGCAACACTCATCTCTCTATGGGAGAATTAGACACAGAAAAACATTTCTGCAAATCTTTCTTGAGTGTGGAACACGCTTTTTGAATGTCAAGTGGCAGTCCGGTTATCTTCACCTGAACACTAAACATACACTGCTACATTGTTTTGCACTTAAACTGAGACTCGTTTCAAGTTGTGGAAGGAGGCCTAAGCATATTCAACATGGAGAGTTCTGCTATATCTAGTACATTGATTCATTTATTAACTACATGATGGAGAGAAGGGGGGGAGACTACAGAGGAGGTGGACATAAAAGAGAATTGATGGGCTGGTTACACTGCAGAATGGTTACGCCAATGGAAAAAGTAGAGAGTGAGGTGGTAGCGGATAGTTACATGTGGAAAATGGAGGCAATCGGTGGAAGTAGCGAGAAACAGAGAAAGGGAGAATAAAGAAAAGGAAGGATGGGTGGAAACAGGAAGAATGAGGAATAACCGGTGCGTGAAGGGGTACGGTGGGGGAGGAGGGACAAGGAAGGATGGTGAAAAGCGAGACAGAGGAAGGAAGATATGCAGTGAGAAATGGAAACATCAGCGGACAATGGAAAGGCATGAGGAGTGTGGAAATGAAGGAAGGGTAATAGCAAGGGAGTAAAGGGGTAGGAGACATTCAGGGAGTGATACAGGAAACGGGAACGAGGAGATATAGGGGAGCGAGCAGGGTGCAGTTGGAAAATCAAAGGACCCTGTAGATGTTGGTAGTGGTATTGCGTTCTACATGGTCACTCTGCAGAACACACCCCCAGGACTATGTGCTGCGCATTGGCCCCTGTTTTGAATTCCTACTCTCACTGGTCAAGGAGGCAACAAATAGGGCTGCAGAAACAGAGGTTCTGTGACGTCACAGGTCACCTGATTCCTATTCTCACAGGTATAGGAGGCAGCAAATGGTTGGCGCAGGAACAGAGGTGCTGTGACGTCACAGGTCACCTGTAAACATTACAACACACTAGAAGAAAATAAACTTCAGGCCTTCCCATGAAGCCAGCCTCCCAGTCATTTAAAGTGGGCAGTGCGCTCAAACTGAAAAGTCTCCTTTGCTTCATCATGCTGGCTGGGAGGGCAGCACATTTGAGGCGTGGGTGGGTTTGTCTGCCCCAGGCCGGGATTAGTTTCTTAGCTGGAGTGGAAACACTTTGAAGAGCTCCCCTTGTCCGTAATTGAAGTATCTGGGAGTCAACGGATTCCCCCTGTTCCTTAGACCCCATCATTTCCTCATTAGCTGGCTCGTTAGCAAATTCACGTTTCCCTTAGTGCAAATTAACTCCTGGCCCAGGCCCGGTGGCTGCGCGTGACTGGCGGGAGCGCAAGGGGGGCCCCAATGGCATATGGGAATACGTGGTCTGGGAAGGGGAACGTGGACGGGGAGCAGAGGCAGCGCACAGACTGCCTCGAGCCTCCAGCTGCATCTTCAAGTGCCTGGAAGGGAAATACTGGGCTCACAAGAGTGTGAGATTATTAACCCAACGAAGGGATTAAAGTCATTAGAAATAACAAGCCAGGGAGTGGCGCGCACAAGCTTGTGCCCACCGCTGCACGCATTGAGACAGTAGAGGGGAAGGAAAATATGATTGGAATAAACCAAATGAAGAGCATGAACACATGAGGATACAATTAGGAAGGATAAGGTGATGATACTTCTGTGATGTCATCACAGCTGTATGAGACAAAGGTCTCTCACCAAATTAAGTAGCACAGGCTGTAGTAATTTAACAGCGATTAGATTAAGCATTAGCAGAAGACATCTTAGTTTTAGCTATTATCGTGACATTCAGTGGACTCCATTTTGTATTCATGGCAGCCATTTTGTTTGCTACATGCTGCCGCGTGTCGACCATGTGCTTTGTCCTATCTTCCTGTTAACGGCGCTTGAAATCTGCCCGGCAACGAGTTATATTTAGCATCCCCCACTTTCGTGCATGCCCAGTAGGGTCTACATCTGTTAGTGATTAGTATCAGACAGGAATGTCTTTACCAGTTCCCAAAACCGTTAGCTCCTCCCTCTGATCGATTGTGCCTTTCTATATTACCTTATATGTACATAAAACTTGCTTCTGTGTTTTGTACCGCCTTCTTTTGAGCCCCTGTGTGGGTATAAATGGACCATGCTCTTTTAGTTAGTGGTGCTACTTCTTGCAATACCGAAGGGTACTGTCTGAATCGTAGCACCACCTCATGAGGTGTAATAAATGTTATCCTTTCTATTCCAGTTTCTGTGCCAACTTCTTCCTATTGGTCTGAGGACTTTTTGCAGAGAAGGGCGAACCCCTTGCACTGGTGGTCCTTGCTGAGGCTCGCTACTACAAATTGGCGCCCGACGCGTGGGGCTCATCGACGACTCAGATGCCCGAAGGAGTGATCGCGGCGAAGGATTGGGATCTCGCAGCGGACGATCATTGCCCGAGGAGACCCGAGTCTTGGCAAACCAAGGCGTTTTTCCCTTCTTTTTGATCTGACCATTCAGGTGGCGCCGGTCTTCGACTGAGATCTCTTCTGTTGATTCGCCGTGCAGTGACCGTTTGGTCGAATTTAGAACTTGGCAGTTGGAATCTGGATGCCCTGTGAGTAGTAAGTCGTTTTTCTGCACTTGCTATGGGTTTTGGATGCCCTTGTTTGGTAAGGTAGATTTAGGAACACTTACAGTGGCATATTTGTTTGGAAAGACTAGCCAGATTTGTATAGTTAGTATTTGATATACGAGTTGCAATTCATATAGGCAGGTAATGTGGGGACTTTTCTCCAATTTGATTTGGATTTGAACGGCACATCGTACTAGAAGTACTTTAAGTACTACTTTGTTTATAATACTGCATATTCTGCACTATTTTTGGCATGTTATGTCTAGGCTTTATCATTGACAATAAATTCTCAATGAAACAACAGGCAGTTCAGACAGCAGCCACCTGTTTTACCATCTTAAAATGGTTAAAAAAAATTATCTGGATGCTCCCTGTAAATACCCAAAGAACAGTCGTCCAGGCTTTAATAACATCTCGCCTGGACTACGGTAACATTCTCTTTTTGGGGTCTAAAGAGAGGTACTACGAAAGCTTCCGGTGGTGCAAAATTGTGCTGCTAGATTGCTCTGCGGCCTTCCCAGAATGTCCAACATGGGAAATGCCCTGAGAGAATTGCATTGGCTCAAGGTAGAACATCACATAAAATTTAAAGCCTTATGCTATATGTTCAGACTAAAGATCGGCTCTGCCCCTAAATACTTACAAGATCTGGTTCACGAGTACCACCCGGACGCCTGCTTCGTTCGTCATCAGGTGAACTGTTTGAAATCCTGAGGTTTAAACTGTCGAGAATAGGAGGCCACTCCTTTGCTCTTCTTGGGCCAACCCTATGGAATTCCTTACCTGATGTGATGAGGAGGAAGCTGTGTCCCGTCTTTTTCGGAAACAGTTAAAAACTTGGTTTTCTAACATACATTGCTGATTCCGCATGTCTCCTGGTTTCTGTTATGGCCTGCGCTGGGAAACCCTTGTTGGGTAGCTGTGCGCATTACAAAATAAAATAACATAACATATTCTGCACTATTTTTGGCATGCCTGATTTTAGCGCACTCCGTAGGATGTGTTGCTTTTGTAGTGGTACCAGTTTGAGACTTGAGGAATCGCAGCCAGCTCCCCCAGAGGGGACGCCTAATAGAGATATGTATGTTAAACACGGTCTTTCTTCCATAATGTACATTGTGGAATAAATACACTTGCAAGGATCCCGAGTTACGTTGGCCTGTACATGGGTCATTTGATTTGCGAAAGTTTGAGTATGTGGAACAATGTATGTTTGAGCGAAAGTCTAGACGTGATATGTTTGATTGTGTGCGTATGTGGGAGAAAGAAGTGTGTGAACGAGCAAAACGTGAGCAAGCATTGATTGAGAAAGAGCAACGGAAGAATGTGTATGAGAAAGCATTGGAGTTGAGAAAGAAAGAAGTGAAAGAATTGAAAGAGAGAGAAGAAAAAGAACACAGATTGCAGGTATCTGGCCAATATGCTGTTCAGCAACCTCTCTATCCTGTCCTTAATAAACCGCAAGATGATTTTTTGTTACTAGATCAACCTCCACCTCCGTATGCCGTTCCGTCTGCCCCGTCTGAAGACGATGAGGATTCCGATTCAGATCAACGAAAGGCGCGAGACACCAGTTCTATGCTCTCCGTTGAGCGTTCGTCCGAGCTCAGACAGGCTGCTCGTAAAGCACGTCTTAGCTCTGCTCCTGCTTCCGATCTTTTAGATAGCATAAAAGGGTGGCAGGAAAGGGAGCAGTTACATTTTACTGAGACGTTTGCCTCAGAAATTATTGAATTTTTTCGGAAATATTCTAGACTTTGTAGCAGCTGATTATAAGCAAATGCGTGATGGTCTTTTTGTTCTCTCCCAGGTGACTGATGCAATCAGAAGTTTGGTTAAATTACGAACTGAGGCGGCTCGCTTGAAGGAGGAGAAAAAGACTGCAGATGCAGCTGCACGGAAATCTCAGACCGGAGGGTCGCAAGCTTCTATCTTCGGAACAGATAAGACAATGATAGTTCATGCGAAACCTATGCGGAAAGCCGTGCCATTGTATGTTTTTCCTAAAGGAGCGGGTGCAAGTGATGATAAAAGTTCTATTGATGCTAAAGGTTATTTTATTTATAATTGGGTGTAAACTCCCTGGAATAGGGCAGATGTGATGGCACTTAAAGCAGCATTACCTGACCGGCGGAATAATCCAGCCGCTTTCTATGAGGAAGTTGAGGGAGCCATTAGCTCTTGCACTATGACTTTGTGTTATATTGATTTATTTTTCGGATTGATATTACCACCAGATATCTGGAGGACCGTTCGTAAAGTTAATGATCGTGCAACTTTTGGTGTGGAATGGAGGGATTTAGAACAAATGGATGAGGACAGGGAGCCTGCTCTAAAGCCATGCCAGTTGATATTAGACCTTCACGCAGCTATATTAGTTAAGTTAAAAACAATTATTTCCCCTAAAAAGATAGATTGGACCGTTCTAGCGTCATGTAAGCAAAAGTTAGATGAATCGGTTTCTGATTTCTTTACGCGCTTTGAGGAGGCATTTCATAATTTTAGCGGTCAGTCATTGACAGATGATACGGGCAGACATCTTTTTGTTGATAAATATGTTACAAATCTGTTACCAGAGATAGCTAGCCGTTTAAAAGCCAGTGAAAGCTCTTGGACTTCATCTTCTCCAGCATCTGTTTTGACCATGGCTCAATACAATGAACTGTTCCTAAAGGAAGGAAGGGACGGTCACTAAGGTGCAGTGGGTAGTACTCAAGGAGAGCTAACCCTGGGTATCCATTATGTTGGATATAGTGGCCTCACACACCCTTGCGAGTGTCATGCTTCATCATAGGCAATGCTCCTCATTGGGCAGGCGGTGCAATACCCAACGGGCACACCTCAAAGAGGGGCTCTTTATCGGAGATCTTTTACCCAACTGCCTATGGGTGAAGTGTGGGTGAGGGGCCAGAACAGAGTAGATGGTGTGGGTGAGGATAAAATGAGGCACAAGGTACCGGAAAACAATTTTATTCTGGTGGTCCTCTGCCGCAAATAAAATCAAGAATAGTCTGTATCCGCTGGAACTTAAGTTTCCAGGGGAGATACAGTACTAAAATGTGAAGGGTGTGGTCAACATGTTTCTCGCTCAAAGTTCATTGACTACGATTCTTCAGGACCTAATATATCAAAAACTACTATCTACAGAAACATGACCTACAAGAGTATCAGTTTGCAAACAGCACACAAGTTGTACTACCTGTTCCAACACCTGCTCTTGCCTAAATTGGGAGACAAAAGAGATCGTTACCACAGGTAAGTGACAATCTGTAATCCCTGTAGTGACCGTGAGCACACTGTGACATTGTGACATACTAGTGATAAGTGTAGCTAGTATGTGGCTAAAAACCAAAGTGGCAAGTCCAAAGTTGGATATATAAAAAACAATAAAAACAATAGGTTGCAGTAGCATTCATAGTTGGCGGAGTATCAGTAGCAGTAGGAGCAATTTACTCACCTAATAGTTAGAGTAAAAAGGTGTCAACAGTACCCGGTAGGTCTGACATAAGGGGGGAAACCATTATGATTGAGGCTAGGGAGGGGAAAAGGGGGTGTGGGGGTGTTAGGGTATGAGGTAGCCTCCCAGATCGTGCCAAAAGCGTTCGTGTATATGACTTGCTTAATGAATAGCAGGTAGCCAAAGGGGGGCTGCCAGTCGATATAAACCATGTCTCACTGAGGAACTGTACATTGCTCAAATTGAAGGGTATCTATAGGTCTGAAAAACCTTATGTGGTAACTATACCCATAAAGGTCATCTCAACACAGACGCTCAGTTTATTGTGACAGGATAATAGACAATGTAGTCCCAAAAGGCGGTATGAACATACTCTAAGGTCTATACCGGAATATTAGCCAACAAAGTCCCAAGCACGGTAAGAACAAACTCTAAGGTCTATATAGAAAGACCCATGCAGTATAGGGCCTACTCAACAGCAAGGCTATCCTGCTGTGGGTTGTTGTTGCGCCCTTTATTATGTACACGTGCCCATTGCTTTAAAGATCGTGATAGGTGAGGACGGAAACGTCCTAGGGGTGAACATGTACTGGGTTAATTTTAAACTAGTTCCCAGATTTGGGTAGTGCCCATATAAGTATGCATGTTGATTGATTAAAAGCAGAGACGGCACATTGATAATCGCAGGCAGCGCGGTCCGCCCGCATGACTACAGAGAGGCATCATCTATCAGTAACCTGAACCAGACTAGGTTTGACCTATATGTCGGGTTTGCACAACCACAAAGCACGGAGTCCATACATAAAACAAATGCATCGAGGTTATCGACGCCAGCCATACGAGTGTAACATACATCCAGGTAACTTACTTTCTACTGCCTAAGTCAGCGACGATCACGCCTACCCATCTCTACCGGGTCCGGATAGTGGAGATAAGGTATTTCCAGTTTCATTCATCTTCAACTTTCAGGTTACCAGAATTGTTTTGATTAGTTTCAGGTCCTCAAAAACTTTAGTGTTTTTTTAGGAGGACACCTCATTAATTGACCAAGAAAAAGAATAAATACACTAGAATCACCCCCGCCGTCAGGGTAAGCAACCGGCACCGGGCTTTTCTATTCAGTACATATTTGTTTCTCATTAGCAACAGCTCTCTTAGACATATTTTCTTGTCTTATAGGGTCATCCACAAAGTTAAGGTTGCCCGTTTTTAGTCCTGATGAAGACTCGCATGGCCCAGGCTTAATTCACCATCAGGCCCTAAGCCGAGTCGAAACGTCGACGTCTTCTTGATTTTTGATCTGGACCTACATGTTCCAATTTTTCTGTGCATTAAAATTTACCAAATATATAGGTTTCCAAATGTACTAATACTTTGGATGAATTGATTTATGGCCAGGTCTTACAACATGGATGATTGTTGATCCTTTTTGTAATATAAAAAACAGTGCTTTTTTATGTCACCAACTTCTGCAATTCTTTTCCTCTCTTCATCATCCAACACTATCTGATTAACATCCTCCTATTCTGCACGCTCCCCTCGGGGCAACCAATATGACCCTTATGTACTGTTAGTCTTTTACATTTTTCAATAGTGGCGATAAATGAATAAATTGCCTTTGAATATATGTTTTGCTGTTGCGTTTTGTGATACTGTTGCATTTATTGATTCAGAGTAGATTCTAATACTCATGAAAGTTAAATTATGAAGTACTGACTAATTGTGATATTGGGAAGTAATAGTCTTAGGACCATTGTTTTGTAATACTGTACACCATAGAGATCAGGCGGAGTCAGATAAAATCCTTAAGGGCTGGGTTGGCCACACGATATCCTCATCAGCTGGGCTGGCGCAGAGAGGAGTATGTATATTGATAGGAAGACATGTTGGTTTTACACTGGAAGGTACACTAATAGACCCTAGAGGCAGATGGGCAGTTGCACATGGTAAATTAAATAATGCAAGTATAATCCTCGCCACAATCTACTCACCAGTTTTTGACGATCCTATGCCAATTTTACAGTTCAAACATGCTATAACTGGCCTTCCCGGACCAATAATATGGGGGGAGATTTTAATTTTTTACAAAATCCTCTATTGGACTCATCCTAAAAAGATCGTCGTCAGAACAAACCTCAAGTCGCTATGGCCATCCAAAGTTGAAAACTAGACCTCAACGTCATTGATAATTGGAGATTCTCTAATCCCCTCAAACAAGAATACTCATGCCATTCAGCAAAGTATAACTCTGCATCTAGGTTAGATTTTTTTTTTAACATCGCATGATTTAGAGTTACATAACTATGTCCATCTACCAAATGCCTTCTCAGATCATGCTGGAATCTATATGGAGGTAAAATTGGGGATACACGATGCAAGGCCCATAAGAAGATGGTTTTTTAATAAAGTAAACCTTCTAGACCCTCAATGGTGTATAGAAATAGAAGAAAAGATTGAGCAGTTTTTTGCACAGAATAGAGGCACAGCCCCATTAAACACAACCTGGGATGCATTCAAGGCCACCTTGTGGGGGCTAATCACGTCTAAAGAGATACCAAAGCAGAAGGCAAGAAGGGAGGAGAGAGTCAATTTACAAACTGAACTCACGCAGGCAACCCACGAACACTACAGGGTTAGATCATCGGATCATCGCTCTCTGGGCAAAATCTGTCTGAGGCAAAGCGCAGGATGAAGGATTTTAACTATGATCTAGGCGAGACTAATAGCAATCTCTATGCCCAAAAGATATATGAGGAGAGCGAATATACAGGGAAGCTCTTGGCTTGGCAAGCCAAAGAAAAGCAGGCCAGAAATAGGATAGACCAACTAACTGATCCCATCACTAAATTACACGCCTCTATTGGTGAATTGTTTTTGAAACACTATGAGGGAGTTTATCAAGCAACTGAAGGGGCTACATCTCATTCCATTAGAGATTTTTTAGAGTCACTCGCAATACCTAAATTAGATGATGAGGGCAAGAACTACCTCATAGAGGACTTTTCAATGTTGGAACTAGATGAGGTGATTGGCTCCTTCCCCAATGGCAAGGCAAATGGCGATGATGGTCTCCCTATTGAATTTTTTAAAAAATTTGAAGGAACCCTGCGTAAAGAACTTCTGCTTTTAGTCAACTACTTACTTCAAGGAGGTCCTCCACCAGACTCTTTCCACTCAGCGGTTGTGGTTAGCATTTTAAAAAAGGGAAAGGACAAGGAAAATTTTAATTCATACAAACCCATAAGTCTTTTAAATACAGACTCTAACATTTCTACAAAACTTTTAGCCAACAGATTAAATAAAGTAGTGGGATCTTTGGTAGCCCATGATCAGTGGGTTTTTTTTTTGCAGGTAGGCACCTTCCTTCAAATACAATTTTTTTATTGGAGGCACTAGATTATTTTAAGATTAATATGGTGAAGGAACAAATCTGGCTTTGAGACGCGGAGAAAACCTTTGATCTAGTGTCATGGGATTGCCTTTTTGCTATTTTGCACAGTTTTAATTTCCCGATAGTTTTTATTTCTCTTTTAAAACAACTTTATAGGAATTCTAGGGCACAGATTATCATTAATAACACCAATATTGGGACATGTCAGGTCACTAGGGGCACACGACAAGGTTGAACCCTTGTCGTCAATTTTATTAGCGTTATTTATTGAACCTTTGGCGATTTCAATTAGGAATATAAGGACCGACACTGCCCCAGTAGCTGGAATGACAAATATAAAATTATATGCAGATGATATTGCTCTTTTTTTAGATTCCAAACCCTCAAGCCAATTGAAAATTTTAAAAATCTTCTCCCACTTTCAAAAATTATGGGACTACAAGTTCAATGTTAACAAAACGGAAATTATTTTAGCAAACTGCACTGTAGACACTTTAGTACCGGAATTCAGGCAGATATACAACACATGCCCAAAAAGATATCTGGGAATATTCATATCGGATAACCTGGAAGACCTGCACTCGTTAAATTTTTTTACCTCTGTTAAAAAAAGTTGGGTCTCTTCTAGATCGTTGGAATTTATTACCCTTATCTTTAATGGGACGGGCAGCGCTAGTACGTATGTCAATATTACCTCTTTTTAATTTCCTTTTTAGCACTGTTCCTTGCGCAATCCAGGTTTCCTTTTTAAAAAAAGTAGATGCCCAGATCTCTTCTTTTCTTAGGCTTGCACTCAGCACTTTATATCTCCCACTTGCGCAAGGAGGACTATCCCTCCCAAATATTCGAGAATATTATTTTGCGTCTTTTGCACATCATAGTTTTAGGTTTTTTTCTTCAGAAACACATGAGGTAGACAATTTTTTTATGAAGAAGATGTTGTCAGAATTTAAAATCACAGATCCGGTTAGAATTACGAAGGATCCAAAGAAAGTTCGTTATAAGTCCCTACAGTGAATTTTTAAACCGAAAACTCAGTTTCTGAATGTTTATAATATTCCTAAAATAGGTAACACAACGGATCTAATCAACCTTAGTATAGGAGAGGAGGGCTGTATGGACAATAATATATTAAATCTCTGGAAGGAGAACAGCTTTGAGAAAACTGAAGACTTCCTTATGGTTAACAGGGGGAAGTCTTGGGATGAAATCTCTAGACAGATACACCACTCCCATACAATTTTGAACTGGTCATTCCTTCTGCTTATTCCAAAACTCAGAGAACTTGATATAGGAAATGTATTCCACAAAGAGAATATCTCTTCAGCTCTGAATAAGCAAATACAAAAGAAGATCAGTATCTGGATTAAAATATTAAAAGAAAATAAAAGTCAGGAATCTTCCAGTAAGATCATTGAGAGGTGGAAAAGAAGGGAAGACATTGAAATTGACCAGCAGTTATGGGACAAGATAAATAAATTTAATAAAACCATTTTCCGCGGCGCCAATTTTAAACAAATGCAATTTCATAATAAATGGCTAATCTACAGAACCCCCTCCTTCCTCCACAATATCTTTTCCCAAGTTGCCGATAAATGTTTTCGATGTGTAGAAAAAGGTACCTGGAAACATATTGTCTGGGAGTGTACAAAAATTCAGCCATTCTGGAAGGAAATTGAACAATACCTCTCCATTGAGCTCAAAGTCACTATAATATTTGTTGATCTAATACCTGTCCTAGGCTACTCCTCGAGTTATACTCCACACAACGAGTCCCTTTTTATTGCTTCTTTAATAGCTAAATCCCTTATTTTGCAGTCCTGGAAAACAGATCTTGTGCCAACTTTTCAGGCATGGAAGGCAAAACTACTACGAATCCAGGGCAGGGAAAGAAAATATGAAAAGTTTTGGAGTGTATTTGAAACCTAATTTGTTGACTGTCGATATTCTACTGTAACCTCTTCTTTTATATTTTTGTCTGCCAGATCTTTTATATTAATTCACATTGCATAAGTAATTTTTTGAATTGATGAAATCTGAATACGCCTTTGTATTTATGAGTCCTGTACTGTATTAATTCTACCACCAATTGTGTCTTGTAAGAAGATAATTTTGATTTTTATGAACTCTCAATAAAAATAGATTAAAAAATATATATATATATATAATTAACTGACAGACACTGTGACAACAGGATCAATTTCCGTTCTGGATAGCACAAAAAAATTGCATAGCTAAAAGCAGTATTTCCCCATATGGGTCCCCTGGAAAAACAAAGAATGCTAACAATTTGCTTGCCAATGGGGATGGCTCCTTCGATTGAGGATTGAACTACTTGGGGAACAATCTTTGCTGCCATTTACGTCAGAATACACAGTACTCCTTCCTTAGCAGTTGTTCCAGAAGTATTGAAACAAATACAGAAAGAGTACAGGGCCCTGGACTTGGGAATGAAACTGATGGGTAATTTTGCCCAAGTCTCTGCAATCATGCTGAGCAATATTAAGGGGAAGGCAGCAGCAGTTGGTCGTACACAGGAAAATAGCACCTAGATATAGGGAGCGAGAATTACCACAAATTATCGAAGAAACCTAGGTTAAATTAGGTAGGGACAATTTGGGAACCAAAGCAGGGAAGCCACAAATGGTGAGTAGTCACGATAAGGACAACTTGAGGCAAGCCTCCACTTCTTCAGAAAAGAAATGGGAAAACAAAAATAGTAAATATAATAATTCAGTAAAGAGTTCACGATCAATGGGTGGATCTCCCCAAGGGGAGTCCTTTGAAGTACGAGTTACTTACCTTCGGTAACAATGTATCTGGTAGAGACGCTGTCTAGCTGCAGATTCCTTAACTTAGAATATCCCCAGGCGTGAGACTGGATCTGGAACTTTTTTGCAGCACCACCTCTGCGCACCTGGGGATGGCGCCACACGACCCCTCCCTAACGTCGTCCACGTACGTGACGTCAGCGAGGTCATATAAGTCCCTCCCGGCGCGCTAACGTCAGTTTTCTTTGGAGAAACTTTTCCGCTGCATAACGGGGAGCCATCAACCAAAAACTGTGAAAGTATGGGAACAGTGTGCGAGGGATGAAAAATCTGAATAAAGAAGGAGGATGGTGGAAGACACCATCTTAAAGACAGAATTAGACACTGCCTACACATATCAGTGGAAGCTGTGAGAAAGAGCCCCGCAAGCTAAGACCCCTCCCTGAGTGCAACAAGGGAAGAACATCTCAACAGACAGAAATGGACTACTGGCCTTTCCCCTCTAAAAACAGAGGTAGGAAACAGAGCACAACCGAGCCTCAAAGAGGATGACCAAGAGGAGACCAGGACCCCGAGGTAGTAGAGAAGATGGAAGGAATTGAAGAGAATTGGAGAGGAAAACGAATCTCCTCGTCAATCAAAGGCACCATATAACAGAAAAGAAGCCCCTGAGCAGAAGTTAACTGTATATGAAAGCACCCAGGGGAGTGCAACAATCTCAACCCCCTTGAGATACAACCCAATGGCAACTGAAGAGGCCAGGGGAGAACACCACTAGACAAGGTCCTCGCAGAACGGGAAAGCTGGGTGGGCGTAAGGAATCTGCGGCTAGACAACGGCTCTACCTGATACATCATTACCAAAGGTAAGTAGCTCATACATCTGATAGCGACATCTAGCCACAGATTTCTTAACTTAGAATAGTTACCACAGCCATACCCCAAAAGGGAGGCGGGTCTGATACAGAACACCAGAAAGCGCCAAGCCTCTGATCCGGCAACAGAGTGACGGATAAAGGGGGAAAGCTGTGGCAGAACAGTCAGACAGCAACCCAAGCAGCTCGAAGAGCAGAAATAACAGGATAGAAGATACACTAAAAACATGCAGAATGGCACCACACCATACCCATGTAAAACATGACAGGTAGAACGGCATGAGCCTTATACCAGAGCAAGAAAGAGAGAGGAAGAAGGACCACTATCCACTTAAAGGCACACGATGAGTGCACTGACCCAAGCTCGAAATGAACTTGAAGAGATGCAACCAGCGCCTAACAGACTAGCCTATAGAAGAAAGCCGAAGGAGCCGGTGTCAAGAGCCCAAAGGCAAAAGGTAGAACCTGAGCAATGTGTTGGGAATAGCCAGCGGGACAAGAAACACGCCAAGTGCACACCCAACCCCAAAAAGGGTAATGAGGGGCAATTAGCATCAACCCCCAACCCGCTGAAGCAGGTAGAAATATGCAGCAGGCAAACGGCCATAGAGACCTTTAAGTGGCTTACACAGGAAGTATAAGAGTGCCCGACTGTGCAGCATGAAGCCAAAGCGAGAAAAAACCCACAATGTAGGCTTGCAGGCAGTAGTCAATGACCACTGCCATGAGAAAAACTGTCCCGCAGGAATAGCTTTTTATCAAGAGTGGGTGATAATTTGGGAAAAAGGGCATATCCGAAGGAAGGTGCCAAAAACACCAAGTCAACGAATAATAATAATAATAATAATAATAATAATAATCCTGTATTTGTAAAGCGCACAGCTACCCGTAGGTTTCCCGGTGCTGGGGGCCGTCGGGAAGATTAGGCATGCTACTGCCCAGAGTCACATGGAACTGGCCAGACCTCTGCTGCCGGTGCCTGGGTTCGAACCGTGATCCCCAGAATCTGGCGTCAGTCGCCCTGGCCGCTGCGCCACACCTCTTCCACAATGAATGGTAGCAAGAGTCTCAGAATTCAAGACCAACACTTCAGACAAGACACCTACAGTGTAGAACACCAAACACCAAAAAGGGAGCATATATCAATTTGGAAAATCACTCCAGTAAGTGGAAGCTAGGAGGCCCCTATGGCAACTTGCAGCAACTCCAAAAAGCTCCCCACACATGGAGGTATTGTTCCAGACCTCGCAGCCTCGACATGAGGTGGCGACGTAGGAAGAGGATTCCAAGGCAACCGGCATGTATACATAAATATATAAACATATAATTATGTAGAAACAGAACCAGCCAGGAGCATAAACATGCCCATACCGGATCATTCCTAGTACAGATGGAGCAGGTAGGAGCCGTTTTTGAAGAGGAGACCATGAAACCTCCCAAGGAGGTTGATGACCATGGCGTAAGCAGATGGTACCAGGTAAAAACATAGAACACCGTACAGCGGACCACCAAGCGACGCATGGAGCCCACAGGATCTCCAGGGCCTGGTGAGATAAGCAAGGCTATATAATAGCGTACAAGTACCCCACATGGAGTATGCATACCCCAAACAACAGGGAACACCTCTCAGGGCGATAAGATATGCCAAAGAACGCAGTAACAAACCGAACCCGTGAACTGAGTTCCGAGCCGTATTGACATTACCGAGCTGAGCCACCGGCTGAATACCACAGTCAGAGAACACAGCAACCTGTAGAACACGGCCACAGAAGGCCAACAGGCAGCTGAAACCAAAACGCATCCAGGGATGCCAATAAAAGGGTAAGCCCCCTTGATCACAAAAAAAAGAAGATGTAAGGCTCACTGCCATTCTGCAAGTGGGCAAACTGCGAGAGTGTAGTGAGGCTCAGACAGGCTACCAAGATAGGCAATGAAAAAGCGCTAGAGGTGGCTAGATCATGGGAGGCCCTAGTTCAGGCTTTGAGGGATTATCAAACAACAGAAGAGGAGGAATGAGCGCTCAACATCCATGTGATTGGTACATACGGTACATAGCTTTGCTAGCCCTTTGGAGCACTGTTGTGATAGGCTGTGAGATTCTGACAGTGCCTACACCACCGATTTTATAAAAACAGGACGGTGTTGAGGGGAGGGGAGGGCTGAGTATTGGAACAGGAGCATATCTGAAAGTAGGGTATACTATGATATTGGTATTTGATTGTATGATGATTGCATTGAATTAATAATGTACGCTTTACAGAAAGTGGGGAAGGGCAATAGTAAAGCAGGGGAGAAGAGACCGAGTAGTACTTGTAGAGATAAATTAATATCGTTTCCAGGGATTAGTTCAAGTTTGTATGTTGGGGGGAAGGGAGAAAAAGAAAAGTGGATACAAGGAGTTCTTGTTGTTTGATCACAATTGTATTTATATTGCGTATGGGCTGACACCACTTTCCTGACTCATGCCGCCCGACCTCCGGGTTGTGGGCTAAATGGCCGTGTGCTGCAATTTTCAGTGACATGTGCGTCGCACATGCCGCACGCTGGACTGTTGATCGTACTAGATATACACTGTACTACTCTGCAATAAAAATATATTTTCAAAAAAAAGGCTCACTGCCCATGTTAAACACAGAGCGCATCCAAAGTACCACCGCAGAAGACAGGCCTAAAAGGACCTAAGTGGGAGGTCGAAAGCCAGCCAGAAGCCGGTAAACTGCCGATTTGGTGTGAGCATCAAACAGCAAAACCGCATCAAAGGGTAAGTCAACCAGTCGCTCCTGGATATTTTCAGGGAAGACGCTATCTCGCAAACAAGCGTGACGCCTTAAGGCAACAAAACCCGCCATGGCTCAGCCCAAAAAATCCACAGTATCTAAGGCTGAACGGATTGTGAATTCGGCAAGGTGAAGAAGATCAACACGAGCACCTTCAGAGGTAACAGGAAGTAAAGACTGCAAAGTCACACAGGGCAGAGGTATCCCGAGCCAAAACACACACTGTATCCAAGGAACGTAGGGCTGCTCTAGTGGATGCAAAGATGTTCCTACCCCATGACTCAAGCCATCTGGACTCCCGAGAGGGAGGAAGCGTTAGAGGGAGCAGAGAAGGAAAGGCAGTCTGCAACACAAACCCCTGTGCATCAGGGTGCACAAAAAGACAAACAGGATCATGTGGAGCTGGACGGTGGCGGTGCAAAACTGAATGAGCCACCGGGTCACCTGAAGCAGGCCAGACCCAGGTACCCAAAAGGGCATCATAAAGGGAAGCCTAAAAAGGAAAAAAGCAGCTCCACATTTCCGGACCCACAGTGAAGGACCTCAAGCAAGGGGTCCACAGAAAAAGGGGCAGAAGGGGGTTGCATATTTAAAATGCGGGTGGCCTCGGTAGCCCTCCGCGGAGGGGACAACAGCTCATCAGTGGGGGAGGGTTGTAAGACACTGAGGGTACGCCCAATACCCCAAGGAAGGAAGCCCCATAGAAGAATGAGGATCCTGACAGGGCTCCAGGGGAGGCGAACAGCCTGCCGGATCTGGGAGCTTCTGAGGAGGCTCCACAAATTCCAAGGGGGGCACTGGCAACACTAGCTTCGGTGACGCCGCGCAGGAGGCGGGCGCCGAACTCTCTCCAGAGGACTCTATAGAGGAGTCCAGAACTCGGGGTCGACACAGTGCCAAAACGACACGGTCGGTGCTGATCGTACCTCATCAGACGCCGACTCAGCAGCATCAGGCGTTGGGTCGGAGCTGTCCGGCACTGAAACTATGACAAGCTCTCCCTCTGAAGAAGGAGAGGACACCAGGGCAGGCGAAGCAAGCTTCCGCCACCGACCCCGGCTTCCGGAAAGACGCCCGCCTGCCCCAAAGGCTGGGGTGTGCTCAAGTCAGGGCTATGAGCACCGGCAACTACCTGTGGCGCACAAGGAAACCCCGCGGGGCTATTCGGCGCGGCAGAGTTGCTGTGGGTCATAAAGGGGGACCCAGCTGGGCCGCGCCCTAACGACTAACCAGTGCCCCTGACAACAGACGACCAAGGCTACAAGCGCCTCGACTTACAAAGTGGAGAACGACGGCCCAGGACAGCCAGGGGGCAATCGACGGTGGAGCCGAACAGTAGAGGGGCTGCTGTCGACGAAGAGGCCGGGGGGCGAGACAACTCCGACCAGGACAGTCGTGCCGAGAGAAGGTTCATACGGCACTCCCGCCGAGACTTCGGTTTCAGACATTTGCAGGCTTCACAGTCCGTGGAGTCATGGTGCTCGCCCAGACACCACATACAAATAAGATGCGGGTCCATCGCAGACATCTGCTGTGAACAGGAATCACAAGATTTAAAGCCCGAAGGCATCGCACACTGTTCCCGACGCGAAGCATCGAAAGGGAGGCCTGAAAACTGTCCAGAGGAACCGCTCACTCCAGATCTTCGTTGCACGCGGAAAAGAAGGAAACGGACGCCAGCGTGCCGGGAGGGACATATATGACCTCGCTGATGTCACATATGTGGACGACATCAGGGAGGGGCCGTGTGGCACCATCCCTCGGCACGCAGGGGTGCGGATGCAAAAAATGTCAGGATCCAGTCTCACGCCAGGGGATATTCAAATTTAAGGAATCTGTGGCTAGATGTCTCTATCAGATAAGAGGTACAACCTTAGGAATCATGACAACATTAGAAAACCTGATAGGTATCAGGACACTGATACATGTTTCTTTCGTTTCTTCCAAGGTTCATCAAAATAATCGGAGAGAGACGGGCGATCAGAACAAAAGACTGAAAATCGACCAAAGACAAAAAGGGAAAAACATGGCACCTCAGATTACATTAACAGGAAGAGCAACATAAAAAAGCTTTGAATTCAAAAAAAGAAAGTAGCTGGCTTAAAAATTAGACATGCCCAGGTTACTGAGGACTCAGCTTCTGGATGGGGAATGGGCTTGGACAATGCTAGACTGCGCAGCAGAAGTAACAATAGCTCGCCAGAACCTGAAGGATTTTCTGGTGACAGCAGTATTGATTGAACATATCACGGTGGAAACACCTAATACCAGAGTTAGTGTCCCGCATAGACTGTATGAAATTACACTTTGAATAGAAGGGGACATCTCAAGGAAGGTTAAAGGTCTCTATTGGGAGATTTCGGCTTTTGGATATGACATACTACTAGCAGTAAGGGATTGGACACCAGATTTTTGTCATGGATTGCCGAAAGGGGGAAAGCATAATTTTGCCAGATTTCTCCGACAATGTTCAGAATCTTTAAAACATTCATACGTTCAGGAGTGGGCGCTAGCGCTTGCTCCAAAATTATACCAGAACCATGTAGGGTGTGACGTGGAGTCCACCCACCACGAAATCTCATAAAAATCTACTCCAAATCCACAGAAACAGTACCCTAGAAAAAAAGAAGCAAAAAAAAAGGTCAAAGAAATCTTAGACCAACTCGAATACCAAGGTGTGATCGAGTCTTGTACCTCCCTGATGAATTATCCTTTGTTTACAGTAATGAAACCTGACAATTCATATTGTCTAGTTTTAGATTACTTTTATTCACATGCACACGAACATTTCCAGATCAAAATGCACACAGTGCCACATTACTGAATAACATTGTGCGGAAGAAATAAAAACAACATCAGATTTCTCAAATGGATTCTTCTACCAGAATATAGCTCCAGCAAGCAGATATTTGGCAGCATTTTCTGCGATCGGCACTCAGCAAAATTTTTGTTGTTTGCCTCAAGGGTATAAGAACAGCGCGGGGCTATTCTCGGCAAGAGTATCAGAAATATTACAAACTTGCAATGAGGAAGCTGTGTCCTATGTAGATGACATCTACCTAATGGACGATTAATTACTTGAACACTTGAGCAGGGTGAACACCAGAATTGTGGGGTTCGCCAACTTGGGCTACAAATTTAATTTCAAGAAATCTAAATTGCCCATCTCAATGTCCTGTTTTGGGGATATGAGCAATCAAGTGAAGGCCAGAGCCTGGTAGCCAACATTTGAGAAAAATGTACGCTGCTTCTATCAAGTTTCAACAACGTTTCCGCAGGAACGTTATGGACATGAAGAAAGATCCGCAACTTCCCTGAATCAACTATTGCACCCAACAAGGTAAAAGTGACAATGGTAACCCAGGGAAGAAAAGAAACAAAACAAGTGGAGAGATTAGGGTCCCACGTCGAACCCCAGGCTGCAACAGAACCAGGCAAGGACAAGGCACAAAAGCTGTAGACAAGCGAGAAGAACAGAGGACAGGCAAGTATGTAGAAGGGTTCACCTTCTATCCCTCATTCTCTCTAAATGTGCTATTCCATACCTTAGGATTTCCCTTCTTCTAAGTCATTCAAGTAACTGAGGTTGTCAGACTTGTATCTGGGTCTGGAGGGAAAAATAAGGAAATACTTAGTTAGAGGGAGACTTAAATAAAAGGAGTGAAACGTTATAGAAGGTCCTATGCTAATGAACTCACCTCATTACAAGACTTCTGTTTGCTTAATGTGATTCCCAAAATAAATGATTTCTAATGACCAAACAAAAGTGTCACCCTAATATTCAGGTATAAATAATGTATGTCCTTTTTTCTTCCTTGTAACAGGTAACTAAATCCCAGAAAGAAAGAACGGATGACCACACCTCAGGAACCCACTATCAGATAAGTATACAAAGGGGCAAGGAAAATTTAAATAAATGTCAGCGAAAGCGCTGTTACCGTCTTGTTCAGTAATGCAGCCTTTTTTCTATATTCTTTTCTTTTTAGGCAGCGGGTAGTCGGAGAAGACGGAATCCAACAGGCAGAAAAGGCACACGGAACAGGAACAACGAGAAGAGGAGATCCGGGAAGGAGAACAACACCGCAAAGAGGTAGGACGCGGACGAGGATCTTGATGCCCCGGAAGTGCTGTGATCGACACAGAAGGTAAGCCACACTCTCCCGAAACTGGAACGTGAAGCATTACCGCTCTGGGTGGCTGCGCTTTGACCTGTCTGGCCGGCCACTGTGCATGCGTGCCACTGTGCGTCGTCCATATTTGTATTTCGCCAATCACTCCGGGATTGGCAACCGTGACTGTGCACCCCTCCACAGACCACCCTACCGGTTTGGGTTTATCGGGCTGTCACCTGTGAAACAAACGCAACAACAGAGGAGCGTGTACCTAACTAACAGTCTCCCAGGTGCGTTCCTCAACACCATAACCCTTCTAATGTATCAAATACTGGAGCCTGCGTTCCTTTCTACATGAATCGATGATAGCCCCGACCTCATATTCTGGTTCGTTGTCTACCATCACAGGGGCTGGGACTGTAGGGAGACCATGCCAGGTGCTGCCGGTTTTCAGAAGAGAAACGTGAAATACTGGATGTATCTTTAGGTAAGCCGGAAGGTCTAACTTCATAGTGACAGGATTCATCACTTTACATTTCCTGTATGGGCCTATACACCGGGGTTTGAATTTGCAAAACCCTCTCAGTGCAAGATTCATTGTTTTTTTTGTTGTTGTTTTTTTTATCTTTGTTTTATTGGTTTAAATCACAGTCATACATTACATGATTGGACAACATAGTACATGTTCTCAGCCATGTGATCCTACCAAACATTGATCATGGGCACACCTTACAAATCTTCGACAAGTCTCTCTTGTCTACGCATCTCCATGTCAGCAGTAGGCGACACACAGAGATCTCCCCTATATTTATTCCACTGTGACCACTTCCTATCCCATTTCTTGGGGCATCCCCGAGCCTTGTAGACCTCTGTCTCTGCCAGCATACATCTATCCATTTCTGTGACCCATAGGGTGACACGAGGCGGGTTTACACTCCCCCAACCCTTGGCCAATTCTCTCTTTGTTAGCGTATATCCCAGTGTTGTGAATTGTTGCCCGACTTCAGTCAAGTCAGAATCCTCCCAAATATTTAATATTTCCAACTGTGGGGTCAGTACTATAGCTTTCCCCAGGGCTGTGCACATGTGATTCGTTTCTCCCTCCCACAAGGGACGTACCATGGGGCAAGACCACAATGTATGATAGAATGTTTCTTTCTGACTACAGCCCCTTATACACTGGTCATCTGGACTAGACCCTATCCTATAGCAATCAACGTAAGAGTGTCAACAGATGTAAGAAACAGATGCAAAAGCCAAAGGTTCAAAAAAATTATAGGATTGCTAGCACCAGAAAAGATTACTAGTTAGTAAGGAGGTAGGCTAGTGGACACTGAATATATCCATATAAGAGCAAACTATGGAGTCATACAGCATGCATACACGTGCATAGAGATGTTTATAACTAGATGATGTTTTGACACTTATAATGAGGGCTCATAAGTTACACATGTCTGTCTCTATTTTTACATTTCAGATTTTTCAGTCTCCTATAATGAGGAGAGACCTTTGGAAGAATTCTCCATATGAACTTTTACAGATCAGGTTGTATTAGTTCTTTTTCTCACACCATAGGCTTGGATACTTTAGTGGGTGTCCACCATGGAGTGAGAATCACTTTTCTGGTCCTGACGAATGCTGAGCTGACCTTGGGCTCTTTAGCAGAAACATGTTGACCATTTCTCTTTATTTTTTTCACTACTATTAGGACTTAATGGTTCAAATTAACACAACCACTTATTAGTCCATTTTTGTCTCACTGGTTTTAATAGAGTTAGAGCTACCCTCTCATTAAAATGAATTGTTTGAGGAGTAGTCCACACTCTTTTTAAGTCACCTTAAATCACTAATTCTGATTTTCCTTTCAACTATCTGGGACCCAATGAAGACAACTGGCTACCAACTTTTAGTAGGGGCCTGAGGGTCCTTTTAGTTCACTCGGAGCACGTGTATCCTACCTCCTTACTAACTAGTAATCTTTTCTGGTGCTAGCAATCCTATAATTTTTTTGAACCTTTGGCTTTTGCATCTGTTTCTTACATCTGTTGACACTCTTACGTTGATTGCTATATATTCATTTGCAAGGGGTATAAGAGTGTTCTTTTGACCCTTTCTCTCTCGTTGTTCGAATTGAATAGACCCTATCCTAGCCAGAACTATCCCTGCGATGTACTATCTGTGGAGTATTCTAAGCTGAATCAATCGAAATCTCTGGGTGATAGCCGCAGTATGCGGGGACATTAGCGCCGACTGCCAGTCTTCGTCCTCTATAGCTCCTATATCGCTTTGCCACAGCTCCCTGAGCTTCTGGAAATCGTCTGGCAGGTTTTTACTCAGCTTCTTATAGGTCAAAGATAGAGTCGAGCGGCCCATCAAGCAGGCGATCCTCCAGCGGTGACGGCTCCGGTATGTCTTTAGGAGATGGAAATGCTGCCTGTAGCGCATGCCTGATTTGCAAGTATCTGTACAGTTCTCCCTGTGCCACCTGATACTGCTTCTGGAGCTCACTAAAGGTCAGTATTGCCCCCTTCTTAATCAAATCCCTCACTGTTGACACCCCAATAAGGTCCCATTTATTGAATCCGGGCTGGTAGCCCAGCATTCCCAGTTTTTGAGTAAACCACAGTGGTGTGGCTAGTGGGAGAGTGCCTGTCCAGCCTAACCGAGAGGTGACTATACACCAGATTTCCAGTGTGTGTTTGGTCGGTCCGAAGAACTTCCCCTTGTTTTTCCTATCGGAGGTGTACAAGGCCCCCAGATATCCAGAGCGGTCAGTTTGGTACCTATCGAGAGTATACGCAGGGTCATCTGGGGGGTGATATATCCAGTGGTTGACTGTCACCAGTTGGGCCGCCCAGTAGTATCGCTGTATATCAGGGAGAGCGATGCCCCCATCGTATCAGCTTTTTGTCAGTTTCTGCCTTGCAATCCTAGGGGCCCTACCCTCCCAAGATTCATTGTTGATAGCCACACCTCGCCCCCTTGGCTATATCCAGGCTTTGTGCGTCTGTGGAGATCCGCTCTTTCTTTATAGCTTGCCTTAATTTTGTCTAGATTCACCTGTGCTGTCCTCTGTATATCTAGTATCTCTTTTACAAAGTCTATGGCTGCAGGGTTAGAACAAGGGGAAGGAAGCGGGGATAGCATGATTCGTGAGTGAAAACCGTAAGAACAGTAAAAAGGGGAGTAAGCAGTGTAAGAGAGATAACTGTTTTATGAAAACTCAGCAATCCACGCCATCTCATCCCAGTCAGAAAGAGAGTGTAAAACTTGGCACCTGATATACTGTTCAAAACACTGGATTACGCTCTCAGTTTGGCCATCTGTAGAGATTGGTGGTGGCTCGAGGACAACCGAACGTCTATCTTTAATAATGCTCCGAATCCCCTCTGAAGGGATATAAATACGATAAATACAGGTTGTTGGCCTAATATTCACCATATAACCCTACAACCGAATATTAGCCGTGCATTATACACGCTGTATTATTATTGTAAGGAACAATTCACTTAAGTGATGTCTAAACCTATTGGTATAACCAGAGCCAATTTGTTTCGATTCTCTGTGTTAAGTACAATTTTCCCAAAAACACGTAATTAGGCTTTCTGCATGAACCAAATGACAGACTTGCCTGTCTGTCTCATTTGGTGGTTTGTAGCACAGGAAAACTCAAGGTCGCACCTGCTCATCTTGTGGGATGCGCACATTCTAGCAAGGCCCGTTCTCGTACTCTCTGAGCTACAGATAGAAAGGAAGGCGCCACGCTGACCTGCTACCAGTAATCAATTGTTCCTTATATGGGTTTTCCGGTTGGCTCACTGACAACTTGTATCTTTCCTAGTAAGTTTATATTGTATTGTGTGTGAAACGTATATATGCTTTGCCCTGTTTGTATGTCATCAGTCTCCTCTGCGCCCCTCCGAGGGTTGTGTAGACTGAGGCTCCCCTGTCAGGGCCTGTATCTGCAAAATAAACGATTGAACCTTCTCCATTGCCGACTGAATTATTATTTCTGAATAAGGTATATGGGCTATTGGTGAGTATAGTCCATTAATGTAATTATTTGATTCCTTCAGTTGGCGACTCCGCCGGGACTCCGTGATAGGGTCGTCCCCTCCTGTAAACAGGAGTAGAAGGGACAGGGATGAGTTCTGGCCGAGTGGGTGGACGGACAGGAATTCCTGATTTGAATTACCTGTCTAGTGGTATGAGAATAAGAAACTCCACTCTCGAGACCAGTATCCCTCCTAGCTGCTGAAGACCCTACGCCGGAGTCCTACGGGCTTAACCCGAGAGAAGAACAGACCGTGCCGGTCTGTCTAGGAGTCGGCAGTGGAGAATTCGCAATCAACCTGAGTGCACCAGGTGAGTGAATCTCTGATTGTATTGGATTTAGAACACTTGGAAGAAGTGTTCCTCTGTAGCGGTTAACTGTATTCTGAAGGTGGCCGGGGAAGACGGACCACAATGGGAATCTGAGGGTCTGACGCGGCGGCGTAGTGGCTGCGCGGGTAGATGCCTCACGGCCTTATTTGGTGAAAAGCTTGAGATTATATCTGGTGGCTTAGCAGTGTACTGCGGTACTCGTTCGGCCAAATCCTCTTCGGGAAATCCCTGGGAGTAAACTGGGTAAGCTAGGGTTCTGTAGCCTCGTGCCCAGACGCTCGGCCCAACCAGAACAGGACCATGGGATGGCCTGTAAGAGGGTTCGTGGTTCGCCTACCAGGTGATCTCGGAACAGTCTAGCTGCTGTCTCTGTTGTTGAATTCTGTTGGTCCAGAAATTTTTGATGAAAAAGATTCCCCGAACAGGAGTCTACGGGCTCTGTTCGTTCTGAAGACATGTCATCTGCATAGAACTAGTAATCAGTACTGGAAGAAAAGATTATTGCCTTGTGATGCTTTACAGCGTTTTTTTGTTTTAAGAATATATCTGAACATGAGAGCGTGAATGGTGAAGAGGATGCGTCCGAACGTGAATGATTCTGGAGAATAAGAGTAGAATTGTGTGGATACTGTAATAATGTCCTGTTTTAGTAAATTATGTTTTGGGTGCTGCTGTCGGGGAAATAAAAGGCTGGAAGAAAGACAGCCTGCTCCTCCCGAAGGCAGCCCCAGTTTTGATATGTAAGTGAAACACAGTCTTACAACTATTCTGTTTAACACAATTTGGAATAGGTATACAAAAGATAACACCGATTTGCAATGGCCTTTAACAGGGTCATTTGATGAGAAGATTACTTATGTCCAAAACAAACTATTTATGAAGAAAAGTCGCCAGTCTATGTTTGACTCCTTGAACCTATGGTTAAGGGAGGCAAAACGACGGCGAATAAGGGAAGAGAAATTGGGAAAGCTTAAATCAGGACAGACAGTCACCCAGAAAGCTATAGCTTATGATAAAGGAAAGGTGGAGGAGAATATTGCACAAATGGATAGGCAGTTCCGTTTAGAAACTGATAAAAGTTACGTGACTCGACCCGAGACCAAAGATGAAATAGAAGATTTATTAGAAGCCCGACCGCTTCCCCCTTATGCCCCACAGGGATTGTATCCAGCGGTACCCTTGTTACGGGCGGGCCAAATGGAGAAGCAGCGGCCGCAGGAGCACCAGTAACGGCTCCCACGGCCCCTGCTGACAGAACAGTACGAGACGCGTTACTTCCTCCTCCCACTCTCCGACCAACTACCTCGCCTTTAGTATCTTTGCAGCCGGACGCGGCTGTCCCTTCCCCTTTGCACCCTGTATTTCTCTCCAACCCCGACTCAGACCGCCCTAGATCCTCGATATACGGCATGTTTCAATACTACACCCAAACGTCTTAGGCCAGAATTGAGTGATCAGCAAGTCTATACTAGGTCGTCATTGGGTACAAAAGAAAGAAAGATTATAATAACTCAGGCATCCCAGTGGATGCACAATGCCATTTATACCTTGGAAGATATTTGGAGCACTATGAAAGATCTTGAACCAGTGGCACAGCAATTAGCCTTGGAAAATATGGCAATCCGATTAATTTTACTATGGGAGCAGTGTTTTGAGGAAGGGTTGCCTCCTCAAATACTGTATGATATAAGACATCGAGCTTTTAAATTTCAGTTGCTGATGAAGTATATCAGAATGTAGCTACTCTCCTGCATTATCGTGAGCGGATGCACCGAAATTGCGCCGACTGGGGAGCACAGCACCCTATGAGAGAGGTGCATCCCCTCTTCCATCCTGAATTGCTAGAAATAAAGGATGGCGGTGGTCAGGTCATTAGAGCTCGCGAAGATGCTAGGCTTCAGGAACAATGGGTTTATACCCCTTGGATGCGAAGCGAGGTCCTGACCCTAAAAGCCCAGCTCCCTGACCCTTGTAAAAATCCTACTGCTTATTATAAGGAATTGACTGAAGCCGCTAATTCGGCTATTATGACAATACCCGATATAGAGTTATTCTTTGGCCTTTTGATTCCAGTGGGTATCTGGAGACAAATTCATGACGTGGACCATGTCCCAGAGTTAGGTGGGACATGGGATCAATTGAAAACATGGGACCAAGATCGAAAACCTGGAGACAAACCCCGAGATGAAGTATTAGCAGTACCAGCTAAAATTATTGCTTATATGCAGACTCTCCTCCCTCCCAGAAAAGTCGATTGGGACAAATTAACTGCCTGTAAACAGAAAAAGGATGAAAGCGTTTCAGATTTCTTTACCAGGTTTGAGAAAGTCTTTATAGACTTCAGTGGGCAAGACCTATCCTCGGAAGGTGGGGTACGGTTGTTTGTGAATAGGTTTGTTACAAACTTGCTCCCAGAAGTCATGTCCCGTCTTCAAGCATCTGAAAGCACATGGACTACTGCCGCCCCGTCGGTAATTCTCAGTATGGCCCAATACTATGAACATCGTGAGAATGAAAGTAAAGAGAAATCAGAAAAGAAAGCTAAGGAGTTGAAAACTAGAGTTCTGTTACAGCAAGTCAGTAGCGGACAGAGCGCAGGACAGGGAAGGCGTGGCGCCCCGAGGGGTGCCATGGCAGGGAGAGGTGGAAAAGGACCACCTAACATTGGTATTAATCAATGTTCTTATTGTAGGCAGGAAGGACACTGGAAGACAGATTGCCCTCAGTGGCTGGCAAAATATGGAAGTAATAGAGGACGAGATAGGGGAAGGGGGAATATAGATCGGAATAGTATGAGACGAGCAGAAATACAACATGAAAATTCTCAGAAGAATTATTTCGACAATCCTCAGAACAGACAGTATTACAATGAAAACTATAGGGATGATGAGTATAGTGGACAGGATTATGCATGAGATAGCCAAGGACAGAGCGGGGGCCACTTTACAGTACCAATTGACCAGGAGGGACCTTATGTACAAGGGTAACTGTTGGGAACATCAGGAACATTTTTGGTGGATACTGGGGCAATGAATAGTTCAGTTGCCCATACACTGGTCACAGGGGCTGCTCTGTCTGGCCAAAATAATGTATCAGTAGGATTCTCTGGAATACCTGGGGTAAGCCCCGTTTCTAAACCTATGACCTTCACTATAGGTCCTATTTCTATATACACCCCTTTTCTGTTAACTTCAAATTGTGGAGAAAACCTTTTAGGACTGGATATTTTGAAAAAGTTACAAGCCCGAATTTATTGTACTCCTGATGGTGTTTATTTGACAATGCAGAAACCATCCCCGAAGGCAGCTCAATATTTTGCAAAAAAATGAAAGCCTTCCTCCAGAATTTTCTACGATTCCTCAGACTCTGTGGGCTACAGGAGACACCGATGTTGGTCTGTTAAGAATAGCCCCGGTGTCAATCACTTTGAAACCTAATGTCAAGCTGCCTCGCATTCCGCAGTATAGAATTTCACCAGAAGGTGAACAGGCCATGTTGCACATTATTCGTGACCTCATTTAGAAGGGGGTGGTGGAAGAGACAACTGCTAATGTCTGTAACAGTCCGATTTTACCGATTTTGAAGAAGATACCAATTGATGGTGCCCGTATTATAAAAATACGTATCGTTTTGTGATTGACCTTAGAGAAGTCAATAAAATTGTAATTCCACAATACCCAGTGGTACCTGATATAGCTGCTATACTGACCATGATTCCCCCTACAGCTCAGTATTTTTCAGTAATAGATTTAAAAAATGCTTTTTTTAGCATTCCAATTCATCCCGATAGTAGACATATCTTCGGATTCTCATTGGCTGGCCGAAGTTTTAGATTTACACGTGCCCCTCAAGGCTATGCAGAAAGTCCTAGCATTTATAGCCAAGTCTTGAAAGCGGTCCTTGATGAATTAATTTTGCCAACGAGAAATACGATTATCCAGTATGTAGATGATATTTTGGTGGCCTCTAATACGGAGGAAGGTTGCAAAAAGGCCATGGTTAAATTATTGAAACATTTGGCTGAAAAAGGTAACAAAGTATCCCTTTCTAAATTTCAATATTGTCGACAGGAAGTGACCTACTTGGGCCACTTACTGTCGAAAGCGGGGAGACGATTGACTCCAGAGCGAATATCTGTAATAACTAACATGTCTGTACCTTGTACTCAACGTGATGTTCGTGCTTTTCTTGGCATAACCTCTTACTGTCGCCAGTGGATTCCTAACTATTCACTCCTCTCTAAACCCTTGTTGCATTTGACAACCAAAGATGTGCATGAACCCTTACCCTGGACGGATGAATGTCAAGAAGCCTTTGATTCTTTAAAGTCTGCTCTTTGTTCTGCACCTGTCTTGGGTACTCCAGATTATCGGAAGCCTTTTTCACTTTATGTGCGCGAGGTGGACGGTTGCTCACTTTCAGTATTAACACAGGGTTTCGGTGGAAAACAGAGACCCTGTGCATTCTTTTCGTCAGTCTTGGATAATGTTGCACGAGCTCTCCCGATTTGTCTGAGGGCCACGGCTGCTGTATCGGTGGCCATCTGCCAATCGGATGGTCCGGGCCCTATCAGATCCTTCTCGTTACAAGGACGGCAGTAAAAGTGCACGGGCAAAAACACTGGATCCACGCCAGCCATCTGAAACGCCTGCCATTGCCCTTGCCGGTTGATCTGCAGAACAGAGAAGGAATTCCGAGTCAGGAAGGAGAGCTGATTTCAAGCTTTGTTCCTTTTCCCGATGCTCAAGAAGTAAGGCAACCGAGTGAGGTGTTGCCCATTGTTGAAAGTGAAGCAGCTCAAACAGCAGAAGCTGTCATTTCCAAATCTCCGCCAGTTTTGTCTGCATCCGATGCCCTTGATACAGAGTTGTTTGCCGACCAGGAGCAACCTGGCTGTTGTAAATACGATCTGCGGCCCCGAAAACAGCGCGGTACCCCAGTTCCCGATGGTAGGAGCTAGACAAAGACTTGAGATAGGAAACGTTGGATAGAATTACTGGGGTACTGAGCGAGACACTGGACTGAACCCGTTGAGAGCTCGGAACATTGTGTTATAAAAAGCTCTGTTCAGAAAGAAAGACTGAGTTAAGGGCCGGGATCGTACTACTGGAATATAAAGTTTGTTCTTTTGATGAACGATAGGAGTTTGCCTGTGAGGCTCTAATGGACACAGGGAGAAGATCCCTTGGTGGAGAGAAGAACCCTCTGGTGGTGTGCGTGCTTTGTGGATACAAAGATTTGTTTTTGAACTTTTAGAGAGGATCCGAGACAGCTTTTGGACTTTTAGAGAGCATGTTTCCTTTTGCTCGACTTGCCATGGAGGATGAGCGACCACTTGCCCCACGGCGGTATATTGATAATATGCAATCATTTTCCGGATGGACCACCAGAGTAAAGGTGGCATTCGTTGCTTTTATTATTGTAATCACAGTGATTTTAATGTGTGTATCTAGAATTCCAGTACCCTGTGCAGAAACTGATAGGAACTACCCCTGCCCCAGAAGAACATCTCTTCTATTCCTTACCTCCACATAAGGCTAGGTATAGAGAAACATATGCTAAAAATGTTTTAATTGAGATGTTGCATCAGACTCACAGTACTACCAACAAGACGAATTGTTGGGTCTGTGGGCTACTTCCGTCCGTTTTGCATCAACATGAATTATTTATTTCTCTGCCTTTATCCCACTTAGCTAGTTGTGAAGCATGGTTTCAAATATTGTCATTGAGGTATTCCCATTATATAGCTGAACCTAAGATGTACACTGAAAAAGACTATGAAGCCATTCTGAAATATATAGAACGACACCAAGGATTTGATGCTGAAGGTGCTGGAGGGGAGGGATCCTTAGACCCGAGTGCTTGTATGAACGTATACACTGAATATGAAAATGCTACCTGGTTAAAAGAAGAAATGCAAGATTTTGAACATTTCAATTCCACCATGTATTTTTGGCATTTTAAAGAACGAAATGTCACAAACGATAATGCCTTGCCCATCCCCATTATAAACAGCACTTCCCCCTTTTGTATACAGGGACGGGGTCATATTAAGGTAGGACAGAGTAGATGTAATTATACTTATACTCCATATACATTCAGTACACCTCCTATGATTACTCCCACTAATGTATATTTTGTATGTGGTGAGAACGCGTGCTTCCCCGGGGATGGGCAGGACGGTGTTACCTTTCATTCCTTTATTCTCCCGTTTATATTGCCCTATCTGATTATCACAAAAGCCATCAACTAGCCAGTCGAGAAATAGAATCCAATAGAAGCATTAGAAGTTTTGACACTGATAAAACAGATCAGACTGATACCTCTTTTACCGTTTGAGGATATCTCCAAGGGTCTCACTCCCTTTTGGGGACCGATTTTTAATAGTCGTAATATACGGTGTCTGTCAAGGATAGTGGAGAACGTGGTTCAGACCACAGCTGGGATTCTGACTAATATTACTGTAGAACTTCAGGCTACGAGGCTTGTTTCGCTCCAGAACCGAATGGTTCTTGACGTCATCCTAGCAGATAGGGGTGGAGCCTGCCGTGTGATCGGCAGCTCTTGTTGTGTCTATATACCTGATTCAGCCCCTACCATACACCTTGCCTTTCAGAAACTACATCGATTAGCTAGCGAAGCACATGTCGACAATGGTACTTGGTCTTTGTCCCTTAGTGAATGGTTCTGGGGTCTCCTATCTACCTGGGGTTGGAAAATATTCATGATTCTTGCTGGAGCTTTTGGAGTAATATTTACTCACTGCCTGTGTCTCCATTGTGGTCCAGCTTGCTGTTCTTTCTGTGCGGCTAGGATAACGTCCGCTTTTAAAATCTCTCGACAAGCTAAAGTAAATAAGCAAATGATTCAAAATGAAATCTCAGATCTTATGCAGATTGATGAGAAAGTATTTGTAGAATAGATGTAGTTATATTGGCTATAGTAGGCCAAAAGGGCCGTCTGAAGGGATATAAATACGATAAATACATGTTGTTGGCCTAATATTCACCATATAACCCTACAACCGCATATTAGCCGTGCATTATACACGCTGTATTATTATTGTAAGGAACGATTCACTTCAGTGATGTCTAAACCTATTGGTATAACCAGAGCCAATTTGTTTTGATTCTCTGTGTTAAGTACAATTTTCCCGAAAACACGTAATTAGGCTTTCTGCTTGAACCAAATGACGGACTTGCCTGTCTGTCTCATTTGGTGGTTGGTAGCACAGGAAAACTCAAGGTCGCACCTGCTCATCTTGTGGAATGCGCACATTCTAGCAAGGCCCGTTCTTGTACTCGCTGAGCTACAGATAGAAAGGAAGGCGCCTCGCTGACCTGCCCCCGGAATAGCTTGGGCTTAGCTACCAGTAATCAATTGTGCCTTATGTGGGTTTTCCTGTTGGCTCACTGACAACTTGTATCTTTCCTAGTAAGGTTATATTGTACTGTGTGTGAAACGTATATATGCTTTGCCCTGTTTGTATGTCGTCAGTCTCCTCTGCGCACCTCCGAGGGTTGTGTAGACTGAGGCTCCCCTGTCAGGGCCTGTATCTGCAAAATAAACGATTGAACCTTCTCCATTGCCGACTGAATTATTATTTCTGAATAAGGTATATGGGCTATAGGCGAGTATAGTCTATTAGTGTAATTATTTGATTCCTTCACCTCCAAAATCTAGAAATGAATTGAGCTCCCCTGTCAGACACCAGTATGGAGGGAAGGCCATGCATGCGTACAACATGTTGACAAATACAGAAGCTAACACTCTGGACGTGGGGAGAGCCCTCAACAGGATAAAATGGGCCATATTGGTCAATAAGTCTACTACAACAAGGAGAGTAGTGTTCCCTTGGGCAGTTTTTGGTAAATCTACTATAAAGTCCAAGGATACTGTATGCCAGGGACTAGGCGGAGTGGGTAATGGCTGTAACAGCCCCGCAGGAGCTTGGTGAGAGGCTTTCCCTTAGGCACACACATGACATGTCTGAATATAGTGTTTTGTGTCCCGCCCCATGCTAGGCCACCAAAAGTGTCTCTTTAGTAAATCTACTGTTTTCTTGTACCCTGGGTGTCCAGCGAGAGGATGAGCGTAATTCCACTCTAAAGCCTGTAACCTCAGAACTTGGGTGGGAAGTAACACACCCCCTTGGACGTAGAACAGGTCTCGAGTTTTAGTGACTTCTTGGGTATCGACTGTCTCTTTCATAGCTGTGGATGCTTGTACCTCCTTAACTGTCTTTAAGAAGTCATCTTCAGTATACATAGCACTGATTATTTGCTCTCTGGCTATTATAGGGGGAGGCTCACCTTGTGGTTCTATGGGTTCGTAATCTAAACGGGATAGAGCATCTGCTTTCCCGTTCTTTTTCCCCATTTGGAACTGTATAATATAATCATAATCACTAAAAAACAGAGTCCAACGTAGTTGTCACATGGATAGAGCCCTTGCGGATTTCAAGAATTGCAGATTACGGTGATTCGTGAGGAATGTTATCCTGTGATTGGCCCCTAACAGATACTGCCTCTACTCCTCAAAGACCCTTTTTATGGCCAATAGTTCCTTGTCTCCTATAGTGTAATACATTTCAGCCAGAGCCAGTTTCCGTGAATATTAAGCTATGGGATGTAGACTCCCTGTGCTTGGATCAGCATGAGAAAGGATACCTCCAACTGCCACTTGAGATGTGTCTGCCTCAACCAAAAAGGGTCGTGAAGGATCTGGATGCCTTGGTATGTGCGTTTGTGTGAAGGCTTCCTTCAGTCTAATAAAGGACTCATCTGCCTCAGGGGTCCATTGAAACTTAACCCATTTTTTCAAAAGCCTAGTTATTGGGGAGGCTAAATCAGAAAAATTGCTAATAAGGCGTCTATAGAAATTGGCGAAGCCATGGAAACTCTGGATCTCTTTAACAGTTTGTGGTGCTTGCCAACGAGTGATGGCTTCTACCTTCTGAGGGTCCATCCTGATTCCTTGTGGGGATACAATGAATCCAAGGAAGCTTACTAGTGGTCTATCGAAATGGCACTTCTCTAACTTACAGTACAAATGGTTGTCTTGCAAACGTTCGAGGACCCTCCTAACAGGAATTTTGCTTTCTTTTGCGTGGATGGGGAATAAATCAAGAGGTCATCAATGTAAGCAATGACAAAAACGTCCAACATGTCCTTTAGGACTTCACTGATAAAAAACTAAAAAGCCGAAGGGGCATTACACAGCCCGAATAGCATCACGAGATATACGTATAAACCATACTTAGTACAGAAAGAAGTTTTCCACTCATCTCCCTCCTTGATTCTCACAAGATGGTAGGCCCCTCACAAATCCAACTTGGTAAACACTTGAGTGTCTTTTATTTGATCAAGGAGGGAGGATGTCAGTGGTAGGGGATACCTGTTCTTAATGGGGATGGCTTTCAATACCCTATAGTCTCTACAGCATCTAAGACCCCCCTCTCTTCTCAGTATAAAAAAGAGAGATGGCTATGTCGGTGACCTGGAGGGGCGGATAAACCCAATCCTCAACATCTCATCCAAGTATTCTTGCAAATACAAGTTCTCCTTTTCTGTTAAGGAGTAAACCCTACTACAGGGTATACGAGCCCCAGGCAGCAGATCTATCAGACAGCCATGGGACCTGTGGAGCAGAAGGTTAGTTGCCTTTTCCACATCAAAAATTTCCTTGAAGTCCTGATAAATGTAAAGTAACAGATTCATCTGTACTGGAGAGTGCAATGACTTTCTCTGGACTGCTTATGTCCTGAAGAGTATGTTTCTTATAATAGTCGCGGTTAAAGGCTAACGTCATCGCCTTCCAATCAATAAATGGACTATGTTGACGTAATCAGGGCAGCCCTAAAATAACTGGAAACTGAGAGGATTGTATGAGATCAAATGCAAATAAGTTCATCATGTTTCTCCTCAATGATTAAAGTTAAATCGATAGTAGCATGTGTAATGGGACCAGACTTCAGGTTGCTACCATCAATGATTGTGACTTCTTCCCAAGAAGGATTTAGACACCAAAGAATTCTTTTGCTCTGATCCCACTGTGAATCCATGAAGTTACCTGAATCACCAGAATCCACCATTATTAGCACATCTGCAACCTGGTGCCCCCATATTAGACATGAGGAGAGAAAGAAATGGCGCGGCAGAGACACCGGTACCTCCGTTTGCGAGACAAGCAATCCTGAATAACCCGAAGTCCTGGTCTCCTGAGACTTCGGGCTCACTAGTTTTCTGAACGCCTTGCCAGTTTTGGTTTTACAGGATAATCTTTAAGGAAATGGCCGTGCTTTTCGAAATACAAGCACAATTTCTTGTCTCGCCTGCTCTGCCTCTCTGCTTCGCTAAGCGGCCCTCTTATGCCCCCTATGTGCATTGGTTGTGGTTCCTCAGCCGTTTTTTTAGTGTCTGCCTTTTTCTCTCTATAAACAAAGACTCGCCCCTCTGACCTGCCTCTTTCTCTCCTCCTTTCACTGATTCTATAGTCCAATTAGACCACCAGGTCAATAAGGGCAGTGCAAGACTCAAGTGGGTCAGCCACTTGTGCTAACAAGTCTTTTAAAACCTTTCTCAAACCCCTGTAAAACAAAGCACTACGCTTCTCCTTGGGCCAACCGGCTTCTCCTACCAATCTGTTAAAAGTTGAAATGTATGGGGTTAGATCTTTAGTTCCTTGTTTCAAATTCAAGAGCTCAGTGTCTACTGAATGCATGAAGGAATGCCTGTCGAATAACTTTGAGTTCTCTCTTGAAGGCGGTATAGTCCTGTAGCAGTGGATTGTTTCTTTCTATTAGAGGTATAGTCCAATTGGTAGTAGACCCCCCAGATAGGATATAACAAATGCCACTTTCGCTTGGTCTGTTGGAAATCAAGTGGCCTTGCACACAAAGTGAAGCTGGCACTGACTGATAAAGGCTACAAACTTCGTAGGATCCCCAAAAAACACTCGGGGCCAAGGGAATGGACGGTGGTGTGGTGACTTGTATTACGGGGAAGCTAGTACCAGGATTCAGGGTCCCTACACCCAAGTCAGACCTCATACCCCGCTGCATGGAATTCACCCGTGGTGACAGGGCTTGGGTTTCCTTCTGAAGATTACCCAACATATGGGCTAAGACTGCAAGAGACACCAGACTCATCTCCATGACGTTCGGGTGTAACAGAAAACATTTCTTTTTGGGCTTCGCGTTCTGTCAAGTTTCAACAATGTTTCCCCAGGAACGTCATGGACATGAAGAAAGATCCACAACTTCCCTGAATCACCTATTGCATCAGACAAGGTCAATTTGACAATGGTAACCCGTGAAGAAGGGAAACAAAACAAGGAGAGAGATAAGGGTCCCACTTCAAACCCCAGGCTGCAACAGAACTAGGCAAGGACAAGGCACAAAAGCTGTAGACAAGGGAGAAGAACAGAGAACAGGCATGTATGTAGAAGGGTTCACCTTCTATCCCTTATTCTCTCTAAATGTGCTATTCCATACCTTAGGATTTCACTTCTTCTAAGTCATTCAAGTAACTGAGGTTGTCAGACTTGTGTCTGGGTCTGGAGGGAAAAATAAGGAACTACTTAGTTAGAGGGAGACTTAAATAAAAGAAGTGAAACAGTATAGAAGGTCCTATGCTAATGAACCCACCTCATTACAAGACTTCTAATTGCGTAATGTGATTCCTAAAATAAATATTTCCTGATGAACAAACAAAAGGTGTCACCTTAATATTCAGGTATAAATAACGTATGTCCTTTTTCTTCCTTGTAACAGGTAACTAAATCCTAGACAGAAAGAACAGATTGTAGTGTAGTTCCTATATTCCTAATAGGCTCTGCGCATTGGAATAATATATCCTATAGATTCAGACGTAGGACTTAGGTCGACTAGGTCTCTATCAAACATATTTAACTTAATAGTGAATGCCAGCTAGCTCAGAGGTCACTAGAAACTTTCTTGAGTGAACAAGAAGGGATTCGTTTCTGACAACCAATCAATCAATCAATCAATCAAGAAATTTGTATAGCCCACTACTCACCCAGAGGGTCTCAAGGCGCTTGGGGGGGGGGGGGGGGGTCCGTTATTGCTCGGATAGCCAGGTCTTGAGTTGCTTCCTGAAGGAGAGGTGGTCTTGAGTAAGACGGAGATGAATGGGGAGGGAGTTCCAGGTCTTAGCTGCCAGGTAGGATAAGGATTTTGGCCGAGACAACTTCTCCATCTTGGGTGACTTTAACTACCACCTAGAACGGCACGACCTCTCTGATACCTCCTGTCTCATTGAGGCCCTAGAATCTTGCAGGCTTACGCAACGTGTCACGGGAGCCACACATCGTGCAGGACACACTTTGGATGGCATCTTCTCCAATGACCCCCGTTTGACTACCAAGGACCCGATCCATCTTTCATGGTCTGACCATCTGGCGGTCCCTTTCCTTCTGAAACACCACAGGGTGAACTCCTGTAAACTAGGGAACCATACCATAGAGACTACTAGAAACTTCAGGAATATTAATAGCAATTCCTTCGTGCCCTGGGCTGCAAGCCTTGCTATCACTGGCCTAGATAGCGTACAGACTGCAGTCGCTCACTTTGAACAGGTCACTACTGAGGCCTTGAATAAACTGGCCCCAGAACAATCCCGGCGCCGCGCCAGAAAGAGACCTTCTGCCCCCTGGTTTTCCGACTCCCTTAGGCTTCTTAGGTAAGAAGTGAGGAGAAAGGAGAGGCTATGGCATGCTAGTTGGGATCTCAAGAACAAGGAAGCTCATAGACTTCTTGTTAAAAAATACAAAGCTGAAATTCTGCAGGCTAAACAAGAATACTTTGTTACCGCGACTTCCTCGCTCTCCTCCCCGAAGGAACTCTTTAAAACTGTTGACTCCCTGGTCAGATTGCAAGCCCCTGACCCTGTCATTCCTTCGCAGGATCTTTGTGATAAGATCGCCTCCTTCTTCCATTCTAAAATTCAGGATATCCACCTGGCCCTCGAGGAACAAAGAGCTGTTCTCAGTGCATCTACACCCTGGGTAGAGATGAGCTCGATCACTACAGAAATCTCCCCACCATGCACTCTGGACGCTTTTCCCCCGCTGGCCTTGCAAGATCTTGAGCTACTGTTAGCCAAGACTAAGTCTGGTTCCCCTCTGGATACCTGCCCACTGAAAGTCATCAAGCAGTGTAGGGAGACCCTCTTACCACCGCTGCTAGAGATAATGAACCTAGCCATCAGAGATGGTATTTTCCCTGTAGAGTGGAAGAAGGCGGTAGTAAAACCCCTGTTGAAAAAGGCCTCTCAGGATCCGGGGGTCCTAAAAAACTTCCGGCCTATCTCTCTGCTCCCTGCTCCTGCGAAGATGCTTGAGACACATCTTAACAAGCATCTCGCCGTCTTTGTGGAAAGCTCGGGATGCTTAGACTCCTCCCAGCATGGATTCAGGAAAGAATTCAGCACCGAGTCAGCCCTCACCATCGTGCTCGACAAGATCCGCACGACAGTAGATGAGGGCCAGACCTCTCTCCTGGTCCTGCTAGATCTAACTGCGGCTTTCGACACCCTCTCCCCCTCAGTACTTACATCGCGGCTGAGGGAGGTGGGGGTGAAGAACGCAGCTCTGGATCTCTTGACCTCCTTCCTCACGGGGAGGGAACAAAGAGTCAAGCTTGGGGAGTTCCTATCTCCATCCCGACCTGTGCTATGTGGGGTTCCTCAAGGGTCAGCACTCAGCCCGACCCTTTTTAATATCTATGTTACCCCACTAGCCAAATTAATAAGATCTTTCGGGATGGAGGTAGTCTCGTACGCAGACGACACTCAAATCCTCGTCTCTCTTCCCCATTCAGATGAACTAATCGCCTCCAAGTTTAGATCTTATATGGAGGCGGTTGGTTAATGGATGATCCAGAACTCTCTGAAACTGAATGGGGAGAAGACGGAGGTGATGGTGTTTGGGGGGAAAGAAAACATCTGGTCAGCCAATTGGTGGCCCGACTCTCTTGGAACATGCCCTTCCCCCACATCTTCTGCTAAAAATCTCGGGGTGCTAATAGACCCTGCCCTTGACTTAGGTAGCCAGGTGAGCAGAACCGTTTCCACCTGTTGGGGCCTGATTCACACCCTACGAAGGGTCAGGAAATATCTCTCCCTCCAGGCAAGGAAACAAATAGCTGTTGCTCTTATCGGCTCGCGTCTGGACTACTGTAATGCGCTGTATGCTGGACTTAACAAAGGACAGCTGCAGCGCTTACAGGTGGTCCAAAACGCCATAGCCAGATTTGTCCTGGATATTCCCAGACGCTCCTCGGCCACTGCAGCCAGGAAAACGCTGCACTGGCTGCCGGTAGAATACCGTATCCGGTTTAAGGTCCTATGTATGAGCTACAGAGCCGTCGCCAAAAAGAGCGACACTGGAATAGGATCCATTATTTCCCACTATGTCCCCCGAAGGAACTTGCGCTCCTCTGGGAAACTGCTTCTGGCAGCCCCCCGTGTACGAAGAGCCAAATGGGGCGGCAGAGCCTTCTCCACTCTTGCCCCTAAGTGGTGGAACGAACTTCCTCTGGATCTGAGATCTCTCCCGTCCTTACAGAACTTCCGCACTGCCTTAAAAACCCTTCTCTTTCAGCAAGCATATGTGTAGGGTTTCATGTCTTTTCCTGATCATTCTCTGATCTTTTTGCTAGGCGCCTTGATACCTGCGGGTTATTGTTTTGCGCATTATAAATCTCCGTTCATTCATTCATTCATTCAAGGATCTTCCTCCCATGGTGGCTTTTCGGATGCGTGGCACGGCGGCGAGAGCGTGGCTGGTCGATCGTAGTTGGCGGGTGGGAGTGTAGAAGGTCAGGCGGTCATTGAGGTACCTGGGGCCTAGGTCATGGAGGGCTTTGTGTGCGTGGGTGAGGAGGAGGAACGTGATTCTTTTGCTGACGGGGAGCCAGTGCAGGTCTTTCAGGTGTCCGGAAATGTGGCTGTGGCGGGGGATGTCCAGGATGAGTCATGCGGAGGCGTTCTGGATGCGTTGGAGTCTTTTAGGCAGTTTGGCAGTGGTTCCGGTGTAGAGGGTGTTTCCGTAGTCCAGCCGGCTGGTGACATGTGCCTGTGTGACTGTCTTCCTGGTTTCGGTGGGGATCCAACGGAAGTTCTTTCGGAGCATGCGTAGGATGTTGAAACACGAGGACGAGACGGCGTTGACTTGTCTGGTCATCGACAGGGAGGAGTCCAGGATGAAGCCCAGGTTGCGTGCGTGGTCCATTGGTTTGGGTGCGCTGCCTAGGGCTGGGGGCCACCATGAGTTGTCCGAGGCAGATGGTGATGGTGCAAGGATGAGGACTTCCATCTTGTCTGAGTTCAGTTTCAGACAGCTGTTCTTCATCCACTCTGCTACTTCTTTCATCCCTTCGTGCAGGTTGGTTCTGGCAGTGGCGGGGTCGTTGGTGAGGGAGAGGATCAGCTGCATAAACATGACAAGTTTGTTTCCCAAGAATAAGAAATGTATCTCTATAGTTGTGGAAACAATAGATAAGGATTTTACTCAGTCAATCGTGCATGCTTCCTTTCTACAGAGGTGTAGAGAAAATAGAGAGACAGCCGTTTTTCAATAAAAGGATTTGTTGAAAAGTCTTGTTTCTCACACAGAAGAAATGAACTGCTACAATCGTAATGCAGGCTGCAAAGTATAATGCGTACAGCGAGAACAATATTATAAAATAATACTTTAAGAGCATTGTATTGTTTCTAAGCCATATAAAAATACATACATAAATAACAATGACTAAAATACTCAACTAGTGTTTCTAAAATACACCTATCCCGGTGTACCTAACCTAAGTCTAGTACGAGGGAAGAAGTAAGTATTGGGTAGCCTAGTTTTAGTTTTCTTTGCCAAGAATCTATCCAAGATTTCTATTAGGTTCTAATAAGCTCCATACCTGGATTTAGAATGAAGGAGGTCTGGTATCTCTGTCTCAGACCCGATTTCCCAACACCCCGCAAGGGGAGCTTGGAAATATTGGAGCTGGATTCTCAGCGAGCGAAAGGATGGCTTCTCGATCAGTGCGTCAGCTGGAGGGTCAGCTTCCTTCCGCCCATGCTGTAGCGAGCTGCGTCGGGCAAGTAGATAGTCGAACTGCTCCAAACCACTGTGTCTTGCTAGGGCAAGTGAAGGCATATTTATACCTTGAAGGTGCCTAGTATGACGTAAAGTCGGACATAATAACGTCAGTAAAGAACCCCAAGGGAATAGTAGTTCTTTGTAAAATACATGATTTCTTGGACAAATCAATATTCAAGCAAGGGGTGGTCCCTGACTGCTTAAGCCGATTTTCCTAGAAATTGTTGTGACGTTTTCGGTACGGGTGGAAGTAGCCATGCCTGTATTTGGACTGCATGGGCTATGTCTAAATAAGGGTTTGATTTCTATGCCTATATTAGGGCAATGTGACTTGTACCTATAGAAGGGCACGAGTCAGGGAATTTTGCTCGGATCCTAAAACGCCATACAACACCCACTCCACTTTATTATGTGCAACATTACTAAATTCTAAAAACACTTTAAACATATCTAAATCATGATGTGTTAAAACCCCACCCAAAATACAAAATCTGCATTTCAAATGGTTGTACATGAAAAAGAGCAATTGTGCTGTACGCATTTTAAAAGCAATGTTTCATTCAAAGCATATTGATGACATTTAAAAGACCCTTATCCGCATGAATCATGAAAATACATTTATGAAATGGCTCTTAAATAAAGAAAAGAAAGTCGAGACCATATTATGGCAGAATATATAAACTGAACGTGGACAAGGTCAAATATTGTCTCTTGGATGTATTCAAAGAATTCTTGTTCTCTAAGAATAGTTCTACTTTAAGCAAAGTACTTCGTGCCAAAAAGGAAAAAATACAATTTGGAAAATTGTCTGATCATAGAGAAGAGGGGAAAAATATATATATATAGTTCCAAAGTTAGAAGCTTGTTTGGAAAAATAAAGGTCGAATTCAGATTCTCTCAGTACACTGTGTGCTAACTTCAAAAGTCAGTGTCATTGTTAGGAGAAAACATCAAATCTTCTAAGCTGGAAAATAATTAATCTACTACAGTAGGTGAAAGTTGGACTACCTCGTTAAGCAGATCGATTGTACAAAGATGAGAAGCACTGCCCTCAGCGTCAGTCGCATTAGCAATGTTCGAGGTAGATGGTACTTTTGCGCCTGCTGCTCCACGTATCTTACCGTCAGCATGCTGCGTCTGTGAGATCTCAACGAATGCCGTCATCAGGATTGGTAGCCGCTGGGGACAACATAGTGCATGAGCCGTTACTAGTCCAAGCAAAGTATCAACATCTGTTGGCATGACTGATGGGAGTGTCAGACAGATGTCTAGCACGTATTCTTCTCCACATCGTAGAACAGGTAAGATGCAATCTTGCCAGATTGGTCGAAACAATAGAAACCACGTGGTGTTTAGGTCTCTTAACCGAGCCAAGCCCAATATTTGTACCATGCGCTCACGACACTTCATTCGATGCTGACGTGACTTGCCATACCGGAGCAGAAGGAACAAAAATTGTATTCCTGCTGCGAGTCCCAAAAGGAGAAGCAGGCCACCAAACACAGAGTGTATGAAGTTTGGAAATAATGCCTAGGACTGCTTCAAAAGGTGCTAACAGTCCCGAAAAAACTGTCTTAAATACATGTACAATGCCACTGGTGTCAGACATGTTTAAGATACGACCCAACATTTCTGAGAAATGTATAGGGCAGTTTGTTGATAAAAGGGCAGGTATCTCTGCAGAAGTACTTGCGACTTGCAGATCATACGTTTCTCTGGACGAGGTCAGTGGCCTAGTTTTTTTGTAAAATAATGGCTTTCATTCTGCTTAAAGTATCAATTTGTATAGAAGAGATTTTCAGTGAAGGCCATAATGGCGACTCCCCATCTGTCTTGGTTTGAGGAAACAATACTTGCATATAGCAAGTGACCCTGGCTTACACAGTTACGAGATAGGCTATTCCTGGCAACATGCCACAGCAGCTGTGATCATTCAACATAATATAGCTTCCGTTAGAAAGCTGCCTTAGAATTGGATCAATCACTGCAGCTGGAGAACCTTGCAGGTGGCAGGATAAGTTGTTCGAGGAACCATCGCAGGCCCGTGTAAATTAATACCCTGACATAAGAGTGTACCGCTTAGTGAGTTTTTGCAGTTTGCACCACTAAGAAATACCTCTTTTCCCCCACTCCAACATCTGTGTGTGTATGGTAAATCCCAGGTCGACTTGATGTATTCCTTACCCAACCTTTCATATACGCCTGCTGGTATATGTTTTAAGCAATACTGAAATTGGAAAATCGTCAAAGGCAGAGTGATAGTACAGTGTATTATCCATTCCTTTGCTGGTTTTTCAGAAACAGTTAATGGTAATCTTTCCAGTTTCTCAATGCTCAGCACCGTATAGTCTGCCCCTCTTTGTGCCAAAGTGATTTGTTTATCAGTAAGGTTAAATTCAGAAAACAACGTTGTGGTGTTGATTAGACGCCATGGCACATAGCCAGAACGAAGGTTTTGTAACGTCCTGCCTAAAAGCATTACAGAACGCAATTGTGACTGTCCATGCTGCAACATGAGCAAGTCCTGTTCCATTATGTCTATGGCAGAGGATACTATGCTGTCCAAAGAATATATTGTCAACTACAGAGAGAGATTTCTCTAAATTAATAGGATCAATTTCTCGTATTCGTCCTGCAGTCTCTACTTGCGTTGCTTCCCAAGCTTCATTATAAATGGCATAGATACCAGCGTATATAAAACGTTTATGACACAGCTTTGCAGGACCTTTTAGGAAGTCCCTTAAATCAACGCCATCTTTAAGTAAAGATAAGTGTTGTTTTTACTTCTTTTAGTGTAGAACCTTGTAGCCACTGAAGGCATAGTTTCCCTACACTATATGATGTTATTATCCCTGGATGTTGTCTCTGGACATATCTTGGGTCTGGCCTAGTGAACGTGAACCCTTGTGTCTTATTCAGGAATCAATCTTGACAGTTGTTTGTGTCTGCGGGTCAGATCAACCATTTTTTCCAATCAGGATCTGTTCTGTTATTAAGTAAAATAGTTTTTAGGTCAACCACCCCCTCAGAAGTGTTCTTACTATCAGGTGTAGGTGTAGGTATGGACGGTTTGTTTAAATCTTTTATCTTAGCTAAGCCAAGACAAGATGTCTGTTGAACAGTGTCATTTAAAAACATTATTTGATCAGGGATGATGCATAAATAAGGCTTCTAATCCCTGCACCTGCCAGTCTTTTGTGCCCCTGACAGTTTTTGTCTCAATATTATCCTTCCAAAAGTCAAAGCCTAAGGTAGACAATCGAGCAAAAAAGGCTGCAGAATAAATTGGCTTAGTATTAGTCAGCATCCTTTTCATTCCCATCTTATTAACATTTTTAAAGTAAAATGTTTCTGGATTTGAAGTATTAAAACCTGAAAAGTACAGAAATTTTTCATAAAATGTTTTTGAGCTACCCTTTATTTATTTATTTATTTAGTTTCTTATATAGCACAGGAATTCGACCCCCGCAGGGGTATCTCCGCGCTTACGTTCTTACCATAAGCTGAACTAAACAAGGATACACAGGCAGAAATACTGGAAAGACTACCAGGTCAGAAAAAAAAGAGTCTTTAGGCATTTCCTAAATGCAGTCAAACTAGAATTTAGCCTAAGGGTGAGGGGCAAGGAGTTCCAGAGAATAGGGCCTTTATAAGATAGAGCTCGGCCTCCCCGTCTCTCCTTTTTGATCCTAGGTACTTGGAGCAGAGCTTGACTCTTAGAGCGCAAAGAGCGACCTGGCTCATAGATTCTGAATATTTCGGATAGGTATCTGGGACCAACTCCAAACAGGCATTTATGAATAATGCAACAAATCTTAAATTTCACCCTCTGGCGAATGGGTAGCCAGTGTAACTTGTTTAGCAAAGGGTGGGATAAAGATCTGGCTGGGACATTTAGAATCAGCCTGGCAGCTGTGTTCTGAGCTACTTGTAGCCTGCCTAACTGTTCTTCATTGGTGGAAATGAACAGACCATCGCATTAATCAAGCCTGCTAATTACTAATGTCTGTACTAACGTTTTTCTGTGGCTATCTGCTAAGTAGGGAAATACCCTCCTCAATAGTCCAATGACCCTCAGACAGGATCATGTTACCTGGGTAGCATGATCTTTAAGCACCAGAGACCGATCAAGCTTGACCCCAAGATTTTTCACTGTCTCCTTTGGACATGGGGCAGGGCCTAAGTCAGGAGGCCACCACTCAGGTGACCAGATGAGCGGGGCATCTCCGAAGAGCATGACCTCCGTCTTGCCCACATTGCACTGTAGGCAATTGGAGGTCATCCAGCTGGATATGGCTCTCATTCCTGCAGCAAAGGAGCTTTTAACTACTGGTGTCATGGTCTGGAAAGGGAACAAAAGCTGGGTGTCGTCAGCGTAGGATATTGGTGTGAACCCGTACCCTCTCACAATTTCAGCCAAGGGGGCCACATACACATTAAACAATGTGGGGCTTAAACATGAGCCCTGTGGAACTCGCTTGGTGAGCTCCCTGGAGATGGAAAAGTGGGAGCCTAATCGAACACTTTGTGAGCGGCCAGTGATGAAACTCTCTAGCCATGATACGGCCACTCCGTCGATCCCTACCCTCTTCAGACGACTGATAAGAATGTCGTGTGACACCGTGTCGAAGGCAGCGGACAAATCTAACAGCACCAGAATCATGGAGCCTCCTCTATCCTGTGCCATCCAGATGGTATCGGTCACAGAGAGGAGAGCTGACTCTGTGCTGTGATTTGGTCTGAACCCAGATTGAGAAGGGTCCAGACCGTCCGCTGCCTCGATAAATTTAGACACGTGTGTGTTGACATGCCTCTCAGTCATCTTACTAAGATGGGGCAGGAGGGAAATCGGATGAAGGTTGTTAAGGTCTGACCAGGGTAGCGCCGTATTTATACGAATAGGGTTCACAACTGCCCTTTTCTAGACACTGGGAACCTGCCCTTCCTTAAGGGAAAGGTTGATCAGGGTTTGAAAGCTCGGGGCTAGTAAGCTACCCAGAGGGGCTATCATCTGTGCAGGCAGGAGGTCTATGGGTGATCCGGATTTAATTTGGCTATATAAGGCAGTGACTTCGGACAGGCTAACCTCTGGAATCGAGGTAAACCGGCAGCTTTCATTCGTTGGTAGTCGAGGACAGGAAGAATTAACATTGTTCTTGATATTTGATGCCTTGGTGATTTTGTCATAAATAAGTTCAATCTTATTCTCAAAGAATGCGGAAATATCATTGCATAGAGTTTGAGTAAAATCATCAGGGCTTTCGCACGCTGTGGGCTTAACGAATGATTGGAGAATTTTATAAAGTTCTCTTGCTGAGTTCCCTGCTTCTGTTATTTGTAACGCAAGACTATTTTTCCTAGCTTGTTTTATATGTTTGTGATAATTTGATTGGGCCTCCAGATATAGCTTTTTACTGGCAGGTGTATGTGTTTTTCTCCATGTCTTCTCCAGTCTTCTACATTGCTGCTTCTCTACCTTCAGATCTTAAGTATGAGGAAATATAAATTTTATGGTCAGAAATGTTCCCTAACGTGTACCCCACCGTCTCCATGTACGAGCTTAAAGTGCATGTAACTTCCCTCCTGTATCAGCTATGAAGACGCAAATACATTTGCGTCCAACGTTAACATGTCCTCTTTCAGATCCACCATGAATGGGTCAGATATTCCGTTCCTAAGTGTGCCTTGCCAACGTCTTTTCATGGTGCACTTTTCACGTTTTCCCTGGCTCAGGCGAGTTAGGCCCTGATTCCTGTCATCGAGTTCTTTCCTGCTTTCTGCCTCTGAATGCTCCAGCTTGGATGAGTATCTGTATCCATGACCTTTGTCTTACTCCCTGCGCGGCTAACGGTGCCTGGCTCAGCCTGTTGCCTGCCAAAACGGTATTTTGCTTTCGAGTTATCTGCTCCGTCTCCTCGAAAATACGTTCCTGTCTGGTAGTTTAGGAAAACATCCTTCCAGCTGCAGAGCAAAGGGCCCGGCCTCACTGTCTCCATGCAAGTAATTCATAGCTCCTGTTACCATGGTAGGCCCATGCCCCCTCGCATCTCATGCAGACACGTAGACGCATATGCACGCACTAGCAGTCAGTATAGAATAGCCTTTTGCCCGAGAGACCTTTTCCATTCAGATAATACAGTTCCTTAAACACAAGATATTAGATACGATTTGGGATTAGGTTGTTCTGACACCCCAGACTTCTGTCTCCTCATGTAAGGCTAAATGTCAAGTCCCCTTCACCCTCCAGTCCCACGTCAATCACACGTCATACTGCTGCGCGCGCATCTCTGCCATATATTTCTGCTGACACTGCAGGATTCTCTTGTGGATCCACCCACCTGTGACATCACATAATGACGTTTCTAGTACCTGCCCTCATGCACGCCTATTGTAACGCCTTTTTTCATTACGTATGTGTATTCTTATCTCTCCTCTCAGCTGTTACGCCTCCTGCATCTGTCTTTACTGTAATGCATTGACTATATATACGATAAATTGTCAATAAAGTGTTGTCTATCCTTTCCCGAGCCTTAGTGGCAACGGAAATCGATTTGCCATGGTTCGAACCATATAACCAATTCCTTTTTAAGGAATAAAACCCCTTTTAAAACCTCAAATACCACGGATTCTGCCTTTTCTTTTTGACTGAGTTATTCTTATTGAACTTTACCGCATAAATTAAGTATAGGTAATTAATATTTACCACATAATTGGCGCCCGAATAGGGACCCCTCCCCCACCTTACGCGCCGGAGGTGCGTTGCAGGCCCAGTCCCCTGCCACAGCCGGACGGACAACTACGCGTACCCGCAGGATTTCCTGTATCTCCCTCAGGCCAACGGAGGTGACTGAGGCTGCGATCAACACCCAGACGAGGCGGTGAGGAGTGCGGAGGATCCCGACCAGAGCCTAGCTGAGAGAGAGCAAGATCCGAGGTATACGGAGGCCCACCAGGTTCCGAAGTTCCGAAGTATCTGCGTCACGAGTCGAGTCGAGTCCAGTCCAGTGTCGAGTTTCCGAGGCCTTCTGTTCCATGCTTCCCGGTGAGTACCGTTGCTGGGGACGCATCTAGACGTGCGCATTAATTTGTGCCGGTCAAGACGGGTTTGGGTACACAGACCCGGTATGCACTGTTTTTAGCGGTGTATTTGTACTGTTTAGCAGTATATCCGGTCTGCACTGTTTTAGCAGTGTATCTGTACTGTTTAGCAGTACATCCAGTATCATGCAGTTAGCTAGTTTTATTCCAATTATTATTGTTCGTTTTGAAAATGTTTTAATGTGGTTTTAAATGTCGTGGTATGAGTGATTGTTCGATCTTCATTATTGTGTTTATTGTATTAACTGTGTTCGAGTCCCAAGTAAATATCAAGTATCAGGGTTCAAGATGCCGCTGTTCTCCAAATTAAGACAGATAAAAACCAGAAAAGGGGTACTCGAGGAAGCTGTTCCTATTCCACCTAGGGACACTCCAGGGTACTTTATGTACCACAAACATGGCTTAGACGCCGTACTATATCTTGATTTGTGGGTAGATTATACTAAAGATCTAACAGAGAATCAGAGATGGCCCGCTGCTGGGACATGGGATGCTGATTGCATCATGAGAGTAGAAGAAGCATTATGGAAAAAGAAAGCCAGACAGTCACAAAAAGATGCCATCGAATTATGGCGTAAAGAATCGCATAGACGCATAGAGAAAGCGCTCAGAAAAGAAGAGAAGAGTAGAGAGGAGTCTGACAAAACCCGAGAAAACTTATTAGTTGGGGAAGGCATACGAGTAAAAGCAGAACAAGTAGACAGACAACGAAACACTCTTATGAATGGTATGTATCCTCTTCTGACCGAGGGTTTACCTAAAGCCACTCCAGAAGTACCAAAAGATCTGCCACCTCCACTGCTTCCGACTAAATTACACCACAAGACCGCAAAGGACATTTTCCTTTCTTCCCATCTAGATGATGTAGCTCCCTCATATACTTCTGCAACTGCTCATGTACCCGTACCACCTGCTCCAGCTGACAACTCCCAACAGCTACAACATCAGCCCCCAGGTCCGCAACCGCAGATGTTTCCAGGCTCACTGCCCGCACCTGCTCCCTTTGTTACTCCGGGTATTCAACAGCTGCATCCATTAAATCCTTTTGGGACTGGCGTGGCCCAGGACCCAACCCCGCTACAACAAGTACAGTCAGGTCATGCCCAGGCCTCCGGTTCAGGAGGTTCAGGAGGTGCCACGGGAGGTTATCGAACACCCCCACAGGTACACCGAATTACGATGAGAGATCTAGCAAAAGCGCGGACACCGAAAGGCGTTCCGGCCGAAATACTTAGACGAGAGCTCACAGACTGCAGATATGACCCAGTGCCTGGTACGTCAGGCCCCATGTTATTAGCGTCCCTACGTTTGAGACGTGTTACAGACTACTTAATGTTACTACCAGGAATGCCAGAACATCTAGACAACCTGTATGACTTTATTAGAACAGGAGAAGGACCAGAGTCTGTTGCTGAAGCCATGTCACGTCAGAAGGTTGAGACTAAAGGTTTGATAATGCGATTTTTGGTTAATTGCTTAATAAGAGAACACGATCAGGCAGGTTTTCCGCAAAGTGAGATGGACAGATTGATTAGATGGAGTCAGAATATGTCGGAGGGCAAACACGACAAAGAAAAACAAGTACATCATATGGTGAGAAAGCTCCGTAAGGAAATAATAGAAATACACGCTCAGCGAGCACCCGACGAAGATCTTGACTTAGATGATCCAACTTCCTCCCAAGGGGAAGAGGAAACAGAGGAATCAGCAGAAACTTCACAACAATCAGATAAAGAAATGATAGCTTATGTAGGTAAGGGAAGACCCTTGAATAATTCAATACGTCCGGTACGTCCAGAAAGTAAGAGACTCTATCAAGCTGCCATGTCAAATCCGAGGACGCCTGAACACTTATTTCAGGCTACGGATAAATTACTTCGAGAACGAATGGGGTACCATGTACTCGATTCTATGGATGAACAAGAATTAGCCAGGTCAGCAGTACAATGGGCTGACAGTTCTGATAAATATAGTGATGATGCGCTAGCACACACGTTTTTGAATCTTTCACCACACGAACAGCGTTTAGCTGGTATGTACATGATACAACATCTCCTTATATTGTATAAAAGCCAACACTCTGATCCAGGTCCCCTACCCGATATATTGATAGAACTACTCATGAGGAAATGGAGAGGTCTAGGTACTGATTTAATTAAAGTAATTCTAGAACATCGGCACAGGTACAGTGCCTTCTTGTGTCCAAGGCTTGACCCGGCTCCCTTCATGGAAAGAAAAACGTACTACAGACAGACAGAATCCCTTGCGAGAAGTGCACCCTGTTATGAATGATGATAATACCCTAAGACGTGTGTTTGTGTACACGCCTTTAACTAAATTGGAATTGTTAGAAATGAAGAAACTAGTGCCTAGTCATGACAAAGATCCAGCAGGGTTTCACCGCGAAATAAAAGACATGTTACTCATGGGTGATTACACCTATCCGGATATCATGAAAATATTGAAAGTATTATTGCCTGCCGGTATTTACGAGAAACTCAAGGAAAAGGAATGGGAGGTGGGAGAGCAAAAGATTGAGTGGGCTGTATTAGAAAACGAAGAAAACACTCGTACTCCAGGCCTAGGGCTCGGAGACAAAACTAAAGCATTACCAGGATTATTAGTACAAGTATTACCACGTTTATTGTCAACGAAAAAGGAAGACTGGGATGCAATATCAGCCTGTAAACAGAAACCTGATGAAGACACTAGTGATTTTTATTCCCGATTTGAGAAATGTTTTGGTATTAATAGCGGCCTGAAACCAAGTAGCGAGTCATATCCACATCTTTTTGTATCCAAACTAGTCGAAAATTCTCTGCCTCAGGTTAAGAACCGAGTATTGAAAGTCGAAAGCACCTGGCAAACTAATACCCCTTCACAAATGTTACAAATGTTACAGTACCACCAGAATAGAATTAGAGAAGAACATGAACATGAACAAAAACGTATGAAAGACACGAAAATGAAAATGCTAGTCGCTCAGTCAGTTCCAGTTAATGGCCAGAAAAAGGGTACAACACAGTCCAATAGTTCAGCCGGTCCTGTTAAAGGGACATGCAACTATTGTAAGCAGCCAGGTCACTATATAAACGATTGTGCAGTTTTGAAACATAATATCTCTACGGGTAAAACCAAAGAGAGACCCCGTCCACCCAGACAAGACCAGGTCCAACAACAAGTACCACAGAATATCCAGCCTATGCAAGCCTCACAACAGACAGTACAGACCGTAGCAGTGCCACAGTCACAGCCCATCACCGCAACACAAAACACGACACAACAGATGTACCAGTATGCACAAAATGATTATCCCGACTATCAGCGATACACATGAAACAGCCTAGAGAGGGAGGTTGGCTTGCCTCTTATTGAGGTTCCTGTAGATCAAGAGGGTCCTTATGTACATAGTCAAGTATTAGGGAAAGACAGAAAGTTTTTAATTGATACAGGGGCAAGCAGGACGACCATCAGTCACGACGAGGTTCCAGGGGCACCCCTCTCAGGCTCACAGAATGTTTCCCTTGGATTTTCAGGAAAGCCTATTATTAACGAAGTGTCGCAACCACTTCCCCTTGCAGTTGGTCCTTTGACACGGACTACAGACTTACTACTCACCAAATCATGCCCAGAAAACTTGCTAGGTATAAAGACACTGAAAGCCCTAGGAGCTGTAATATGTTGTTCTCCGGAAGGAGTACGACTATTTCTGCGCGACTTTAAAGGTCACTATGTATTGAGAGATATGGATCCCAGATTACAGAATGTCCCTGCACATCTATGGGCACAAGGCCCCACTGATGTAGGTTGTATGCACATCACACCATATCGAGTTACACTCAAGCAAGGAGTGGTATTACCCCGAATGCGACAATACAAGTTACCCCCAGATGCTGTAGTGGCTTTACTGCAAATCATTGATGAGCTCATTGCGCAAGGAGTGGTTGTGGAAACCGACTCCAATGTATGTAATTCACCTATCATTCCAATTCTTAAACGCACCGATCCCAATGCACCACCAGTTTATCGATTAGTTATCGATTTGCGCGAATTAAATAAATGTATTGTACCACAGTACCCCGTGGTCCCAGATATCTCTTCATTATTGACAGCTATCGATCCAGAAGCAACGTTCTTTACCGTAATTGACCTGAAGAACGCTTTCTTTAGTGTTCCAATTGACCCAGAAAGCCAATACTTGTTCGGATTCTGTTTAAATGGACGAAGCTTCAAATTTGCGCGCGCACCTCAAGGATTCACAGAAAGCCCTAGCATCTATAGCCAAGCACTGAAAAGACAACTTGACAGTATTCACATGCCTACTAACACTGCTCTACTTCAGTATGTCGATGATCTGCTGATCACCGCCCGAAGCGAACCCGAATGTGAAAAAGCATCACTGATGGTTTTACATTTCCTGGCTGACAAGGGGCACAAAGTGTCCCCTTCGAAGCTACAATTCTGTGTTCAGCAAGTTGTTTACCTTGGGCACTTGCTGTCCAAAGGGGGGAGACAGCTCACACCTGATCGCATCCAGTTAATTGTAAATATGTCACGACCCAAGACACAAAAGGAGGTACGGGCCTTCATAGGCCTCACTTCTTACTGCAGACAATGGATTCCCCAATATGCATTTCTAGCAAAGCCACTCATTCAGTTGACAACCCAGGAGGCAGCGTCTTCGACTGTCCTCCCTTGGACTCAGGAACATACACAAGCTTTTGAAGACTTAAAGAAAGCCTTATGTCAAGCACCTGTTTTAGCAACACCATGTTACAATAAGCCTTTTACACTTTTTGTTACTGAACGCGAAGGTACTGCCTTGTCAGTACTCACACAGGAACAAGCAGGTTCACACAAACCGTGTGCTTACTTTTCTAGCACATTAGATCCAGTAGCCCAGGCTCTGCCTGCGTGCTTGAAATCAGTTGCAGCGACAGCTCTAGCAATCAGACAAAGTGATTCTATAGTGTTAGGACATCAGTTGACAGTACAAGTTCCACACTCCGTGGAAGTTCTTTTAAATCGAACACAGACCCAGCACTTGACTATAGCACGACTGACAGGTTATGAATTGACATTGTTTCAGCCACACATAGAGATCAGACGCTGTAGTACATTAAATCCTGCCACACTTTTGCCGTTAAGTGGAACAGACCCATTGGCACATGATTGTATTGAAGTCATTACTATTACTACGAAGCCTAGACAAGACTTGACAGACACTCCATTACCAGACCCAGACCTGACACTTTATGTGGATGGTTCATGCATGAGAACAAGTACAGGAGAGTTAGTGGCCGCCTACGCAGTCACGACAGACACTGAAGTCATAGAAACAAATTGTATTGACACCCTGTCAGCTCAAGCTGCAGAGCTCATCGCTCTGACACAAGCCTGTATCCAAGCCAAGAATAAGAGAGTTAACATATACACAGATTCCCGTTATGCTTTCGGAGTTGTGCACGACTTCGGCGTATTATGGCGAGAGAGAGGTTACTTAACTTCTCACGGTGCCAACATTCAACACGGTCCCCTCATTCAAGCTCTGTTAGACGCAATACATCTGCCTACTGCCATATCCATCATGAAGTGCAAGGCACATACAAAAGTCACTGATATCGTTTCCCAGGGTAACGACCTGGCAGACCGAACAGCTAAGCACACAGCTCAGACTCACGCAACTGACCTGACAAAGACAGTAGTTCCGACACCGACTCACTGCATGACAGTTAGGGATCCCGCCCATGATGTAATTGACATACAGACACATGCCACACCGGATGAAATAAAGAAATGGACTGAACTAGGAGGGATCCAAACAGATCAGGGATGGATGACGAAGGGAAAATCTACATGGTTTCTCCCCGACTCTATGGTTCAAGTGATCATCAACACAGTACACAGTCCTGCACATCTAGGAGAAAAAGCTATGCTAGACAGTATTCAACACATCTGGTTCAACAAACACTTACGAGCAGCAGCTAAACAGAAAGTGCGTACTTGCATGATCTGTTGTCAGTTCAATCCAGGTAAAAGCATTCCTGTAGAGCAAGGTGGATTCCATCCTCCCGATCACCCTTTTGAAGTCCTCCAGATGGATTATATCCAGATGGACCGTTGTCGAGGATTCAAATATGTCCTCGTAGTTGTATGTGCACTCTCCCGATGGACAGAAGCATATCCAGTCCCAGATTACACTGCTCCGACCACTGCCAAGCAGCTGGTTCGTGAATTCTTCCCACGGTACGGCTTGCCCCGTATCGTATACTCAGATAACGGCCAGCCATTCTCATCTGAGCTGGTGAAACAAGTTACACTCCTGTTAGGCTATCAGTGGAAATTCCACTGTGTCCGGCATCCCGAGGCAGCAGGTCTCGTGGAGCGCCATAATCAGACTCTGAAAATTCGACTTGCTAAAATCTGCAGAGAGAAAGGCGTTGACTGGATAGTAGCTTTGCCAGTTGCGCTCTTCTACATGAGAATGATAGCACATTCTCGATCAGGGCTATCCCCGTATGAGGTGGTCTTCGGTAGGCCACCAAATATGTGGGGGACGCCTATACCTCGTAAAATAACGGATGTTGATTGTAATATGCTGACAGATTACCTTGCCTCCTTGATGTCTGCACTACAATCTTGTCGTTCACAGGTAGCTGCAGCCTTTCCCGACAACACCGACGTGAAGCCCCATGAAGTGGTTCCTGGAAACTATGTTTTTATAAGAAACTTCGACCGACGGAGCCCGCTGGAGCCCCGCTGGCAAACGCCGAAATTGGTACTTCTGACGACGAGGATGGCTGTGAAGGTTGAGGGCCGGAAAGGGTGGCTGCACTCGAGCCACATAAAGAAATTTCATGGACTGCCTTCTGACTTAAATTCTCAGCCCTGCCCTCCTCCACAGACTGACTCAAAACTCCCCCTGGTTGAGAAAACCGCTTCACAAGAATATAAGCTAAAACTAAGGTCTAGCAAGTCAGACAGTTTAATTGTTTAAGTCCTCCCCTAGGTGAATCGGTTAAATTAGTTTCTGACATGTATCCCCTAGACCGAAATAGAGAGAGAGATAGACAGAAACAGCTCAAGAAAGATGAATATTGTAAATCACTTCGTAGTCACTGTATAGTGACACTATTGATTATGTTTTTTCTAAGTTTATTGATTATTGCTGCAAGTATCCTACTGCACATTTATTACCCTATTTTCAAGCGTGCACATTCTACTTTCAACGTCACTGCCGAACATTCTTTTAGCGAATTACCCCCGCATGAGTTGTCCTACAGACTTGCGCTGCGCAACAACACCTTCATTAGTATGTTACATCACTCTCATCAGACCAGCAACGCTACAAATTGTTGGATATGTGGCCGACTCCCTCCCTACCAGAAATACAGGGGAGTTCTGCCTCTATTCCCGTATCCGTTCACACATAATGGTTCCTGTGGCGCATGGTTTAGTTTGATTAATTCTTTAGATTCAAATACAGTAGTTTACAAGGGCAACTGGGTATGGGGAAACCTGAATACAGTTCTGCATAAAGTATGTTTCCCTGACAAGGAGGGACTCCCCAAAAGGACAGGGACTGACCTAGAAAATGAAGTATATGGATTAGGTAACTTTACACTTAATCTCATGATTCTGAATGTTGAATCCGAATCCGAGCCAGTCTTGCCCGCTATGTCAGTATTACCAGTCAAGGGTGAACTATGTGTTAGAAAGAATGGTTCAGTACACCTGGGTCATAGTAAATGTACTACTGTGATCGAATTCAGTGATAAGGGCAAGTCTGCGTTTAAAGCTTCACGACATTCCTACTTCATTTGTGGTCATACCGCATATATACGTTTACCTCTAGATTGGGATGGTACCTGTTACATTGCATTCCTTTTGCCACCTGTTTTCCTAGCTCCTCCTGATTATCATAGGAATACCCATCTAGTACACAATAGACCCCAGAGAGATCTCCCGATTGTCGACTATACTGAAACGGCATGGGAGCAATATACAGACTTCAATAAAGGTTTCTTTCCCTACTTAGGTGCTGTCTTTAATAGTAAACTGATACGCAAGTTAACTAGAACCCTCGGAGCAGTAGTGAATGAGACTACTTCCACCCTAGGCAACTTAACAGAGGAGCAGTCTGCGATGCGTATTGTTGTTCTTCAAAATCGTCTCGTCCTTGACGTCATCCTGGCCGATAGGGGCGGAGCCTGTAGAGTCATCGGATCGAGTTGCTGTGTTTTCATTCCAGAAAACGCGCCATCAGTATATAGAGCCATTACTCGTCTTCATAAAATTGCAAGTCAGATACACCAGAATCCAGGCACCTGGACTTGGTCCGGTTGGTTCTGGACTACGTTGTCAGCCTGGGGATGGAAGATCCTATCCTTCCTAGGTATTGCCCTTCTCATAGTATTTAGTTGTTGCCTATGTCTACAATGTGGGCCGGCGATTTGCGGCTTGTGCGCCACATCATGTATTCCCCATTCAAATTCTCATTCTAAACGTCATAAGAAGAAAGAAGAGCAAATGATACTACGTGAGCAGATTGACAGACTTATGAGTATCGATATATCATGAAGGGTCCTTAGGGAACAAGGAGGGAATGAGGAAATATAAATTTTATGGTCAGAAATGTTCCCTAACGTGTACCCCACCGTCTCCATGTACGAGCTTAAAGTGCATGTAACTTCCCTCCTGTATCAGCTATGAAGACGCAAATACATTTGCGTCCAACGTTAACATGTCCTCTTTCAGATCCACCATGAATGGGTCAGATATTCCGTTCCTAAGTGTGCCTTGCCAACGTCTTTTCATGGTGCACTTTTCACGTTTTCCCTGGCTCAGGCGAGTTAGGCCCTGATTCCTGTCATCGAGTTCTTTCCTGCTTTCTGCCTCTGAATGCTCCAGCTTGGATGAGTATCTGTATCCATGACCTTTGTCTTACTCCCTGCGCGGCTAACGGTGCCTGGCTCAGCCTGTTGCCTGCCAAAACGGTATTTTGCTTTCGAGTTATCTGCTCCGCTCCTCGAAAATACATTCCTGTCTGGTAGTTTAGGAAAACATCCTTCCAGCTGCAGAGCAAAGGGCCCGGCCTCACTGTCTCCATGCAAGTAATTCATAGCTCCTGTTACCATGGTAGGCCCATGCCCCCTCGCATCTCATGCAGACACGTAGACGCATATGCACGCACTAGCAGTCAGTATAGAATAGCCTTTTGCCCGAGAGACCTTTTCCATTCAGATAATACAGTTCCTTAAACACAAGATATTAGATACGATTTGGGATTAGGTTGTTCTGACACCCCAGACTTCTGTCTCCTCATGTAAGGCTAAATGTCAAGTCCCCTTCACCCTCCAGTCCCACGTCAATCACACGTCATACTGCTGCGCACGCATCTCTGCCATATATTTCTGCTGACAGTGCAGGATTCTCTTGTGGATCCACCCACCTGTGACATCACATAATGACGTTTCTAGTATCTGCCCTCATGCACGCCTATTGTAACGCCTTTTTTCATTATGTATGTGTATTCTTATCTCTCCTCTCAGCTGTTACGCCTCCTGCATCTGTCTTTACTGTAATGCATTGACTATATATACGATAAATTGTCAATAAAGTGTTGTCTATCCTTTCCCGAGCCTTAGTGGCAACGGAAATCGATTTGCCATGGTTCGAACCATATAACCAATTCCTTTTTAAGGAATAAAACCCCTTTTAAAACCTCAAATACCACGGACTCTGCCTTTTCTTTTTGACTGAGTTATTCTTATTGAACTTTACCGCATAAATTAAGTATAGGTAATTAATATTTACCACAAGTATACCAAGCTTCCTGCTTAGAATTGGGATACTGTTTATGCAGTTTCAGCGGTGCAAGTAGGTCCACTGCCTCTAGGAGTGCTTTGTTAAACTTAGTCAGACAAGTTCCCATTGATTATAAGTGTAAACACTTCTCAGATTTGCAGACTTATGCAAAAAATGATGACCATAATGGTTATAACAGTACATCGGTTCATAATCTGATGAAACTTCTAAGCATTCATGATTTGTACATTTCTAAGTCATTTCTAAGTCTGACATCATATTAACAGTCTCAAAGTCCCAATCATTAGTAAAGGTACTAGATGAAACAAAGTCACTCAAGGAAACCTTGAATTGGTGTGGAATTTTAAACAGCTCCCCCGGACCTAGAATGTCAGATTCAGTACTATCCCAAGCTATACCACGAGGCAGAGGAATGGCTGTGATGTTCACTGATGTCAAGTCTCTTTGTTCACGATGAGATGATTTGTGTGGCTTTAGGAGTAAGTTGATGTTCTTACTTGCTGTGTCCTTTTTACTGTATCTTCCATCTATTAGCATTCCCAAAGTTAGTACAAGAGTCAACTAAAGCAGAAGAAAAAGTATACCATCACAATCCAAAGTTCAACCCATGGTGAAACCAAATTAGTCTTTTCCAGTTGCTGAAAAAGTTTTGTAGCTTGTTCTTTAAAAGATCTTTTTACTGGCGTTGTTTCAGGTTCACTGGGATCCTCTGAAAACGTATCAAAGTTTATTAACTAGCCGGAGGCAGATCTGTCAATTGTAGGGATTGCATCAGGATTCGTTGAAATCGCTGGAGCTACTTGATCACTTGTCATGTTAGTATAGTCCAATGCTATATCATTGTAGACAGGCGTTTCTTGACGAACTGCTATTTGGGTCTCAAGAGGCACAAGTTCCATGGCTTTGTTGCATAGTCCTTCTTTTCAGACTGCAGAATCTTCAAAGGTGATGAGTCTCTCAGTTTGAACCTCTTGGATAGTAGCCAGATTTGGTCGTCTGCTACATCTTAGGAGTCCACTTGGCCTACTACTTATGATCGGCCACATGATGTGGTTTTATCAGGCAGATGGACACAAATCTTTTCTCCTTTCTTCCAGCAAGGGGCGGAAGTAACACTGTTCTTGATCCGTGGATTGCTAGCACAGGTACTGGTTGTCTGTAAGAAGGCCCAAATTCCTTCTTGTCCGCGATCTTTTCTCTGACTAGATCCCCAATCTTTGGAATCCAGACAGGCCTTGCTGGGACGGGTGGTTCTCCTTCAGTGGTTGTTTACTGCTGCAATGTGTTGCTTAGACTTCTTGTTAAATTTAAGTCCTGCAAAACAGCCAAAAGATCTTTGATATCAAAAGGTTTTTGTTCTACCACTGAAGTTTGACAATCAAGGTCTTCGACAATCATTCTAGTTCCAACAAGGATTTCATATGGCGCGATTCCACCCAGAGAACTTCTTGGCAGATTGTTAAGACTACGTTGGACACTTATTAGATGTTTGACCAACCCGTCACCTGAACCGAATACCCTAGCTGTTATAGATTGCTTTATGTCCAGTTTTTTTCTTTCCACAACCGAATTTCACTCAGGATTGAATGGACTACAATACTGCAATGCAACGCCCAGGTTGGCCATGACCTCCTTGTACGGTTTTGAGCTAAACACAGGACCCTGGCCAGAATGTAGCGTGCCAATTGCATATGTGCCGATAAAGACTCGCAAATCTTTTATAACAGTTCGAGCATCAGCTGTGCACTGGGGCCACATCCAAATGAATCTTGAGCATGAATCCACTGCGACCATGATATATTTGTAGTTCCCATCCCTCTGTAAGGGACTGAAGTGCTCCAGGTAAACACAAGATAAAGGTTTATCTGAAATTAACAAGGGTGTCTGCGCAGGACGTTTCGCAGTCGAGACTTTCATCTTTTGGCAGATTTCACATTCCAAAACATAGTTTCTGATTTGTTTTCTCATGCGCGGCCATCAGTATCTTTGTTTTAGTAAGGACACTGTGGCGGAAACACCTGCGTGTGCAGAGCGAGCCCTTGATGTGCTGCTAAGATTAGTACTAATCTACGTTCCATGTTTGGAATTACTCTATACCCCACTCCAGGGATTCGAGCAAACGGAACATTATTTGTATCAGTTATGTATGAATGTTTGAGTGAAAAGCCTTTTGGAAGTGTTTTACCACTGTTTTTTATTGAGGCATTGACAGCTTGCATTATTTCGCCATCTGTTTTCGTTTTTAAACGAGTGATTGCAGCTACAGAAGCCGTTTGCACAGCTGCCTTCGCGGCTTCATCAGCCAATGAACTCCCTGCAACGTGAACGCCATCACACTAATGACTCAGTGTATGGATCACGTGAGTTTTTTGTAGTTCTTTTTGTAACCAAACTACTTGTTCCCAAAGCAACTTATGCTTGATTGTGCCACCCTTTGCATCTTTGAAACCGTTTTGAATCCAGTTCTGCAAGTATTCATTGTAGGATTGGACGCATTAATAGGAATTGCACACTAGGAGTGTGGGGAATTCGCGATCAGTATTTTCAAGCGCTATCTTGAATGCTTGTAGTTCAGCTCACTGAGCAGTACAATCTCCGAGCGATTGCGTTTTTGGGACCATAGGTCGGAATTTACCATCGCGCCAGCGACCTTTCACGATCGCACATGCTGCACTATAAGCTTGTTTACCCCCAATAGCGGGCTGTGCTGATACGACTGTATAAATTATACATTCGTACTGTTCTAGAGGTAGCATCTCAGTAGGCAGAGGACATTCTTGTTCGTATTGTAGAAATTCTTGTGTTTTCAAATAGGGGTCAAAAACGTATTCAACGTCTGTTGCAGCAAGAGAATTAACTCATTGTATCCATCTCGGATGTAAAGCTTTTGCATTTGGAATGCTCGCTTTTGTTACTGCCTGTATGGCGGGTACAGGCGTAACAACCATTATGCGTTTACCCTGCGCAAGGGCTCTCTCGTTTGCTGCTGCAGTTTGAACCTCTGTCAGAATTTTTTCTGTAGAGGTGAATTTCATTTCAGCTTGTGTGTACAAGTGAGATTTATAAGCTATTCGTACTTTTTCTCCTTCATTAAAGGTTAAGTACGTGAATCCGCATCTTCCTGGAATGATTCGGATCACAAGGTTGCGTACGTTTACGCGAGTCTGTAAATGTGTTGTTGCTAACATGTCTGTTTGCACTGAACGCAAAATGTCTGTGTTTTTGAGTCCAATTAACTGTCTTGAAATCAGGTTTGATTAATTTGTAGAGAGGTTTAACCCTTTCTGCGTATTTTAGAACAGAAGTTCTTCCAAAATTTAGGAAACCCAGGATTGACTACGTTTTTCAGCGTTTTTGGAGGTTGGAGCAGCGCAAATTTTTCGAGAAAGTTTTCTGCCAGGCTTTTGCCTTCACTTGAAAGTTCATATCCTAAAAACAGGACATTGAGGTGGGCAATTCTTGATTTTTTAAATGTAATTTATACCCGTCAGATGCGAAGCCAAGTATTATGGTGTTCACCCTGTTCAAGTGCCTGTCCAAGTCATCATCCGTTAGATAGATGTCATCTTCATCAGATAATGCCGCATCATCGTACGTTTGTAGTAACTCTGTTACTCTGGCTGAAAATAACCCTGGACTATTCTTGAATCCCTGGGGGAAGACGACAGAATTGACGCTGTGTCCCCATAACTGAGAAGGCAGTCAAATACCTACTTTCAGGTGCAATGTTTTGACAGAAGACTAGAAATATCTAATGTAGTTTTATATTTTTTACGTACAATGTTATTCATTATTGCTGTACTGTGAGCATTTTGTACTGCAAAGGTTTTGCAACATGAGTTTAAGTGTCTGTAATCCAAAACTAGACAATGCGTATTGTTTGGTTTGGACACAGGAAACAAAGAATTGTTCATTGATGAGGTGCTTGTTTCAATCACCCCTTGGTACTCAAGTTGATTTAAGATCTCCCTGACTTGTTTTTTAGCTTCTTGCTTAACTGGGTACTGCTTTTGTGCAGTTGGTTGGGATTTTAACTGTATTTTATGTTGAGGAGAATCATCATCCCATCTACATGGTTTTTATATAATGCAGGGGCCTGAGCTACAGCCATTTCCTTGCATAGGTGTATTTTAAGTGAATTGGAATGTGATTAGAGAAGGCTGGCATAATGATGTCTTCACCATGTGGGCACTCCCTGACAAATTCAGGCGGCCAGTCTTTTTCAGCTATAAGAATGTCATAACTCTTAGAGCGCTTCTCACAAAAGAGTGCGCTTATATTTCTAGTTATGTCCCCCTCCATCCGGAGTGTTATTTCATATAACATATGGGGTACACTTAGTTCCCACCTTCAGCAGGTATATACCGCGGACCCGGGCGTATCAGAGGCCTCTTACTCCGCTTATTTGAAGGGGCTGACCCTTCCTTCTATTTCCGCATCCGCTCAGAAAGATCTGGATGCAGTACTATCGGCGCAGGAGGTGCGGGCGGCTCTCGCCAGCCTGCCGCTCGCTAAGTCGCCGGGTAGTGACGGCTATCCGCCGGAGTTTTATCAGGAGTTCGGAGGCACGATGGCGCATCTTTTGGTACGGGTCTATGCAGAAACCTTTGAGACCAGATCTCTCCCTCGGAGTAGGTCCAGTGGAGAAATTTGTATGATCCTGAAACTAGAAGGCGATAAGCTCGACCCTTCCGCATATAGCCCTATCACCATGATTAATACTGAAGCAAAAATTTTGACTAAGTTATTGGCCACTCGCTTGGCCCCGCTTATGACGCACTTGGTCCACCCGGACCAATGCAGCTCTATTCCGGGGTTTAACACCGCCATGAACCTGAGGCGTTTGAACCATATCATGTATGAGGTTATGGGGTTGGATGAGCAGATGGTGCTCGTATCTATTGACCTGGCCAAAGCGTTCGACACCGTGGGCTGGGCTTACCTACAGGAGGTTCTCCGGGTGATGGGTTTGGGCCTAGGCTTTTGCCGATGGGTCCGTATCCTCTACGACTCCCCCAGGAGTGGCAGTTGGGGCGGGGTACTCGACAGGGAAGTCCCCTCTTACGACTTCTCTTTGCTCTAGCGATTGAGCCTCTGGCCATCCGGATCCGCCTGGATATGGCGCAATGGGGTATACGAGTGGGAGACACGTGCAATACTGTCTCCTTGCATGCAGATGATGCCTTGTTTTATTTGAGGGTCCTGAGAGAGGCGCTTCCCATGTTACTCACTCAGCTGGACAGATTTGGAGACGCGCCGGGATTGCGGCTCAATAGACGTAAGTCTTTGATTTATCCGTTGTCAGGATTCGACTCGGTACCTGAGGACGTTTTGCGGGAGCTCAGGCTCCGGTGGGAGACGGATTCCTTTTGGTACTTGGGGATTCAGGTGGCATCTAGGGAGGCGAGATCCCTGGCCTGTAATATTGATAAGGTGATTCAATCACTGCAGAGATCCGTCTCCTTTTGGAACACCCTCCCGCTGTCCCTGATGGGCCGACTTGCTGTCGCGAAGATGGTGATGTTGCCCAGGACGCTGTATGTCCTACAAAACACGTTGTGTTCCCTCCCCGCTAGGGTCTTTCGCTTACTGAACGCACTCCTTACATCTCTGCTTTGGGCGAACCGACGTAGTCGGGTTGCCCTTCACACAATGGTGAGAACCTTCGAGGAGGCTGGCCTAGAGGCCCCACGCTTTGACCTGTACTACTATGCCACGCAGTTGATGCCGGCCGCTAGATGGTTTGCAGACACGGACGTCTGGGAGACACAATTGTTGGCGGGTAAGGTGACGGTACAGGAGCTCCAAGTGGCACTGATGCGGGGAAGGGGGGCAAGCAAGACTCTGCCCTACATCCTGAGACATACAGCGAACGCTTGGCACCGCTTTGTTGAGAGGGTGCTCCGGGCGGCGCCCTTCCACAGGGACCTGTCGCTCAGGATCCTGGCACCCATGGTATCATTGGAGGAGCAGATGTCCTTCCAGGCCTGGTGGGAGGGAGGCTCTGAGACCTTGGCAGATCTGTACACAACTGAAACCTTCTTGACATATGAACAGGCGGAGGCGGCTTTCGCCCTGGGTAGAGGACAGTTCCTGCATAACAAGGGACTACAGGATGTAGTGAGGTCGCTATGGGTACAGTACTTAGAGATCCCCCCAATGACCTACACCCTGGAAGTAATACTGTCATGTGGTAGAGGCCGTCGACTTGTTTCTCTGCTGTATGCGGCCATGCGTAGGGACTCTACCCCGCCGGTCACTCCGGTGTGGGTGGCTTGGGAGGAGGATTTGGGGGCCTCAGTGGAGAAAGAGCAACGCAAGCGTATTGGTGCGCTTACGAAGAAGGTCTCTTGTAATGCACGCTTTAAGTTAATACATTTCAATTTCCTGCACCGCACCTATCTCCCCCCGATCTTGCTACAACGTTACTCCCCGGGCAGGAGGGATGATTGCCCCAGATGTGGCGTAGGGGGAGCGGGGTTCCTACACTTGGCCTGGGGATGTCCAATGGTCCAGAGCTTTTGGGGGACGGTGGTGGAATATATTATTGCCGCAACGGGGATGCGCATTACACTAACACCTTTGCACTGCTTGCTTGCGTTGGTACCTAGGCCAAAGAAACAAAAATAGTCTTATAAATTGATGCAATTGATGCTTGTGCTGGCTAGGCGCAGAGTGGCTATCACTTGGATGGGTCAGAGGGCTCCGGAGATTTGTAAGTGGCTGAATGATGTGCGGGAATGGTCCCTAGCAGAAGAGACACATATGCAGAGCTGTAGAAGGGACGAGAAGCTACAGGAGGACCTGCTGGCTTGGCGCGTACTGTGCTCCACAATAGGGGTCCAACTTGCCCGCAGAAACACCTTTGGTTTTAACTTTTGTAATTTTATACTTTGGTTTTAATGTAATGGTTTTAAGTAACCACACAATAAAGTTATTCAATAGGGGTCCAAGACCAAGCCACCCATAGTGAGTCAGAGGGGATGAGTGGAGAATTATTCTCACCGAGGGATTCGGACGCTGAGGAAAATAATGGGGATGCCCCCGGAGTCATGGTAGAGTGCAGTGCAGTGTAGGGACTGGCCCAGCGCTCACAGAATGCTAACTGGTATCTGATACTTTGAAGTGTGTCATGAGTAACTATGTATCTCAATGTGACCTCTGGTCAACCAGCCGTGCCTTAATGAGTCTGTCAATGTGCATATATGATGTTTTGATGCTGATGGGGGGGATCTTGTTGTTTTTTTATTGTCTTAAAAAAAATGACAAAAATAAAGTTTATAACATATGGGGTACACTAACTCTCGTATCAGCAGTTTCAACTTGTCCTCAAGATCCTCGGCATGTCTGATTTTTTAGACCTGCTACCTTCTTTTTGGTGCATTGACTTTTCCTATTTTTTGGAACGTGTTGATCGCCTTTGGACTTCACACCTTCTTTTTGTTCTGACCGTCCTCTTCTTTCTGATTTCTGCGAGGAAGTCTGAAAGGTACGAGAGGAAAGTGTATCAGTATCTTGATATCTATCAGGTTTTCTCAAATTATCCCTATTCCTAAGGTTATATATTTTTTCAGAAAACTCCTTTTGAGGAGACCTTCCTCTGGAGTGAGAATGCTTCTCTTTAGGAGTTTGTTTAGTGTTCTCCCACTTCTTCTTTGGAAGAGTAAGAGTGTTTTTAATAAAGACATTTTCACGGCTTTCAGTTAGTTGGGGTTTAACTGGTTTCCCACCCAAACTATCTCTACCTAGTTCTTCATAGAAAATTTCCATTATTCTGGCCAATGCATACGGTTGCTCAGTTACATTAAATTCTTTTTGTTTTTGGCGGATCACCACAGATGCTGCTTCACCTTTATTAGCTAATATTATTGCTGAGACCTGTTTGTTTAAACCCAGAAATCCTTAGCCAAGCATGCATACGGAGTAGTACACTGGTGTTCACTGCCCGAGCCGCATTATCTGCCTGATCTAAGGCACATCTGCTAGAGGTATTGGTTATTAATTTACCCTCTTGAATAAGGACGTTTGCTTTACCTTTATGCTCATCAGGAAGGAACTCAATGAGCTTCTGGAGTTCATCATAATGAGCTCTACCATATATTGCCAGTAATGCCTGGGCATTGGCAATGAGTCCATTATTAGCCGCTTGTGATGCTATCCATTTACCGGAAGTATCCAACAATTTGGACTCTATCAGGAGGCAGTGCATCCCCTGTGGTTTGGGAGTTAGCCCGTTTACGAGCATTAGAAACTACCAAAGAGTCTAAAGGTTTATTGGCCTTTGATGTAGACTGGGTCATTAGGTGCAGCTCTGTATTTCTTCTCTACCCTGGGAGTGATGATCCTAGCTTTGACAGGGTCTTGAAAGATATCCTCAGTATGTTTGAGTAGGGCCTTTAACATTGGTAAGGTTTGGGTAGCCCTTTGAGAAAAACTAAGGGTTTCCAATATAAAATCCTCCTCCAGACTCTCCTTATGGAGCTCTACTGTGAGAAGTTGGCCTGGTATAATCTGTCCACCAATTAAAGTGGGCACCTTGTACCAGTCCAAACAACACTTATTGATGATTCGGTTAAAGATAACCTTTATTGAAAGCTATCCTAGTGGTAGCTATGAAGAGCAGCCTTCAGGCTAAGTCTCGAAGGAATGTAAAAGCAGGTTGTTTTACCAATCTATAACCTCCTGAATTTCCAAATGAAAGGAGAACCACACAAGGTATACATAAAATATATGTATTTATTAATAAACACTCCTCTACTAACCTCTTTATGAGATTAGAGAACAAAGCACACACTATTACAGTACTAGAACAACAGTAAATAGCACAATACACAGCGGGCTCCAGGGGGAGAACGAATCATATACTACGAAAGTGGTATAACAACCACGACTTGACTAGACACTGTCTCTAGAGCATGTAGAATCGCTGGGAGCATAAGGAACCAACCAAGGTAGTGACACAGCCGCGAGCTCCATACAATCCTATGGGAAATTTGTAGTTGGAATTTTAAAGTTAAAGAACACTTAAGAGAGGACTTTGAGCAAACCCTTTTAGACTTCGAAGGTTCTAAGGCCTGCACCCATGTGAGCATAGGAGTATTCGTGTTACCTTACCCAGGGAAGCCGGGTGCATAGGTGTCAAATGGTGTTGGGAATCTTCGTTGTGTTCAATGGCGAGATGCTGCAAAGTGCTGCTGCCGTAAAGAGGAAATGTGTCCGGTGTGATCCAAGCCTGGATCGAAGCTGAGAAGAACCTGAAAGCAGATGGACAGAGTCTGGGTCACTTGCCAGTGACCAGCAGCTCGAAAGACAAATGCCCACCGATGTCGGATGTTTCAGGTGAGAAGAGGTGAAGCTGACTCTGCAGCCACGGGGACCAAGAGACTTCGACGACTGTAGGAGAGTAGGGTCTGCTTCCTATGGTTACCCCCACTTTTTGCTGTGATTCCCTGGTTTTTCGACTTTAGTCTGGCTGTGGCCCTGCTAATCAGGATCACAGCCTAGCTGTTTTCTCTCTAAATTGATACCATGTACTTTAGGTACATACCACATTGGTTACTGGGTCACCCTTGTGAGCCCCTGTACAGTGTACCATAGGTACCCAGGGCATAGGTGCATCAAAGGCCTACCAGGGGGTAAAGCATGTATTATGCCACCCCTGGCTGGCCCTCCAAACTGACACCACAAGTCTGTTCATACAGCCTGGGTAAGGTTGTGTAATCACCCCTTACTTAGATATAATATATCTATATCTACCTTATATATAGACACATAGTAGCCTATAACCCACTCCTATGGCAGGCCTTAACAATCCTGGAGGCAGAGTGCTTGGTTTTATGTGAGATGAGGCTCTAGCATGAGCTGAGCCTGTCTGCAGCTTTCGGAACTATGTCCTTATAACTGTTCTATGATATAGCCATACCATATACTCTTAAGTGAATTATAATCCTTGCGGTTAATGCTAACTTTGGTTTGGCTTTATCGAAACATGTTGTGTAAGGTGTCAAACACTTTGGAATACTACCCCGGCACCAGTTCTGGTGGCTGAGGTAGCATTCCACCCTTCTAGAGGGAGAAGACATGTAGTTACTGGTAAACTCGGTTAAAGTTAAACAGAGCCCCAGCATCACAAATGGATGCTGCTGCCACAGACACGAGTCTGACCTCCTGCTGCTGGACGAAACTCCAACAGGGGAGGCCTGGACAATAGGTTGCCTGTCCAGGGAGGTGCTGGCACCTCCCCAGACAGGCTTTAGTGTATTGGGGCAGGGAGGGCTGCATTCAGTGAATGCTTTCCAGACACTGCCTGGGGCACACAAGGTGCTCCATGCATAGCCCGGTTCAAACCAGTTGCTGGGGCACTCAGCCCCAGCTCTGGCACGGAACCGGACAACGGGAAAGGGGTGTAACCACCCCCTTCCCAGGTCCACTCATAGGAGGGACCTTTCACGTAGCCCAACCCCTATACATAGTATAAGTATAGGAGCTGTGCCCCTAGGACTTTAGATTACCCTGGACAAAACTTTGAAACACAAATCCTGGACCTTCGACGTTCCATTTTGACTGGAAGATGGAAGACATCTCCCATGTGGTCAAGGAGTGAGCATCCTGTGCAAACAGGCACCACCAGTAACTTGCCGGTCTGCATTGTCAAGGCTCCCGCCGGAACTCGAAGACTCTGCGACTCAGGACATGGACTTCCAGACATCTCTGATGCTGCTCGAGGATCTCAGCAAAGCTGAGACCCGTGGCGGACATGGGAGACGTGGGATCGGAACTCCTGGACATCCTGCATTTTGCTAACTGCATCGACTCCCAAGGTATCTCGCAGTTGTGAATTGGGGTACAAGAAGCCCCAAACCCGAGCACCATTTGCACCGAAGCTCAGGCCTCCACACTCCACGAGTGTCCCGTGGGGCCCGCTCTTGCATTTCAGCTCGACGCGTCTTCCCGGTTCCTAGCCCGTTGGCTAGTGAGCCCCCTGAAGACTTCCTTTTAAATCTAACTTGCTTTCCTGGTTGCTCCAGCTTCTCTACAAAGAAGTGCCACAGACCTTGCTGGTCTGCACCGAAGCCAATCTTCATCTCCTGCGTGGATTGCGTTTGCCAAGGCTTGTTGGGTCCAATCCGGATACCGACACCGTAGTCAACTAGATCCTTCGTGGGACAGCTTAAAACCAGCTCCTGGTCCTCGTCGACACCTCCTGGACCTCGTGGCTGGAGAGACAAGCTTCACCTCTTCACCTGAAATCAACTGACATTGCTTGGTTCCTTCCTGGTCACTGGCTAGTGACCCAGACTCTGTCCCTTCTGCTTTCAGATTCTACAGATCTTCGATCCACCCTTGGATCCACCCGGACACTTTTCCTCTGGTCGTCTGCAGCACTTCTTTGCAGATCTCCATTAAAAACGACGACAAAACCAGACACCAAAAGGCACCTATGCACCCGGTTCCTCTGGGTGAGGTAACTAGAGTACTCCGGTGCTCCCGTGGGTCTTGACTCTTAAAGTGTCCTAGTCTAAGGGGTTTTTATCGTAGTCCATACGGAAGTGTCCTTAATCAGTAACTTTGTAACTTCTTCGTTTCCCATGGAAAGTCAATGTTAACTCGTGACTGTGTTTAGACACTGCACGCGTCTCCTGTGGGCCTCCTACTTCCTAACCTTTGGTTGTTTAATATAGCCCCAGCGATTCCCTAGGCCTACTTTCTAATTCTCACGTGGTTCTTATACCACTATTTTAGTATATGGTTTGTGAGGCCCCTAGGGCAAAACGTATACTGTGCAACTTTTCATATGCCAATTAAGAAACTTGTATTGTACTTTTACCTCTGACCTCATAGAGTGCAGAGGGATTGTCTTTAGAATAAATACATATATATTTGATATATACCTTGTGTGGTGTGCTTTCATTTGGTACTCGAGAGATTATAATTGGTAAAACAACTTGCTTAACATCGCCTACGAAGTCTTGGCCTGATGACTGCTGGTCCATGCTACCACTAAGATAGCTTTCTATAAGGTTGACTTTACAAAACTCACCGCCAAAAGAAAAAACTGAAAGAATGACATGTGGGACAACATTTGGTACACTATCTAACCAAATAACTAGTGTCATCAAAAAACACTGGGGTATTTTGAATACGGGAAATGACACACTACCCGTTCCCCTATTTGCCTTCAAAAGGGGACCTAATCTTAGGGACAAACTGGTCCACACAAGACCAAAGACTGAAATCCCTAGAAATACGGGCACCCTGTGGGATATGCCAGCTGTAACTGGACATCACCCTTGCGGACAATGTGCAGCATGCCCTCAGACCCGCAAATCCACAACACTTGATATTGGCACAGAACATCCTTGGGAACAGCGGAGGTTCACGAACTGTAACAGTTCTAACCTCATTTATTTAATCAGCTGTCCCTGCGCAAAAAGGTATGTGGGTATGACCACGAGAAAAGTGAAGACGAGGATCTCAGAGCACAAGAGTTCAATACGCTGTAATAAACAAACAACTCGCATGACAAAACATTTCTTGGAGGCACAACATGCACCTACAGACCTACAATGGACTGTGCTTGAACAGCCGATGATCCCTAAACATATCACAGACATCAGCACTTTTTTACATCGCAGAGAACAGAGATGGGTGCACAAACTTCAAACCGATATCACGGGTCTGAATGAAGACATCCCGTGGATGTCCCTATAAATCACGACACAAGTTGTATAGTATCCATATTGTTCAATATCAATGCCCACTGGGAGTAGAAACATGTTTGTCTCCACAACACACTGTCCACCAACCAGTCCCCATCAGTCTTTCAGCTAGGGACTGCATCAATACTGAAGACATGCTACTGTAATCAGTGCCTATTTTCTTCCAGCGAGGGACTGAATTGCATTAAAACTGTAGGCATGCCAGTTCATCAGTGCTTAATTTCTTGACACTGTCCTCAATCCTACCAAAAATTTACAATTTCTCTAACTCAGACGCAGGTCAGATCACTCACTTTTGTTTACAAACAACAAGGGGGCCAAGCGTTACAATTAAACTACAAATCCCATTTATTTTGTAGTCCTAGGGCCGATCGTGCGCCATTGAATATAAACAGCACCAAGAAACTACATCCTGGTTGGATGTGTGTCTTAGAAACACGCGCTATTGCGAGGTTCACGTGTTGTCCCGCCGGCGAATAGCATAGTGAGGAGACTATTTAGCGGGAGGTTCCGGACTACATTTCTGGACTACATTTCCTCTGGTCTCGCAACGCGCTCGGTGACGCGCGTTAACACGCTGCACACGTGTTGCGCGCTTCACCAATTAGACCTGGGATAAATATCCCGCTTCCTGTCTAGTCGGTACCTCCCACAGTCAGCCTAGAGGAAGGCGAGGAGTACCGACGGACAGGTAAGCGGGACATGGTTGGTACGGAGGCAATTTGTGTGGTTGCTGGTTCTTCTTTTTTGAGATCACGTTTGGTCTGTGAATACTTTACACCTAAAACGAGTGGTCTCGAAGAGAAGTGTATGCAGGACAGGCACTAAGGAAAGGTCAACAGGCTTGTTGCATTTCTGATTTAGAGCACGGAGGCAATACATGTGTGTGTGCTGACTCGATCAGAGATCACGATCGGTCCTCGAGTGCTCTATGCTTAAAATGGGTGGTCCCTGAAAGAATTAGTAGACACCATGGCAATTTTTAAATATTGATTACATCATGGCCGAGAGTGCCTACTTATTGCGCAAAGTGGGTTAACAACTTCAGAGACATAAAAGATCGCCCTCCCATCGCACTAAGCAGGGTGATTTTTCATTAGACTCAACACGTCAGACTGTGCTAAATTGAAGCAGGAGATTACATTTGCCCACGGCTAAATATCACAGGGCACTACCAACATTAGTAACTCGCCTCTACCTCTGGCTACAAATCCCCAATGACAGAGGGAATGTGTTTTCAGATTGAGTTCTAGCGAACTCTTCCTCTTTCATCTCTTCTTTCTTTGTTCACATTTAATAGAGCGGTGCTCCATTTGTACCTGAGCTGTTGCCGGGTGAGGTGGAGAGTCCATTCGCCAGAACATGGGTGAGTGAATATAACTTTGGTTAAACCCAGGATATATGTACCTGGTCCATAGAGTTGATTCCTGTGACAAACATTGACCATAAATTGTTTGGTTTATATGTACTTCACGAGATTATCTCTGTGTTTTGCAGCTTTCGTCATTAACTGTGTGCATTTTGTTGTCTTTTATGTGTGTTTGTCCATTGTTCATTGACTGGATCATGTCCATTGGTGCTTTCAGGTGATATGATTTTTAATACACACTATACACTTTAAATTAGCAGTTGCACTTTATTCATAAGAAGGTCCTGATGAAGCAGACTGGTATCTTTAGAACCAACGAATACTGCAGAAACATGTCGACCAAGATAAAAACTCAGTAGTTATTTGTTACCACTACTTGCACTGTTTTTTAGCCTTGGGTGTGGGTAGGACCCCAATAAATTATTTTTCCACTCCCACAACCCAATATTAATTCTTTCACTTTCACACGCTACAGTGAGCACTTCATGCACTGCTTCTTGTTAATTTTTTTGTGCCCCCTGATACCATTACAATAATTTATACCCACACACTTTACATCCCTTCACACTCTGATTAGGCCACAATCTACCTAATCCTAAGTGGTTCTTTCCACTTCCTTCGGGTGAAGGATCCCAAGTGATGTAGGGCGGTACAGGACGGGTATCTGATGGGAACATATTTTTTCACCAAGAATACTTTGGATTCAGGGATTGTGTTCTTTCAATATACACACAGTCATTTAGATAGCTGCACTATTTTCCTGTTGACCCATTGTTACACTTTGTTTGGTATGACTTTACAATCACCATCAATAAGGGTCGATTAGACTGGTGCAAGGTGCCCACTAGAACTAGTGGACATCATATGCCAGGCTAACTTCTCACAACGACGACCAAAGTCCGCAGACGAGCTGTCCCACGAAGCAAGTCGAGTGCTGGGGGGGGTCAGTGTCCGGATTGAACTCCAACAAGCCTCGGCAACTGCAACCCGTGTGGTCAGAGAAAAAATGCTTCGGTGAGGACCAGCACGGTCCTGGGGACTCCCCAAGCAATGGAGAGTCAGGGAACGTCTGGAGCAACCAGGTAAGCCCACTGAAAGTTAAAGTTGCCTTCACAGGGACTCATAGGCCAATGGACCAGGGATCGCGAAGGGACCTCGAAATGGATCACAAAATACCAGCCACGGAACACTCGTAGAGTGTAGGCCGGTAATCTTGGGTGGAATCACTGCTCGGGGTCTGACTACAAGTAGCCCAAAGCACAGCTTCAAGAATCGCTTGAAAGCAGATGCTTCAGCAAATGGACATGGTGCCTAGGGTGTCGGGTGGCACGGTCCCCATGAGAGATACGGGTCTCCGGTTTTCTGAGCCCACTAGTCGACCTCGGGGACACTTGGAAACCAACCTCCTGTGTTGCAAAAGTCTTCGGAGTCCTCAGGAGCTTCGGAGTTGCAAACCGGTGAGATGCGTCTTTGGTGCCTGCTTTGCAGGGGAGAAACTACTTTACTCCAAGGGAGATTCTTCAGTCATCTAGTGCAGTGTAGACCGTTGAAGTACTTGGTGTCTGTAGCAGAGTTGTCCAGGTATATCTAAAGTCCTGTAGTCAGGAGTTCCTACTTTACACCCAAGGAAAGGGTGGGAAAATCTCTGGGAACCCACCTATGGGAGGGTCAGGACAGAGGGGTGGCTGCACCCATATCCTTTGTCCAGCTTCGCGCCAGAGCAGGAGCTGATAGCCCTTGCAACCGGTTTGAGCTGGACTATGCACATTAACTTTTCTGTCCTACAAAACCCGTTTGTACACAATGCAAGACCCCCCGGTGGGACAGGCCCTTACGGATTACCTGCAGGAAATAACTATGGTCAGGCTGGAATAGGGACAGGGTGAATTTTTAGCTGCTCCAATAGACGAAGACTAAATAAAGCAGGCGATACAGGACCTGACTGGTAATCGGGTCCCTGGCTCTGACAGCCCAGGGGTGAATTTTATAAGGCTTACCAGGATGAACTGGTTCTGCAGTTAGTAGAGGTATACGACGAGGCCCTACAGAGAGGATCCCTCTCTCCTATAATGCGGGAAACTATAATTACACTTTTGCTCAAACCGGGTAAAACACCCAGAAGTTGCACATCCTACAGGCCATTGTCCTCCTTAATCATGATTATAAAATATTGGCCAAGATTCCGGCCACCGCTTGTCATTATTAGTTAATACATATTTTCTATCAACTGGAGCCAACCCTACCAGCTGAAGCCGTTCTACTCAATGCTGAAAAAGCATTTGACTCTTTGGAGTGGCACTTTTGTACGCAGTGTTACAGAGGATGGGGATTCAGGTGTGTTTTATCAATCTAATCCGACTTTTATATACCACCCCAGTTGCTCGCCTGAAGTTGAACAGCGTGATCACCTCTCAATTCCCACTTACGCGGGGTACCCCGTAAGGGTGTCCACTTTCACCCTTATTGTTCAATATAGCTATGGATCCGCTGGCAAGACATATTCAGGACAGACATCTGCATAGTGGAATACAGTTTCATACTGGCCTGCTTGTGTCCTCGCCAATGAAGTGATGCTCTTCTTGAGGTAACCAGACACCAACTTGTCCCAGTTACTTCAGGAGGGGGTCCGATTTGGAGTATACTCGGGATTAGTTATTAATTGGGGCAAGTCGGATATTTTCCCTTTGACTCCGGCCCCCGCTCCGGTGGAAATTGAATTCCTGCTAAAATGGTGCACAGAAACCCGAATCTCTGGATCTTTCTGCATTGAAGTGCACGGGAAGTGATCTGTATCAACTATGGACTGGCAATTGACCACTTGAGCATGCAGGTGGACTGATGGATCAAGCTCCCCCACTCTATGGCGGGTAGAATTGCCATAATCAAGATGGTTGTGCTTCCAAGGTTTTTATTCATTCCCATTGCGCTTACCAATAGATTTTTTGGCACACTACAATCTCTCCTTCTCTGCCTAATTTGGGCTGGTAAGCAACTGCAAACCAGCTGGAAGACCCTTGTTATGCCATATGAGCGGGAATGGTTCGGAGTCCCTGGCTTTTATTTACACTACTTCGTTGCCCAAATCCACTTCACATATTATTGGTACCACCCAGACGCCCGACTCCAGTATTTGAAGCCAGAAAGATCCCAGATATACACAAATCTTTTATCAGCACTTTTACCTCAGGGTCTACCTCGATGCCCCGCTAAAAGACAAGTTGTTGCCGACAGCGTGCTGGGCGTGGTCCAAATTGCAACAATATTTACAGGCTGGATTTCTATACCCGGAGCATATACTTCTGGCTGATAATCCCTAGCTGCCCCCAACAACAGAAACTCTCACTAAGCATGCATTGACCAAACTTCGTTTGCGAGAGGTGGGTGATTTCTTTAAGGACTCACGACTATGCAGGACAGAGGAACTCATCCCTCTAGATGATGCCACATACATAGACAAATTCCTTATATATAGAGTACACAGCTCTCTGATCGGGGCACTCCCGGATGAGACAGTTGAACCGACTGACCTTCCTCCACTTGCAATGGTCATAACTGCACCGGACGGAACACACTTGGTTTCCCGACTATATCATTTATCTCTGGCTCTTCTCCTGGCGGTGGGAGTTGGAGCGCGCAGGGCCTGGGAGCGGGACTTTGATATAACATTGACTGATAAAATGTGGTATTACTGCTGCACACAGACACAATACATATCGAATCCTCATCACCATAAACTTTTACATTTGAACTACTTACATCGGGAATACATAACCCCTGGTTTACTAGCGAAGATGGATCCTAACACTGCACATATGTGTGCTAGATGCGCCACTTCTAATGCTGATTTCTCACATCTTGCCTGGAACTGCAGGCCCATTTTGACATATTGGGGGGAGGTAGTTCAGCAGTTGTCTCTGATAGTGGAACATACTCTGCATCCGACACTGCTGGTGGCATTGCTGGGGTATGTCCAGCCTTTGAAGAAGAATATAAGGCGCTTCGCGGCAGTTGCCGTGTTGATTGCGAATCGTCAAGTTTTGCTACACTGAGGCAGAGCACAAACCCAACAGTGTAGGCTTGGCTTCAAGACCTGTCCATTGTGACACACTGAGTGATATATATGCAACCTTACAACCGCCATCATCATGCCCACAGGCTATTTGGCAGCCACTGAAAAATGATTTGCAGACATACCCCCTGGATGGGGACAGATAGATCTGTGAGGATAGCGGATAACATGTTTTCCTTTTTTATTTCATTTGCGTGATCGGTGGGGGGATGAAGTGTGACTGATCACTGCTCTTAATTATTAATTATTAATTATTAGGTAAAATGCATATCCCAATTAATAAAATAGGATTTGGGATATTGATCGTGTCAGACAAGTCACCTGGTAGAAAATAGTGTCATTAACGTGATAAGAAACACTCTGTACCTTGTTTTGTTGTTGTGATGTGTCATTTGTTAGCAACGATAAACTCCCTTGGAGTTGATAATATGTATCTTAACAAATATTGACATGTATTATTGCATGTTGCAATTCTCAAATAAAGAAAAGGTTTTTTTTAAAAAGGGAGAAGTGGTTCTGATTCGGACACTCCTGGCTGAAGCACTTCCATCTAGATATTACGCTTGACTGCCACTGAAGGCAAGGTAAGGTCCAGGACCTCAACTGCCCTTTGCACCACTATTTTGATGGATGCTCCCTCCTCCGTAACAGGAGGACGACAAAACATGTCAGTATCTGGAGAAGAATCCAGCCCTCTGGCTTCATCCAGATCCTCACACCAGTCCATTTGTTCCTCATAAAGCTGGAATTCCTTATGGTACAGTGAACCCTCCCCTTCCTCCCCGAGTCCTAAACCATAAGTATAGGGCTTCAACCTGGAAGGTATGGCTCCAGCCAGTGCCCGATAAGGACGACACCCGTTCGTCTCTGTGTCCGAGTCGGGGATGTGGATGGGGATGGCACCAGGAGTGTTGGCCTCTGGATCAACATCAGGGAAGGGCAAACTCGTACGACCAGCTCCAATCCGGATCCATCTGTGGATCCTAGGGGCTCAAACGGCATGTGGATCCTGTAGTGGCCTCTCGAACCTGTGGGGCCCAGATGCATGCCAGAGAGAATGGGCCAACAAAGAATGAGGTGCATGGCCTCACAAAACTCTTTCAATTGGGCGGGGATATCCCCGGCTCTCAGAATATCTGGGAGGCAACCAAGGCACGAGCTAAACTGCGGCTCCCTCATCTCTTTGGCCTATGAATGAAATGAAGCCAAAGCATGCTTTGACTTTTTCTTCTTGTGGGACTTGGACTTACCAGAGGGGCTTGACTACTTGGAGTGCGATAATGACCTCATGCTCCGCAGCAACTCCCAGGACCCCGATCGTGTCGGCATTGCACCACCATAAGCTTGAGGGATCACTACCAAGGCTGAAGGCTCTGTTATTCATCAAGGCTCCACGTCGCTTCTTGATGGGGCCAGACGCGTGCGGGACTACAAGTCCCATGAGGCCAAGGGCGCCGGTTAAGTGGAGGAAAACGCCCATAAAAGTGGACATGATGCTATGCAGAGCTTTGGAAATTCTTCGTCCGTGGATGTTGGCTGGTGTCCTGTTCTTCGTGGGAGGTCTGGTAAGGGTGCTGTGCACCGACGCTCCCTTATTCCTGGTTCACTGGTAGACCGTCCTCCGTTGGGGAGCGCCATAGCGCTTGTGCAGAGGAAGGGTTCATTTGCCTCAGCAACATAGAGGCATAGGACTTTCTGTCCTCAGCTGTGGAGCGCCGTAGCGCTCGGCTTATGAGAAAAGCCTGATTGCCCTAGTATTCTGTTTTTGTCTATTGTCCCAGGCATCGGAATAGTAATGACGCTGCTCCATCTTTCGTGGTATGTCTAGAGGATTGCTTTTTCTGTCACTGATCTGTGATTATCCTCAAACATCGCTGACCGAGTGGAGTCACGCTGTAAACATTATTTTCTGCTATTTGTTCACCACACCATACCCTTTTTTCACCCTGGTATGAATTATACGGTGCTTGGTTATGGAAATCACAAATGACATTTATCCATGCTCCATTTCAAAACCTTCAATGCCAGTGTAATGATTTTGGATATGATTTTTTTGCACAAGGAGCTTTGTATTGTTGTTGTCTTTTCTGGCTCTATTTTAACAGGGGTAAGTAAGTAAGTAATTTTATTTGCACAGTTAATTAAAACAAATGCAATACAATACAAAATATGAATTTAAATAAAACACAATATAAAATCACGTATGTTTTAAAACCATCATAGTGTGAACATTGCTGTTCTGTTCATCCTAATTATAAAAAGATCATGTTAGCCTCTCATTTGTCACACAAGTATTTAGACAGTAGACATAGTTTATATTATAACAAGATTAAGATCAATCGGTTCAAGAATCAAGTCCTAAAATTCTCCACAGCCTTTAGGAATTTTACAAGGCTGCAGCTCAGTTGAGGGTCCTGGGATGAAAAGCAGGTAAGGACTGCACTCCGTCGTGTGCGCGTCCCGTGTCGAATAAAATGGTGTCTCGATAGAAGTTTCCTCTCCTCTTGCATTTTCTCACAGGAGCATAGAAGATGAAGCATGTCTTCTTGCGTGTTACCACAAAGCCGGCATAGCGCACCTGCTTTCCTTTTTAGCCAGTGTGGGAGATGCTGGGTGCAGGGCAACAGGCCTAGCCTGTACCTTATATAGCACATTTTAGTTTTTTGGGCATATCCGAAGTCAAAATCGTTCTGGGGAGTTTTTGCCGAATATGAACTCAAATTCATCCAAGCGTGCTTTCTTTTTGAGAAATCTGCTTTATCTTGTACCCACGACTGTTGTTGAATCAACTTCTTAACCAGTTTATTAAACGTTTTGTGATCTGAGGCGGAAGCCCAGAGCTGTTCCAGCCCGGTATGTACAAGACTTTTTGCTAAATATTTAGCTGCTGCGAGGTCGGAGATTGCTTTATCTCCCTCCACAAATATTCATTCAGTGTTCCTTGTGCAGATTTCCTCACTTTGTCCCATACACAGATATAGGCCCCCTGACGTGCCAGGAGCAGTTGTTGGATGCAAAACTCCAGCCTGATCTGTGATGGGGAGGTTCGCTTAGCAAGGCTAGAAATGATTCTATAAGCGGCTATAATTGTGCTGTCGAGTATTGTTGCATCTCTGCCTCGTAGGACCTCACTTCCACAAGTTATAGTAGGCAGTATTTTGGCTCGGATAACTTGTACCAAAGGTGTTAGAGATGGACCAGTTAGCTTGTTATTCAGTGTTTTTAAAGCAATTGCCAGAGCAAGTCCTTTGCCTCTAATGCTAGACCTTTGCACACTGAATCGACCGCCGTTGTCAATCTTCACGCCTAGGTATTTATATGTTGGCGTGTCTTTGATGCGAGAGTTGTTCCAATACCACGAGAAGGTTTTTCTTTTTCTTTTACTGATAGTCATAGTTTGGGTTTTCTCAAGGTTGCTGTTAGGTCGTTTGCCTTGGAATAGCTCTATTTTAACAGGGGTAAATCTGAGTGGTATAGGACCACGCTCTATCCCTGTGATGCCTAGTGGAGTTTAGGAAGGGTAGGTTACTATGATAAATATTAATGTGTGTTCTTCGACACTGTAATATCACAACATTGGTTTTGTACAAGTGTTTCTAATATATAGGACTGTTGTCTCCATGTTCCCACCATAAACACACAACAAAGAAACAGGTGTTTTTACACCAAAATGACAAACCTTGGAGAAGCATCTCCACCTATGGGTGTTACTCTTTTTTGTTACAGGTAAAAAGAACAGTGTCTAGAATTGCTTAGTATCTTTGTATGTTTAAGCTCCGTAAGGGTGAAGACCATTGCTTGTAATGTTGTTCTCATTTGCAGGTCTCCCTCCTTGCTGTTCCCATCCTTTCCTTCCCTCACTTGATCCTCCCACTGACCTGTGCCATTACACCTATTAAGGCTTGGGTATATCAATTGGTGGACCCATCAGAGCAACAATCCAATCCTGAGGACGGACCAGTGGTGACACCTTCTTCGATGACTTTCTGCCACACCAGAAAATAAACCTCAAAAAAGACTCCGACAAAATGTTGAAAAAACCTACTGAAAAAGTGACTGATGGGTACATTTCCCTGGATCTGCGCTGGCTGGTGAGGAAAGAAAAGGAATGTCAGTGTGCCTGGATGGAGCGCCTATATAGGCACTGCGCATGTCATTTCTGGTGCGGATGACGCCAAGGATGCTGAATGCCGACACCAACCAACGCGAAGGGGTACTGCTCCCAATACATTTCCAGATTGAGGATAATTACAAAGTAAGGAATCTATGGCTAGAAGTCTCTATCCGAATAGTTGGTGAGAGTGCCTTCAACTTTCAGCAAAACAACTGTAACTCTGAAAAAACCTTATGACACTGAAGGGCCTCAGAATATTCAAACCCTCTTGACAGCAATTCACGAGTATGATTCGATGCTGAATGTTTAAATAAAGATCTCCTTGACATCGACTGCCAGTGGAAGCAACTAAGCCTCAAGAAGCAGCCCAGACACATTTATAAATTATAGAAGTGGTTTGCTGTGAGTTAAAAAGGGAAGAAACTGACCACTCTGTTGGTGTGTTCCAGGATCCCGCACCTGCATGGAAATATTCCACTTTTTATAAATATCATAGAGAAAAACATGGTGAATGTCTTTTGGTACAGGTTTTTCTGCTTTGACCCAAGGAATCTGTGCAGGGTATACACTCAAAATATTGAGCTTTTAATATCGAGTTACATTAATATCGAGTTAAAAATATAGAATGGACACAATATCGAATGGACAGAATATAGACTCATAAATATCGCATAGAATAGGATTAATATAGAATGGACAAAATATTGAGTGGACAGAATATAGACAACAATAATATAGAATGGACAGAATATAGACAACAAAAATATAAAATGGACAGAATATAGACAAAAATATCGAATTTGAAGTAAGTTAATATTAATTTTTTAATAGTATTCACATTTTTTAAGTATTTTTTATGTTAGTATATGTGTGAAAAGTGTATATTTATTTTATAATTTATTTTAATTAATTACTTTTATGGTATTTAATTTTTGCGTAATATAATTCTGTAGCGGGTTGTGGGTTTATAGGGGAATAGGGTGGGAACTAATTTAATTATAATTAATTAAATATGTTAATTTATTTATTGGTATTTATTTTGAATGAATTGTTAATTAATAATTATTGGTAATTAATTAAAATATAATTGCCAATTAATTTTAATTAATAGTTTCATCGATAATTAGGTTAATTTTATTAATTTATTTTCTGTAGCGGGTTGTGGGTTTATAGGGGAATAGGGTGGGAAGTAATTTAATTGTTATTAATTAAATATTTTTATTTATTTATTGGTTTTGTTTTGTTGTAATTTAATGATTTTTTAATTATTAATGAATTGTTAATTGGTAAATAATTTGTATTAATAGGTAATTATTTGTAATAATTATGTTTTTTGTATTTTTGATTGATTCATTATTATATTATATAAAATTGTTAATTACTTTTAATTAATTTGTATTTGTATTAATATTTAATTTATTTGTATTCATATATGAAGTATTTACTTTCTCTACTGTTGCACTCTCTAGAGTGTGAATAGTAATTTTTACCCCTATGCTATCCAACGCTTTCCCTACTGCTGCACTCATTGGAGTGGGAATAGTAATTTTTACCCTCCCGCTATCCAACGCTTTCCCCACTGTTGCACTTTCTGGAGTGGGAATAGTAATTTTTACCCTCCCGCTATCCAATGCTTTCCCTACTGTTGCACTCACTGGCGTGGGAATAGTAAATGGTATGCCTACGCTATCCAGCGCTTTCCTTACTGTTGCACTCTCTGGCGTGGGAATAGTTATTTTTAACCCTACGCTATCCAACACTTTCCCTACTGTTGCACTCTTTGGAGTGGGAATAGTCATTTTTACCCCTACGCTATCCAACGCTTTCCCTACTGTTGCACCCTCTGGAGTGGGAATAGAAATTTTTACCCCTACGCTATCCAACGCTTTCCCTACTGTTGACGTTCTGGAGTGGGAATAGTAATTTTTACTCCTATGCTATCCAACGCTTTCCCTACTGTTGCACTCTTTGGAGTGGGAATAGTAATTTTAACTCTCCCGCCCTCCAATGCTTTCCCTACTGTTGCACTCTCTGGAGTGTGAATAGTAATTTTTACCCTCCTGCTATCCAACGCTTTCTCTACTGATGCACTCTATGGAGTGGGAATAGTAATTTTTACCCCTACGCTATCCAACGCTTTCTCTACTGTTGCATTTACTGGAGTGGTAATAGTAAATGTTACCCTCCTGCTATCCTATGGTAAAAATATAGTATATTTTTTATTAATATTATATATATATATATTGTTGTATCCAGGTGGAGTGGTGGGGAGCAGAGGGGAAACAGGACATGAAATCTGGAGGCGCTCCAAGAGACATTACATCCCCTGAATTTGGCAAGGTAATTCAGCGCGCATTATGCAAGATCCCCGTAAGTGAACTTTACACCCAGGTGCATGATGGAAGCTATAGTGCACAACAAGGTAACTGCAGCTGCTGGTGACCGGACAGGGTCAGCTGACCTTCCCTGCAGAGGGGAGGACCTTAGGAGGACTAAAGGAGGGGCTTGGCAGCATACCAGCATTTGCAATGGCGTCCGACGAAGGCTCTCTATGCCGAAATGCATCACGCTACGCAAAGGTCAAATAAAGTGGTTTCCCCAAAGCTCTCCTCTGGGCCTCTGACTTCTTGCTAGGAAAGGGGTCGTTGTGGCACATTTCGCGCTTGTTGGCGGCGTGAAGGGGCCCACACTCACCAATTGCTCTGTGGTCTGACCAACACGGTGGCAACGCTTTTTTTGAACATTTCCGAGGGATCGGGCACCACAGAGCAGCCTGGAACTCTGGCTCGGGTGAGCGGCTCTGCCTGGAGCAGCGCGACATTGATGGAGCGTGGGATCACTAAAACCCACACGCTCAGCCCTACCGAGGATTGTTGTATCCAGGTGGAGTGGTGGGGAGCAGAGGGGAAACAGGACATGAAATCTGGAGGCGCTCCAAGAGACATTACACCCCCTGAATTTGGCAAGGTAATTCAGCGCGCATTATGCAAGATCCCCGTAAGTGCACTTTACACCCAGGTGCATGATGGAAGCTGTAGTGCACAACAAGGTAACTGCAGCTGCTGGTGACCGGACGGGGTCAGCTGACCTTCCCTGCAGAGGGGAGGACCTTAGGAGGACTAAAGGAGGGGCTTGGCAGCATACCAGCATTTGCAATGGCGTCCGACGAAGGCTCTCTATGCCGAAATGCATCACGCTACGCAAAGGTCAAATAAAGTGGTTTCCCCAAAGCTCTCCTCTGGGCCTCTGACTTCTTGCTAGGAAAGGGGTCGTTGTGGCATATATATATATATATATATATATATATATATATTCACTGAAAAAACCATAGGTTTCACACCAGTTATAGTTAGGAATTAGCATTTAAAAAACCTATCAAATTCACTGAAAAAACCATAGGTTTAACACCAGTTATAGTTAGCTGGAAATTTTACTGACATAAAACCATTGAAATTCCCACGTTATAGTTAGTTGGACTCACTATAACTTGCACGTGTAATGCACTGATGACACCATCCAGTGAATGTGTGTCTTTCAGATAAATAAATATGTTTTATATATGTATGTTAAGGTCGATGGAAGAATATTTGTTTAAATTATTGTCTTAATGGATGTTTTTTAAAAAAAAAATAATTGGATATCTGCCTTATTAAGAGTATCTTAGTGAATACATATATTAGCGAGTGAAAGTAGGTCAGTCTCTCTGTCATCAGTGATGTCATGAGTGATGTCACTGACCATGTCATGAGTGATGTAATATGTGATGTCATCAGCAGTGCATTACACGTGCAAGTTATAGTGAGTCCAACTAACTATAACGTGGGAATTTCAATGGTTTTATGTCAGTAAAATTTCCAGCTAACTATAACTGGTGTTAAACCTATGGTTTTTTCAGTGAATTTGATAGGTTTTTTAAATGCTAATTCCTAACTTTAACTGGTGTGAAACCAATGGTTTTTTCAGTAAATTTCATAGGTTTTTTAAATGCTAATTCCTTTCTATATCGAGTTTCTAACCTTTTTTTTTTTTACAATTTGCTGTTTTTTTTTAAGTATTCATTTTTTTAATATATTTTTTTTCTTTTGCGCTCTGGGTGCGCGCTCCGGGAAGCTTTCAGCTAAGCTCTCCGGTAAGCTTTCCGGTAAGCTCACCTGAAAGCGCACCCAGAGCGCTACTGTCGTTCGTGAAAAAAAATATGAATGAAAAGTTAATAATAATGCAAAACATTTCGTTCCATACAAATAAAATCCGTTTTTTTAATAAGGAAAATGATTATGTATTTCTGTAAAAGTTTGATGACGTCACTTTGGCGCGCAACGTAAGTGCCCTCGGAAGCGCCTACGATCGCGCCGCGTAAACGCACCCGGAAGCGCCCAAGATCGCGCCACGTTGGCGCCCCGGAAGCGCCTACAATCGCGCCGCGTAAACGCACCCGGAAGTGCTCCGGAGCGCGCTGCGTAAGCGCATCGGGTCATGTGACCCTAAAATAACACTTTTCATTGGTTGCTAACAGTTTTTTTTACAAAGAATGAAATCCCCACCCATTTCCTTCACTATTGCTTTGTACTTGGAGAGAGCAAGAGCTGTTCTGTGTACTATCTTCATCTCCTACTTTCCTGATCTACAGCAATGGCTGCAAGAGAGTCATCCAGCAGTGATTCAGAGGCATTTGTAGATGAAGACCCTCCTAGGCAGAAGAAAAAAATCCATTTCATCTGGAAATTTTATAACATCCCTGAAGGAGAAAAAAAAGTCAACGCTCCAAAAGTAACCTGCAAAATATGTGGTAGTACTTTATCCAGAGGCAATCCTCTGAAAAAATATAGTTTTGGAAATGCCAATTTAATCAGGCATGTCAAAAGAAAACACATAAACAACTTTGCGAGGGAGAGTGTCAGAGACCTGGCACGGAAATTACCCACAGATGGCGGCAGCACCTCCACTGGTGGAGCAACACCTTCGGGACCATCCCGTAGAAGAATGGTCCCTAACATACAGCCAGAGTTTGCAGGCATCAAATTTCGGTGCACGGAGTGTGACGAACTGCTCTGCTATGGGGAGCAGAGTGTTGAACTCATTGCCCAAAAGAAACAGCAACACCGCTGCCCTGACAGTCCCTAAATTTTCACATTTTTTTGCTCCTGTTGAGCCGTTTTGGAATCCCTGTTTTTTGTTTTTCCCTTGACAAAAATCCCAAAAAATTATAAAATTGTTTTAAAAAGCCAAAAAAAGTTCAAAAAGTTCAAAAAACACAAAAAAAATATAAAACAACAAAAAGAAGAAAAAAAAAAGTTCTTTTTAGAACTACCTCCAATTTCTAAATAAAGGCTTTTTTTTTTATAAACTGTCATCTTTTTCCCTCATTTTACGCTCCCCGGTGCGCTACCTGGTGCGCGTACCGGGCGCTTCCCCCGCGCAAAACGAAAAAAAAAAAAATATTTTAAATGCCCCGCGGGGCCCTTTTATAGCCCCCACATCAAACCTAGGGGGTCAAGGGGGGGTCTACCCTGCCCCCTTATGGTCATTTCCCCCTTTGTTTTGGCCACCTCTCGTGTCTCGATCCTACCGAGACACAAGATGGCGGCCGCTCCGGACTGTTTCGAATGTTTACAGACAACTGAGAGCCAATCAGCTTTCTGCGCGCAAGTCGCGTGTCGCGCCGGGAGCGCACTCCAGTGCGCGCACCGGAGAGCGCCTATAGATATATATATTTTTGGGAACCTAAATTACTCAAAATCCACTGCAGCACATATCTTGAGACATAGCAAAGGCACATCGGGCTACCAGTCAGTACAATTTTGCCAAGTTTGATGGAAATCCATTCAGCCATTCGGGCTAAAAGTGAAATCGACCGCCCTATGGAAATTAACATGGGGAAAACGCGTTTTGGGACCCCCCTTTTATCTCGGCCCCCGCTTGACGTATCCCCCCCAAACTTTCAAGGAAGAACCGGAGCTCGACGAGGCCATTTTCAGGAAATTTTCAGGCAGATTCGTCAACCAGTGCCAAAGTTATTCCAAATAGAATTTTGAGATTTAACATTGAAAAAAATCCTAACTATAACTACCTACTGGCGACCGCCAGTAGGTAATATATATATATATATATATATATATATATATATATATATATATATATATATGTTTAAAAAAATGTAATTGTATGCTTATTTATTTTTAACTTACATTAATTATTTATTAATTTTAAGGTTATTTAAGTATTTTAAGGATGTTTAAGTTAATTATATTTATTATTTCATTACTTTTACATTACTTTTAAGATATTTTAAAAATTCGATATTTTGACTAACTACATTTTTTACATCGATATTTTTGATTCGATATTTTTGTACTTACCTTTTTGGAGATAGGAAGTCTATATTTTGGTATTCTATATTTTTTAATCAATATTTTGCTACATCGATATTTATGACATCGATATTATGTCAGTGATCCTCTGTGCAGACCAGTGACTATTCGAATGGTCACAGTAGTGGCAGGGTGTGAATTACAGTCTCCATGCAGCTTAAAGATGCAGCACTGCGGATAATATGGGCGAAAGCTGCATGTGACAGAAGTACTTTGAGATCATTACCCATCCTTCTTCCACATCTATAGCTGATCCCTCAGTGCCTTCCCAAAGAAACAAAATTAAATTCCTGTAAACACTCCTAAAGATTTTGACTAGAAATACCCAGTCACACAACTGCAACCAGGTTGCTGAAATTATTTTCTGCTGGTCTCCCAAGACCAGCAACATTTGCTAAATTTACTAAAGTGTGTGTGGAGAACACAAACACTTGTTTGTCCACAAAAAAAGTATTTTGAATGAACAAACTGTTTCGTACTGTACAGAAACACATGCAGCGAGCTAATTAGTACCATCACCATGGATATTCTCTGGTTCATTTTGTCTCTGTAGTTGGTCACTGATCCATTATCACTATGAAACTCCTAACAAGGGGCTCTTTTAGGGCACTGTCCATCAGTATCATGCTCAAGACTGTCTGGGCTGCGACACACAACACACTCTATAGCACTCCGCAAAATTGTAGAGTGGCTTTTTTGGACTTGTGCCCTTTATCTTCCTGCACCATCTTGGCAGAAATATAGAACCCTATCCTCCGCTTATTTACCCTAGACTAAAGATAGTGCTGCACTCAGTCTTCAGGTTCATAACTGGCAATCAACCAAGGCTCTTCCTTGATATTCACCAGACTGCATGCAGCAATTATCTTCAACAGAAGTATAGGCATTGAAATGTGTGTTCTTCAGTTGAAATGATTTGACATACACAGGTATGCATTCATATGGCAACCTGTACATTCATGATGGTTTCATCTTTTGTCTCCTTAGTGGCCGCCAAAAGATAAGTCCCACTTTAGAGTCAGTCACACAATCGACCGTATTCCATGTCTGTGTGTGAGAAGACAAGACACACCTAGTATGTGCTAGCTGTCCAGGTAGTAAGAGAAATCAAGCTGATGTGGTGTTTGATAGAGAACCCTGTCTTGTTTACTCAATGCATATTAAAAGAAGACACAAGATCTGTTGTGTTTCTGCATATGAAGTGTGTAAGTGTGCACCAGGACTCATTTGATCAAGCTGCTGTATGTGAAGTGGTTTAATGTTTTGTGTGTCTGCTCATACGGTGTACAATCGCACTGAACCTCACGTGTACTTCGCTTGAGGACTATTTGTGAAGACACTTATGGCATGTGCAAAGTCACTATAAATTGTGCATGTATGATCACACCATGACGTGTGCATTTATGAATGGGCATGGGGTTGTTCTAGGAGGCACCAGGCTTTATGCATGCTTGCATGAAGTGTTAGGAGACACCACTTTATTATGCCTTCGCATGTAGTGTGTGATAAAACAGGTATGGGATGATCGTGCACATGGAGTGCAAGAACACAATACGTTTTCTGTGGGTTTTTATGAAGCACATGAGGAGGCACTAGGTCTTGTGTGTTTACTGATGAACGTGCTGGGCGATTAATAGGCCTAGTGCACTTGTGCAAGTGGTGTGTCAGCGCAACATGCACTATGTGTCTCTGTCCTTGTGGAAGGCACTAGGCATCGTGTGTGTCTGTGCATGTGATGTGCAAACAGGAAGCATGCCCCAGGGGTGTTTAGGGATCTAATAAGTGAACTCACAAGGTCTCAAACATCCATGTAGGTGCTGTGTGGAACCATGCATAGACTTGTGTGTGACTGTGCATGTGGTGCATAAGAACACATCAAGCTATATTTAGACGTGCACAAAGTTAATGAAAGCTTACAAGATCCATGGACATAGCTAGCGACTATCCGCTACTAATATCATTACCTGTGATTAGGGAACAGGATACGAGGCTGAGGTGTTTGAGAGTGTGGAAGGCCCGCAGCTGTCGCACAAGCTCATTGGTTGCATAGGGGTAGCAATTCAAAACTATCTTCTGGATCTGACAGCCAAAAAAGAGCTCCAGGCTCTTGGGGCGGAGAAGCTTCTCCCTGATCATATAAGCAATAAGATGCTCAGCCAACTCAGGTGTCAAAGAAGCAAGACTGCTGCAGTACTGCATGCTGGGAGCTGCAAAGAGAATTGAAAGGCAATGACATTGAGAGCAGACGTATGTTGTATTAATGAACAAAGAAGCGGTCTTCAAACAATGTAATGATACAGAGAGCAACGAAAGGCAGACATGTCTAGGCAAGGGCTTTCCTCCGCCATTAAGTGATACAACAAGATAGACAGGAGAGAAAAGTCTGGGGTGGATCTAATCATGTGCAACAATAGTAAGATGTCCAAGGAGAGTCTTTCTTCTATGAAATTACACTAGATGAAGTTTGTGCCTGGGGGTCTGTTTTCACACAGTGCTATGGTGGAATACAAGGCAGGACCATGTCTTAAGATGATCTTCCTTCCATACAATGAAAGAAGAAAGGAGTCAAACCTCACCTGTGATGATGTGCATCACATAAAGCTCTTTATGAAAAGAAACAAATGGTCAACGGATAATCTTTATTCCAGTAACAGGAGAAGAGCTAAATTGAAGACAGGGTTATTTTTATTCTATGAAGTCAATGTGTATGGGATAAGATATAGCTATTCATTGGTTGGCCTTTACTTCATGTAGTAACATACCAAGACAGAGGAAAAAGACATGCCAGAGGAAGGTTGTTATAGGTGGTTATTCCTTGCACAAACAGAGCTCAGAAGTCAGAAATGCCTGGACTCTTTATTCCATACCATGATACAATAAGATTGGTCTTGGACCTTAATATAGAGCCTACCAGTCATGAGCGTCACTGCTGCTCGTATTGCCAGATGGAAGAGCGAAGGCACTTGGGAAAGTCGGTATATTGTTTTGGCAGGCAGCTGATGATGAACCTGCTCCTTATGGTGCGTGTGATGTAGGCGCTCTGCTGCAGCTTGAGCCATGACTCTTGGCAGGTCCTCAGGTGGAGATGCATTCCTAACACCAGCCCGACCGGCCCCATCTTCCTCAGTCCTACAAGTATCAAAATAATAACATTGACCACTTTAGCAATGTCTGCCCAAGCCCAATCTTCTACTAATCCTGTAAGCAACCACAAACACATGCAAATAAACATAAATCAAAACCTTTGATCAAAAGGACCACCATGGCAGGGGAGTATTTGAATAATCATCATGCACTACAAAGAACTATCTACCCAAACCCAAACTTCTATTTGGTATGCTGTATACCCATGAAAGGATCCCTTCCTTCACATTCCGTCCCCATTTATTCAGCGAAGGCTTTACTGGGACACAAGCTGCTAAATCCGCTGATTCACTATCTCAAAGGGGACAATAAGTGTTGAGGCTATATCAGTGTTCGCCCCTACCCCCGCGACCTCAGTTAATGCCATACACTAATGGGGTCTCAGAGCAGCCACTGACCCTAGGAGACATTGCAGAGCTGGAGAATGATACTGCCATTCAATATACTGTATGTAAGTTAAAAAAAACCTTCGTTGTGTGTTATTCCGTACTGATCATCCTCCAATGCATGATGGCCTTAAAAGTGCGGTGTTGCAATAGGGACCTGCAAATATAGTACTTTTTGGAGGGCAAGCCACTAGTAAAAGGGAATCTCTGCACAGTTCTTGCTGCCAGTGGGTGACAATCCAGCGTGATTCCCTACTGGCCGTTGTACGGTACTGTGGCTCAGCACCTCACTGTCGGTGTGCACTCAAGATGTTCCTTCACTGCTAGTATGCCATGCAAACCTGGAGACTTTTCTCCCCCGCCCCCCACTACACATCAACCTGAGCTGTCGGCCCTGCTCCCTCACTGCCTGTCAAGCCAGAGCAGTGGACCCCAATGCTCACACTTCTCATCTGCTGAACATTAGGCAAAGTCGCACGCGATGTTATGCAGTTGCCAATTACCAAGAGAAGGGGACCGTCCTCCAGCCTTGACCTGCTTGTCATTTTGAGCGCTGTAAAGTCAGACTTCAGAGCCTGCAGCCAGAAGATGTGTTTGATGCTGCTTAAATGCCTACAACCATGACCTGGGGCTTTCATTGCAGCTGCTTATCAGCCTTAATGATAGAAAAACTTACCCCATTTCTTGATCATTTGCACTGGTGACGATTATCCAAAACTTCTCAGCCTGGTCTGCCAACCTGAGATAGAACATACTCCCTCACCTGAGACGGTTTCCTTCTGGTGGCCAGAGGTGCTCCTGTGCTCTCGAATATCTGCTGCCGGGTGGGAGAAGTCCTCGGCCAAACCCTGACATTTCAAATACATATAAAACACAAAGTTAAAGAAAGAAAGATTAACTTGGAAATGAGTTAAGAACAGTGAAGGACTGGGAGCTGAGAGACAGTTTGCTAGTCGTAGTAGAGGATTCATAAAATCAAAAGATGGCATTGCTCGTCTAGAAGAGGTAAAAGAGCACCAGCCGAAGGTATATAGAAGAGCGTCTGCAAAACAATGGGTGAATGACTGAATGGCAGGCAAAAGAATGATGGAGTGGAAAAGAGTAAGGTGAAATGACAGCAAAAGCAGGGGAGAAAGACAGCCCCGAAGAGAGTGAGGAGCAGTAGTAAAGGAACAGGTGGTAGGTATTTGGAAGCAGTTGGGAGTACAGAAAGCATACAACATAAGAAAGGGTAGTATGGAAAGAGAGCGGGAGTCATAATTAAGAGCTTGCAAGTCTGAATGCTTCAGGAGGTCATTAGAGAGCCAGTGGCAAAGAAAAAATACAAGAATACAGATGATATATTTACACTCGTGCGTATTCATACAAGTTCACCGAGTTAGCACAGGAATGTAGCTGTGACAGTACCTTATTAACTGTTTCACTGTCTCCAACCTGCTAAATTACCCCCGCACAGGCAGCAGCCTAACCAAAACCTGCACTTAGTAGTATGTTTAGTAGTACGTTAAGTAGTACTATAGTAATACTCACGTACTACAAAATGCAATTTAGAAACCTAAGTGAGGAGGGTCCCTCCCACGAAGGGGTACGGAAATGTGCGACAAACATGGAGAATTGTCAGGAAAATAAGACCCACCTACCACTAAATGGGATAGGATTATCAATGAATATGGAGGGACTCAGAAGGCGGCACATAAAAAGCTCCAGTAGCTGATTAGAGGTGGGCTAGCTGGGTGCCTCAAACTACGATCGACCTATGTTATTTGTCAGCACAGCTGCAGTGGGCGGCAAGTTGGTTTGGTGATTTGATCGATACCTAAAAGTGCTGTCCTGGACTCCTCACTTCCAGAAGTGCAGTTTGAAACTGTAACAGTCTTCAGACCTATCAGACTAACATACACTTTCAGGCACTGCTTGAAACGTAGTTTCCTGCGTACAGAAGCCAACGTGACTTATACACTTGCTTTAGCTGCGGTGCTACTATGGAGGTAAGGGTGAACACAGCAATGGGTTCTACGAGCAGTGGTCGAAGTAGGGGAAAAAAAGTAGGAGAACTGTGGGTGGAGAATCAGGGGGCGGGAATAACCGAAGATTGAATCAGTGGGCGGAGTCAGGGGTGTGGCTAGAAATAGCAAAACATGCCAATTTTTAGTACGTTTAGCATTTCACTGACCAGATACATCTCTGGGTTTTGGCTCCAACATGCACGCCGTGAGGGGAACGGCCAGACATCTGTGAGTGCCCTGAGGGCAACGACCGTAGTTCCATCGGGAACTACATTTCCCAGCTACCCCGGGGCCGCCGCACACCTGCCACGAGAGCAGCGCGCCTGGAGTCGCTAGAAAAGGCAGAGGCTGCACAAGCCTTGCGGGGGACATCTCTGGGGCATTGGCTCCAACTTGCATGCCGTGAGGGGAATGGCCAGACATCTGTGAGCGCCGTGAGGGTAACGGCCGTAGTTCCATCGGGAACTTCATTTTCCAGCTACCCCGGGGCTGCCGCACACCTGTCACGAGAGCAGCGCACCTGGAGGCGCTAGAAAAGGCAGAGGCTACTCTAGCCCCGCGAGTCGCGCGCGGGAGCTGCCCGGGAGAAGCCTGGGACAAGGGCGGGACTGTCTACGGCAGTCCAAGGCAGGAACAGGCAGGGCTGGGCTGCCCCCACTACATCTACCAACAAGATGGGTAAGCGTAAAAATGTTGCCACTGTGGATGAGGGGGGGGGGGGAAAGCCAAAGTTGCGAAACAGTCTGACTCAATCATGTCCTACCTAACAACCGCGGTCGGGGCTCTATCTAAAGAAATTGCAACTGCACAACAAGAACTGGGCCTACTAGCCACCTCTCCCACTACAACACAACCGTCCCAGAGCAAGGCATTCCCCTAGAGCCTGATGTTATTATCGTGAAACATACTTCTGCCCCTGGCTTGACACAAGCTTGTGCCCCTACAGTTTTGCTACCTATTTTGCCTCAGGCCCCGGTCCTAAATACAAAACTTATATCGAAAAAGAGGAAAAAGGGAGAGGGGGACACCAACGCTAGAAAAGTGGCTGAGGACACTCTGAAGGATCATCTTGACGCCCTTTTCAAGGAGCGGATTGAACCTTTGTTAGTGGGTATTGCCAAGTACATCATTGACACTATGAACACATGCCTTGAAGGATTGTTAAAAAAATGTGTTTTGATCGATGAATTAGTTAAAAAATTTGATACTACCCTCTCTCCCCAGAAAGGGCCCATATTGGGAACTGAAGGACTCTCCCAACCTCAGGCGAAGCCGTTGTTACCATCACCGATAAATAACATCACGGTTGTAAATAGTGTAGGGGCAGGTATGAATGGGAAGCCACAGCGCAACATAGGGATCATCCAGAACCACCCAGGGACATCTAATATCCCACAGGGGCTCCAACTATAGCAGGGGAGAATACGCACTTAGAATGCAAGATTCACCTAAATCTACCCCCAGCAGCAGTACCTTTTGTGGCAGTTTTCATAGGGGTCCCCTTGTTAAGAGAAGGAGCAGTTGAATCCACTGCTACACTTATGAGGAAGGTTAAAAAATGGTGTGACGATACCAGCAGTGGAGAAACAAAAACCTCCACCAGGATTATTTTTGCTAGAAAGGTGGGTTGGGTGGGGCACCGAGCCAAAACTGTCAAAGGTGACTGTGTGGTGGTAAACTTTGACAACGCATATTGCCCAAATAGCTTGTTCCTGGATGGGTCTGAGATACGAGAAAATGATACTCTTAGAGCTGTCCCCTTAGGGTTTTTTTATCCTCCATTAAGGGGGAAGATCCAACCCAAAATACACCCGAACACACTCCCCAAGACAGGGATAGCGGGAAATGAGTGGCAAATAGCATCTAGTAAAGTAAAGCAGAGTAGACCTGCTCCCAATAGCGAAGGCCCAAATCTGGATTTAGCAAACAGATTCGCCCCATTAGCTGATTTAAACACCAATGACTGACAACCAGCCCCAACATTGACTCCAAAGCTAGTACCCCTTGAGGTGGCGGTTTCATCCCTATGTACATTTTTGACCTGGAATGTTGCAGGGACGAGAGCCAAAAGGTCAGACCCCACTTGGGTTAATTATATCTCCAGACACCAGGTGATAGCTATCCAAGAAACCTGGGACACTTCACCAAGCTTTCTGCTAGATGGCTTCTCAAGTTTCACAATATCAGCAACCCCAAGCAGTGCAGGGAGAGCGAAAGGGGGGCTTACCTTACTCTTCTCTTTAGAGTTAGCGGGGTCATTTAGGCAGTTGGATTCAGGTTCATACAATATTTTAATAATAGAATGGATTGTTTCCCCAGGGTGTACCCTACGTGTAATAAATTTTTATAATTCATGGGTACGAAAAACAGAAACGGACCATGTGGACCTCCTGGAGAACTTCCTGAATAATTATAGTCAAAATACACATATTCCTTTTGAGCTCCTTTTGATGGGAGATTTTAATATTCATCAATGTAAACTATTGTGCCACGCAGGTGTTTTAGAGGGCTTGAATGGAGCTGATACCTCGCATTTTGAACACACTAAAACGGGGGAAGCGCTCGAACTACTGCTAGCTAGATTTATTATGTATGAACCAACCAATACAGGGGGAAATGAGACGGTACCCACTTACTAAGGCTCGATCAATGGGTCGGTTATTGATTATATATTTACCTCGCCAGGCCTTATTCCTAAGGTGAAAGAATATAAGGCAATTGCCTCACCCCATAGCGACCATAATCCTCTGTCGGTGGAGTTACACTGGAGTGACTTATGGCGCAAACAACTGGGACAACCCCGGGTTTGCACCATTGCGGTGCCCAGTGACCAGGGCAGACGGCTTAAATGGGGCAGGGTTGAGCAGGAAACGTTTATGGATACCTTATTGCCTAAAATTGAGGGGTCACTTGCAATTTGTATGGACCTAACCACTCCTAACCCCCAAATTATAGTAGCTTTTGACTCTATTTGTGCACAAACTGCCAGGGACCTCATGACACCCCCATCACGATTCCCTCCGAAGCTTCATAAATGGTTTGATACCAATTGTTCACGGTCCTATAGATCCTTGAAACGAGCCTTAAAGGCTAATGTAAGGGACAAAGTCCTAATTTCTAACTTGAGGCGGGAATACAAAGCAAATATTAAGGCGAGGAAAAAGGCGATCAAAAATAATGCATGGAACGATCTCCTCACTATAGGGACATTATAAATCATTCCTTCTTTTCGGGGGACGATAACACTGTCTTAGACTGTGTGATCCCTGATGAGAAGTGGGTCCAGCATTTTAATAATGTATATGGCGGTAAGTGCAGTGTAACAGCTAGAACTACAGAGGCGGGCCACTACTCACCCGCAGTGGAGTTTACTGAGGAGGAGGTCCACAAAGCAATAATGGAGTCTTCTAAAAATAAGGCGCCTGGCCCCGATGGTGTGCCGGCGGACTTTTTTAAATACTCCCTGACACTTTGGTATTAACTAGAATCGTTAGGGCAATAAAAGAAGGGACCTTCCCTGATACATGGGCAACATCTATCATAGTACCCATTTTTAAAAAGGGAAACCGGGAGGATCCTGGGTGTTATCGCCCTATTTCCCTCATCGATTCTGCCTTTAAGATATTGGGCAGAGTCTTATTAGCCAAACTGAGGGAAAATCTAGAGCTGTGCGGGGGGCTCTCGAATATCCAATATGGGTTTCGAGAGAAGCTGGGCACCCTGGAACAATGTTCCAACCTGCATCTTTTGGTCTCTAAATACACGGTGGCCGGGGAGGGGTCAGTATATTTGGCCTTTATTGACCTCTCCTCGGCCTTCGACCTGGTGAACAGGTCTAAGCTATGGTCTCTTTTACTTGAGATTGGGATAGAGGCACATTTAGTAGCTCTCATTGCTAGTTTGCATCAGGACCTCTCAGCTAAAATAAGGGTCTCTAGGGATGGCAGGTGCACGGACAGTTTTAGGTCTGAGAAAGGGGTGCGCCAGGGCTGCATCCTGGCCCCCCTTCTCTTTACCATCTATATAAATGGGCTGGGGAAATACCTGGAAACAGGGATGGCTGACGTGCCGCGTATAGGAGGAGAGCAGGTTCCGGCACTCCTATACGCGGACGATGCTGTGTTAATTGCCCGTACGGGCATTGGTCTACAGGCCCTTTTGGACCGATTTGGCTCCTTTATGGAGAATCTTGACTTAAAAGTTAACGTAATGAAGTCACACACTATGATTGTAGGTCCCAAAGGAAATAAGTTGCATGCAAAATCTTGTATTTGTAAGGGTGAGGTTCTTTCCAGGGTCCCTGTTTTCCCATACCTGGGGGTTCTTTTTGACCAGAGAGGTTCCTGGGTCCCCCAGATCAAGGCAAAGAGCATAAGCTTAGCCCGATCAACATCAGCCCTGTTGGCTTTTACAAAAAGACTAGGGACCAAACCAATGGAGGCAGTGATAAAGGTATACAACAGTAAGTGTACCCCAATTGCCATGTATGGGTCCGCCTTGTGGGGATATGTAAATCTGGAAAAAATCCAGAGGGTGGAAAATGGGCTCATTAGACAATTTTTATCTGTCCCCAAATCCACCCCTACTTTCACGATTCATGAGGAAATGGGTTTGACCTATATTACTGATAAACTGAAATTAGCCCCACTTCTTTTTTGGGCTAAAACATGGTTGAACCCTGAGTTAACACTCAACCATGCTATTCTCAAAGATGTAACCTCAAGGGATCAGGCCATGGGAATACCCTGGTTGAAATACATTAGATCTGCATTTGCTACGCTTGGGAGACCGGAGCTTTTTACTGTACCACCTAACATCAGGAGGGAAGACATCAGATGGATTAAGCAGGAATTTCTGGAGAGGGCTTGCCTGGAGAGAGAGGAGTTGGAACTGAGGAAACCCTCTGTAAGAGCTTACATGGTTTTAACCACTACCCCCTCTCTGGAACCATATTTAAAAATTGTTACTAACCCACTCCACAGATTCTTGTTAACAAAATTTAGGATGAACTTGATTCACTATTCACTTGGTAGTTTCCCCGTGTGGACAAAACCAGAAGACGGTCCGCCCTGTGATTGTGACCAGTTTTCGATACCCTCAATTTTACATTTTTTTGCGGTCTGTATACCACTGAGAGGGCAAAATATTTATTACCTGTCCTGAAGGCTACTGGCTTTATTCAAGTAAGGCCAGCGCTAATTTTCCTCCAATCACTAGCGGACATCCATACCATTTTTAGTGTTGCATGCTTCCTAACAGCTGCCTTCAGATTAAGGAACAAAAGAATTCCCCGGAGTGCTTTATTTTAATCTTATTTTAAATGTGGTTTTATCTGTAACCAATTTTAATCATTTGTAAACATTAGGAAACAATGAGATTAATCATTTATTGTCATAATTGGTAATCAAATTCACTGATGTTTTTTAAAAATTGTTATGTATTGTATCTTGCCTTTTATGATTTTAACAAAAATCGAATAAAGTGTATTTTGACTTGACAGTTACAGCTCATAACGTTATTTAATTCAAACAATGGATGAACATGTTTATTTGAGGTTTAATTCAGGAAAAAGCAAACACTCAGGGAATACCGGTTGATGTAAAGCGTGCAAAATATAAGCAGGAACAACATGTTACCTTAATGCTTTTACTCTCATTGTTCAGAAATCCATGATTATTTTTTGTCTCAAACATTGAGGTCATGAATACAGGGCTCCTCCTGTACACATGTGTTAAGCAGGGCTCAGAAGAGAAAGGGACTCTTCAGGAGAATCTAGACTCACGGAAACCCACAAAGGCTCCTTCACATTCATGTCAGCCAAGTAGCAGCTCAATCACAATATAGCAAAAAGAATAACTAGTGGACAGAATGCAGAACAATGTCATACATTCACCCATTACAGAGATCTGGGCCTAAATCCATCGTTTCTTTGCTCGCCATTCCAGTCTGGCCCCAGCCATATGCAAATCTGTCTTGATCCTACGCCCAATGGGAACAGTCCAGCCCGAACTGCCAGGCCAGGTCCTACCTGGACTGGAAACAAGCATCCTGGGACCGGTTTCGGGCTTTCAGCCCTCATCAGCCAGGATAGCTTGATTCCAGTGGCATGGAGAGCACGAGACCCACGTCTGGGCATACCCGTCCCACTCTCGGTGACAAAAGCAAATAGAACAACTGATGGACAGAATTCAGAACAATGTCATACATTCACCCCAGTACAAAGATCTGGGCCTAAATCCATCGTTTTTGCACACCATGCCATTCCAGTGTGGACCCAGCCATATGCAAATCAGTCTTGATCCTGCACCCACCTTTCCTGCCCCGTCACCTCTCCTGCCCCGTCACCTCTCCTGCCCTGTCACTTCTGCTCCGTCACTTCTCCTGCTCAGTCATTTCTGCTGCCCGTCACTTCTCCTGCCCGTCACTTCTCCTGCCCAGTCACCTCTCCTGCCCAGTCACCTCTCCTGCCCAGTCACCTCTCCTGCCCAGTCACCTATGCTTTCCTGTTGCCTCTCCTGCCCCATCACTGCTCCTGGCCTGTCACTTTTTCTGCCTCGTCACATTTCCTGACCCGTCACTTTTCCTGCCCCGTCACTGCTCCTGCCAGTTCACTGCTCCTGCCCGTTCACTGCTCCTTCCCGATTACCGCTCCAGACCCATCACCTCTCCCGTCCCATCACTTCTCCTGTCCCATCACTTCTCCTGCCCCGTTCACTTCTCTTATCCGTTCACTGCCCCTATCCGTTCACTGCTCCTGCCCGGTTACCGCTCCTGCCCATGCCTAATCACCGCTCCTGCACCTTCACTTCTACTGCCCCATCTCTTGTCCTGCCCCGTCACCTCTCCTTTCCTGTCACCTCTCCTGCCTGTCACCTTTCCTGCCCTGTCACCTCTCCTGCCCGGTCACCTCTCCTGCCCTGTTACTTCTCCTGCCCCGTCACTTCTGCCCTGTTCACTGCTCATGCCCTGTTCACTGCTCCTGCCCTGTTCACTGCTCCTGCCCTGTTCACTGCTCCTGCCTCGTTCACTGCTCCTGCCCCATTCACTGCTCCTAACCCATTCACTGCTCCTGCCCGGTTACCGCTCCTGCCCATGCCTAATCACCGCTCCTGCCCTGTCACCTCTCCTTTCCCGTCCCCTCTCCTTTCCCGTCACTTCTCCTGCCCGTCACTTCTCCTGCCCGTCACTTCTCCTGCCCGTCACTTCTCCTGCCCGTCACTTCTCCTGCCCGTCACTTCTCCTGCCCGTCACTTCTCCTGCCCGTCACTTCTCCTGCCCGTCACTTCTCCTGCTCCGGTCACCTCTCCTGCCCTATTACTTCTCCTTTCCTGTTGCCTCTTCTGTCCCGTCACTGCTCTGCACAGTATTTACTGAAAGGTATATCAGGGATGCTTCCCCTTTGCTTTTCTATCATCCCGCCACTCCAGGCTGTTTCTGCAATAATTCTATGTTTTTGTGTAGTACAAGTAGGCTTTCTTCTTATCAAAGTACCCCAGAACCTCACGCTTTTGTGATTGTGTAACAGGGGCCAAAAGATGCCAGTTATTGGCAAGAGGTCTCTGCCCGGAGTCAAAGAGTGAAAAGGAATTACAACCTGCTGCTACTCATTCCTGCTGTTGCAGAAATGATGCTTTCCTGGACAGCCACGGAGGGCAAAAGGGGGTCCCGTAGCTCTACCACCACAATTTTCAGGTTCACAAGTCTTGTAGTGACTTTAAACTCACAAAGGTGCCAAGTAATTGTGGGAAAAACATACCTTGCTAAACAAGAGTGGAAGTAGTCTCGTATTCTCCCATTGGTACTCATTAAGGAGTAGTTTCTGTCCTGTAACTCCAGTTCTGTAGTAGGGGTATCTCTGTTATAGTCATAATCTAGTGAATAGTCCCGCCCATGTGCGCGGACCCCGGAGCAATCAAAAATAATCTCTTAAGCTGTCAAAACATGCAGAACTGCATAGACACTTAAGAGAGAATTTAAAGACAGATAATGCAGCCTATATCCACAGGCTACACTGTCCAATACTTCAACTGGAAATTCCACCAAAAACCACAACAGCACAGCCTGTCCAGGGTTTTCCACAGAGAAAAACCTTGCTTTGAACAGCAAAACCCTCTGGAATGATAGAGAGGAAGGAGTGGACAGACAAGCCCCATAGGCTGCCATTATGTGGCTCAAAACAGGATACTGTGCCTTTAAGAGAACTTCCCAGAAGCCTCACAGTATCCCAGAATGCAGTGCAGGTCCCTTTCACCTTCAGTTCTTTTTGAAGGCGTAACACGCCAGACCTGTAGCATTCCTTACATGAATATCTCTCTCCACCGGGGAGGAGGGCGGGCGCTTATGACTATAACAGAGATACCCCTACTACAGAACTGGAGTTACAGGACAGAAGAACAAGTTACTTACCTTCGGTAACGATATATCTGTAAGAAACATTAGTTAGTGTTAGATTCCTTACCTTAGAATATCCCCAGGCGTCAGTCTGGATCCGGAAACTTTTGCGTAGCAGTACCCCTGCGCGTCGGTAGGCGTCGTCTGCAGGCGTCCCCTGCGGCTCCGCGTCCGTCGTCGGCGTCGTGCGCCGTGATGACGTCGCTGGAGTATATAGACGCCGCCTCCGCGCGCTGACGTCAGTTCTTTGCACACAGCATTTCCGCGCCAGGAGACGCAGAGCCATGAGAGAACCAACACTGGTGCCATGTAAAACTAGGGCCCTGAAAGGGATGTCCTTAACCCTAGGTATCAGTTCGCAGAACGGGGAGGATGGGTGGGATCGGTAAGGAATCTAACACTAACTAATGTTTCTTACAGATATATCGTTACCGAAGGTAAGTAACTTGTTCATCTGAAAGAAACACGTTAGTGTTAGATTCCTTACCTTAGAATACATACCCCAGCAATACCAACCCCGGTGGTGGGTCTGCGAACCAATACAAACTACACCAGAAAGTCCTGGAGGACAGAACGGCCAAAGAAGCCATCCCTCCGGACTTGACTGTCCAGGCAGTAGTGCCTCGCAAAGGTGTGCAGCGAGGCCCACGTAGCCGCTTGGCAAATGTCCTGCAAGGGGACTCCCCGGCCCAGGGCAGTGGTAGCCGCCGTGGCCCGAGTGGAATGGGCCCGCAGCCCAACAGGAGGCTCCTTCCGAGCCAAAGAGTAGCACGCTTTGATGCAGAGGACGACCCATCGAGAGATGGTTCGTTTACAGACCGCCCGTCCCTTCTTCGCACCCACGTAGCCAACAAACAGTTGGTCATCCACCCGGAACTGGCGTGTGCGATCCATGTAAAATGAAAGCGCACGTTTTGGGTCCAGACGATGGAGCCGCTCTTCATCCTTTGAAGGATGCGGAGGCGGGAAGAAGGAAGGGAGGGTGATGGACTGCCCGATGTGAAAGGCCGAAACAACCTTGGGCAGGAAAGAAGGTCTAGTCCTCAGAACCACCTTATCAGGATGAATGGACAGGAAAGGAGGTTGGACAGAAAGAGCCTGGAGCTCACTCACTCTCCTGGCAGAGGTGATGGCAACCAGGAAAGCCGTCTTTAAAGTCAGGAGACGGAGAGGACAAGAATGAAGGGGCTCAAAGGGAGCACACATTAGAAAGGTCAGAACCAGGTTCAAATCCCACTGAGGCATCACAAACGGAACAGGTGGAAACATGTGAGTGATGCCTTTCAAGAATCGAGTTACAATCGGGGATTTGAACAAAGAAGGCTGATCAGGAAGCCTTAAAAAGGCTGAAAGGGCAGAAAGGTAGCCCTTGATAGTGCCCAGAGCAGAGCCCTGCTGGGCAAGAGAAAGAAGAAACAGAAGAACCTCCGAAAGAGGGGCAGAAAGAGGATCCACAGCCTTTGCTGTGCACCATGCCACAAATCTGTTCCACCGACAGGCGTATACCGACTTAGTGGAGGGACGCCTGGCTGCCAGAATAACATCACAGACTTCAGGAGGCAAGTCAAATGGCCTCAACTGCCGCCGCTCAATCTCCAAGCATGGAGGTGGAGACTGGACAGGTTCGGGTGGAGGACCGTCCCCTGCTGCTGCGACAGAAGGTCCTCCTGAAGGGGCAGGCGGATCGGGGGACCGACTGACATGCTGAGTAGCTCGGGATACCAGTACCTTCGAGCCCAGTCCGGAGCCACAAGAATAACTTGGGCCCGGTCGCGCCTGATCTTCTTCAGCACTCTGGGCAGAAGTGGTATAGGCGGAAAGGCGTATAACAGACCGCAACTCCACTCGCGCCGAAAGGCGTCGCCGTGCGAGTGCCGTCTTGGAAACTCCAACGCGCAGAACTGATGACATTGCGCGTTCTCTTCGGTGGCGAATAGATCTAACCAAGGCTCTCCCCAGTGCAGAAAGATGCCTTGCGCCACGTCCGAGTTCAGACGCCATTCGTGATCCATCGAGCACCGACGGCTGAGTTCGTCCGCCCTGGCGTTCAGAGAACCTGCCAGGTGTTGAACCGTCAGAGTCACGCCCTGACGTTCCAGCCATTGCCAGAGGCGCAGAGCCTCCTGGCAAAGGGTCCACGACCCCACACCGCCCTGTTTGTTGCAGTACCACATGGCGGTGGTGTTGTCGGTGAACACCTGCACCACACTCCCGTTGACAAAGGGGAGGAATGCCTTCAGTGCCAGACGAATCGCCCGTAGCTCCAACAGGTTGATATGGAGCCGGGACTCCGCCGGAGACCAGATGCCTCTGATCTCTGCCTCTCCCAAGTGGCCACCCCAGCCCTGGAGGGACGCGTCCGTCACGACAACGTGCTCCGGTTGGGGAAGGGAGAGGGACTTGCCCCTGACCCAATCGCGGTCCGTAAGCCACCACTGCAGTTGTCTCGCAGTGCCCTCCGAGATCAAGACGTGGTCGGACAAGTTGCCCTGATGCTGGGCCCACTGAAACTTCAGGTCCCACTGCAGAGCCCGCATCCGCCACCGAGCGTGATGCACCAGAAGGATGCAGGAAGCCATCAGTCCCAGCAGCCGTAGCGTCAACCTGACCGAAACCCGGGATAGCGGCTGAAAGATGGGAATCAAAGCCTGAATATCCCGAACCCGCCGTTCCGGAGGATAAACCCGAAACTGCGCCGAGTCCAGAACTGCTCCGATGAAAAGGAGCTTTTGAGAGGGACACAGGTGTGATTTCGGCACATTGATGGAGAACCCCAGGTCGTGCAAGAGGTCTGCCGTCATCTGAAGGTGGTGGACGACTGTCTGGGGCGAGCCCGCCTTCAACAACCAGTCGTCTAGGTAGGGGAAGACTGAAACCCCCAACCTGCGCAGATGGGCTGCGACCACCGCCATCACCTTTGTGAACACCCGTGGGGCGCTGGTAAGGCCGAAGGGAAGCACGATAAACTGAAAATGCTCCTGGCCTACCGTGAACCGCAGGTAACGCCGGTGGGCCGGCAGGACGGGGATGTGAAAATAGGCGTCCTGCAAGTCCAACGCTACCATCCAGTCTTGTGGGTCTAGAGCAGCCAAGACCTGAGCTAACGTCAACATCTTGAACTTCTCCTTCCGGAGGAAGCCGTTGACGTTCCTTAGATCCAAGATAGGACGTAGGCCCCCCTTGTCCTTCTTGGGCACCAGAAAGTAGTGGGAATAACAACCACGCCCTACTTCTGGCCCAGGAACGCGCTCGATGGCCCCCTTGGCCAAGAGGGCCGTAACTTCCTCCTGCAGAAGTGTCAAGTGGTCCCCCGACACACGGTGGTTCAGCGGTGGCATGGCTGGAGGAGAGGTCTCGAAGGGGAGGGAGTAGCCCCTTCGGACGATTTGCAGCACCCACCTGTCCGAAGTGATCGTGCGCCAGTGAGCGTGGTGATGGCGAACCCTGCCACCCACTGGCGTCACATGGGGCCGAAAACACGGACTAGGAGGATTTTGGGGTAGATGCTGCGGGGGAAGGTGTGGTCTGACCCCGCCGTTGTCCCCGACCGCCGCCACGGCGGTTTCCACGGCCGCCACCGCGTTGAAAGGATTGTTGCGGCGCGTGGCTGGCAGCACGTGTGGGGGCGCCCCTTCCTTGGCCACGAAAGGGACGAAACGAACCCGTTTGCTGACGCTGGGTCGAGAGACCCAAGGACTTGGCCGTGACCCTGGAGTCCTTGAAGCGTTCCAGCGCGTGGTCCGCCTTGTCACTGAAGAGGTGACAGCCATCAAACGGCATGTCCATCAGTGTATTTTGGACGTCTGCCGAAAAATTGGCGGATCTCAGCCAGGCGTGGCGACGAATCGCCACAGTCGTTGACATAGCTCTGCCCAGCGAGTCGGTCGTATCAAGACCACACCGTATCGAATATTTCGCTGCATCTCGGCCCTCAGCCACAGCCTGACCCGAGTTTTGCCCGCACCTCCATGGGGCATTCTGGCAGCAGTTCCGCGACCGTATCCCACACAGAGTGGGTGTAGCGGCCCAAGAGGCAGGCGGTGTTGCAAGACCGCAGGCCCAAACTAATGGACGAGAAGACCTTTTTGCCAAATTGGTCATACCTCTTGGATTCCCGGTCGGGCGGGGCCGACGGGAATGCGGACTGGGAGGTCGAGGCCTGGATCACCAGACTCTCAGGAGTGGGGTGGGTAGACAGGAACTTGGGGTCGTCCGGACAAGGACGGTGGCGCCTGGCCACGTTTCGATCAACAGGCGGACCTGAAGCGGGCCTGGACCAAGTGCCCAACAGAACGTCTGACAAGGCTTCATTAAACGGCAGCAGTGGCTCCTGTGGGCATGACTGCGGTTTGAAGACCTCGGTGAGGATGTTAGGCCTCACGGCCGCGACGGGGAGCTCAAGGTGTAAGGCCTTGGCAGCCCTCATCAGCACCACAGAATAAGCAGCTCCCTCCACCGATGCCACGGAAGGAGGAGAGATCAAACCAGGGTTAGGAGAGTCGTCCAGACCACTGGCATCCCCCAAGTCACCTGTCCAGTCCGGGTCATACTGGCACTCGCGTGACAGAGGGTCCTCGGACCCCTCCCAACCTTCACCGAACTCTCCATCTTCTCTGTATTCGGAGTCAACGATGTAGACCGGCTCCTCGGGGTTCATGGGCCCCATCGGCGCCGGGACCGGCGTCGAGCGACGCCCGTCCGGCGCCGCGTCCGGCGTCGGGGAAGGTAAGGGGACGGCGCCGCCCGGAGCCGGCGCCGGAACCCCGGAGCCGGCCGGAGCCGGCACCGGAGAACCGGCGTCGCGCGGGGGCAGCGTCGGGGGTAACCCCGATGGCAACGGCGCCGGGGAGGCCGGAAGACCAGCCGGCGCCGATCCCGAAGGCCCTTGCGGCGCCGGGGTCGGAGCCGTCGGCGGCGCCGGGGCCGGAGCACCCGACGGCGCCGAGGCAGGGACACCCGAACCGCCAGGACCCCCAGACGGTAGCACTGGGCCCGAAGGCACCGTAGGCCCCGTCGGAGAACCGAGCGCCCTCATGGCCATGAGGAACGCCTCGATCTCCTCAGGCGTCGCACCGTGCCCAGGGACCGGAGGGTATGAGGCAGGCCGCGCCGGAGACTCTCGCGGAGCCGCGGGGTTGGGGTCACCCGAGCCCCCGGCCGCATCGCGCGAGCGTCGGGGGTACGATGACGACGCCCCGACTTCTTATGCTTCCTACCTGACGAGCCTGACGAGTGGTGTCGACTTCCGGAACGCTCGGCGCGGCTCCGCGATCGTTCCCTCGAACGCTCTCTCGACCTCCGGCCGGACCGGGACCGCTCCCGGTCCCGACGTGGGGCCGACACCCGGAGCTCCAGTAGCTTGCGGGACCGCTCCCGCCTAGCCTTGTTGGTGAGGGCCCGGCAGTCGACGCAGGAGTCCACGTCGTGGTCGGGGCCCAGGCACCGGAGACAGAGGCGGTGATGGTCTGTGACCGACATCGTGCGCTCACAGTCATCACAGTGCTTGAACCCAGGCATCCTATCAGGCACAGTGAGTAATTACTACGAAAAACTTGGTCAAAGACCGGGATACTGCTCTTCAGATCTGCGTCCACTGGCGCGGAAAAAAGAAGAACTGACGTCAGCGCGCGGAGGCGGCGTCTATATACTCCAGCGACGTCATCACGGCGCACGACGCCGACGACGGACGCGGAGCCGCAGGGGACGCCTGCAGACGACGCCTACCGACGCGCAGGGGTACTGCTACGCAAAAGTTTCCGGATCCAGACTGACGCCTGGGGATATTCTAAGGTAAGGAATCTAACACTAACGTGTTTCTTTCAGATACTACTCCTTCTGTAGTAGGGGATCTCTGTGTATAGTCATAATCTAGTGAATAGAATGGCAAGCCCATCCCCACACCAAAGCGGCGGTGGAGAAACGAGAAATAATACCACTATCGTGCGAACAAATTTCGCAGCGAAGCCTGCCCAACCTGAGTATCTGCCCTGGTATCAGTGTCCAGACAGTAATGCTAAGCCAAGGTATGGACCGTCTTCCAAGTGGCGGCCATGCAGATTTCTGCAATCGGAACATTAAGCAGCAAAGCAGTCGCGGCAGCTTTGCCCCTGGTGGAATGAGCCTTAGGTTTACCTCCTAAGGTCGTATTAGTCTGTTGGTAACACAATAGTGTACAGGACACAATCCACCTAGAGATGGACTGTTTTGAGGTAGCAAAACCGGTCCAGACTGATTCATAATTGTCAAACAATTGAACTGAACCACGAATATCTCTGGTGTTAGCCAGATAAAATCACCCTCCTAACATCCAGGGAATGTAGGGACCTTCCCGCTGGAGATGCCGGATTCTGAACAAACGTAGGCAAAGTCATTGTCTGATTGACATGAAAACCAGAAAGAACCTTAGGAAGACATTTAGGGTGAGTATGCGTAACAACCTCAGCAGCATGAAATACAGTATAAGGTCCTTGGCAACACAAGGCCTGAATACCACTACCCCTGCGGGCCGATGTGATGGCCACGAGGAACGCCGCCTTCCAGGACAGATGCTGCAACGAAGCCCTATGAATAGGTTCAAAAGGCTCCTACATCAATTTGGACAGCACCACATTCAATTCCCATGAAGGCGAAGGAAGCCAGACAGGAGGGAATGCTTTCTTCCAGCCTTCCAACAAATCTTTGATCACAGGGATCTGGAAGAAGGAAGTCTGAAGGGCATTTCCTGTAGGCAGTCAGCGCAGCAATATGAACCGTAATGGAGTAGACATCAAGGCCCGACTGCGCCAGGCGTAGAAGATACAGAAGGAAGACATCTTCCTTACACGTCGACAGGGCATGGTCCTTGGACTTGCACCAGATGCAAAAACTTCTTTCACTATTAAGCAGAAGAAGTCCTAGTGGAAGGATGCTTAGCCTCCTTCAGTATGTCCATACAAACTTCTGGTAGATTCAAATGGCCATATCACACTATCTCAGGAGCCATGCAGCCAAATTCAAAGACGAGAGGTTGGGGTGCAACGTCTGCCCCCTGAACATTGCGAGAAGGTCCGGCCTGCAAGGCCTCCGTATGAGAGGACGGAGAGACCGGTGAAGCAGGTCCGTGAACCACCACTGTCTGGGCCATTCCGGGGCAATCAGGATCGTCCGCGCCCTGGACTGGGACAGCTTGATGAACACCGCCGGAATCAAGGGAAAGGGTGGAAAAGCGTACAGAAAGCTGTTCGACCAGTTAATCCAGAACGCATTCCCCAGCTTCCCCACAGGCAGTACCTGGAGGCGAAGTCTCGGCATTCGCCGAAGACTTCTCCTAGTACTTCGTCGTTTATGACCCACTCATGGCTTTCCTGAATCAGTCTGCTCAGCACGTCTGCCCGAGCATTCTGCACACCTGGCAGATGGGTAGCCGTTAGAGTCAGTCGCCAGATCGCCCGCGCCTCCTGCGACAGAGTGCGAGATCTCGAACCCCCCTGCTTGTTGAGGTAATACATTGTGGTCAAATTGTCCGTCTGTACAAGCAGAGAGTTGGTCTGGAAGGACGGAAGAAACGCCTTCAATGCCTAGGGAACAGCTCTGAGTTCCCAGAAAAGGATGTGATACGTGGACTCCATCGGGGACCACGTTCCTTGTATCTGCAAGTCTCCGGAAAGCGCCCCCCAGCCGTGGGGAGACGCATCCGTCACGACAGTCTGTGTGGAAATGTCCTTGTGAAAGGGAACCCCTCTTAGGAGATTCTCCGCTGAACACTACCACTTCAGAGACTGAAGAGCACGCAGAGACAGTCGTATCTTATCGCCCAAGGATCCTTTCCTCTAATCCCACTGATCCTCCAAGCACTCCTGCAAAGGTCTCATGAGCAGCCGTGCGTGTGGCGTGAGGAACATACAAGAGGCCACCGACCCCAGTAGAGAAGACACCGTCTCCACTACCGTAGATGGGGAGGTCACAAGAGCCTGAGCCTTCCCAAGGGGAGATAATCGACTCTCCACCGAAGGAGACACGCTTGCTGACAGCGTATTGACGGAGGCTCCCAAGTACTGTATGCCCTGGACCGGAATGGGGACAGACTCGGACATGTTGATGTGCAACCCCAGCTCGTTCCAGAGAACGCACGTCCTCCTGAAGTGCGCCTGAGCTTCCGAGAAGGAGGAGGCCTTGATCATCCAATCGTCCAGGCACGGTTAGAGAAGCCACCTCGTTCTTCCACAGGCGTGCAGCTACCCCTGCCATGCACTTCGAGGATAGTCTGGGCGCAGACTTCAGCCCGACTGGCAGTACTGTGTACTGATAATGATGGGCGCAGACCTGGAATCGCAGGAACTTCCTGTGTGCAATGAGCACATGGGAGTATGCATCCCGTAGAACTATGGCACCAAGCCAATCTCCCTGTTGCAGCAGAGCATAAACCTGATGCAACGACAGCATGCGAAACTCCTCTACTGCGAATCCACTTGTTTGCTTGTCGCAAATCCAGAATGGGCCGGAACTCGTTCCTGTCCATCTCACGAATCAGAAGAACCGGGAGTACAGACCTCTCCCCTTTTGAGACAGAGGTACGTCCTCTATCGCCCTTGTCCTAGACAGGATTACGGCCTCTGCTTAGAGCTCGCACCGCTGAAACCGCGAGCCAACCGGAGGAAGTGCTGGAGGAGAGCCGATGAACCGAAGACTGACTTAGACCCAGCCGGCCTTTGTTCGCCGAGGAGCCACAAGCTCTCCCGCGTATGCGCACAATATACTTGTAAAGCATCAAATGGCGGCCCGGGACCACCGGCAAATCTTGGGAGGAAAAATGCCGCTAGAAAGGGCAGAAGGCCTCAGGCCGTTCTCCATGCCCCAAACCTACAGCCATCCAAAAGTCTCCGATTCAGACTTCATGCGGGCCACTCACTACTCTCATGGCAACCCAAGGGTTGCCCAAAGAACGGGAGAGTAGAAGCACACTGCTGAGCCGCAGGCTGCAGAGACGTCAAGCAAAAATAGTATGGCAATGTAGGACAAACCCACAATACCTGGGGGTCGGCAGGAGAGAAAAACTTCGCTCCGACACCGATGCCTAGATCCGAAACTATCAGGCCCATTAGACCACCTCTTGTAAGGCTTCCCTCCTGTCTCTCGACAGAGGAACCACAAATCGGTGAAGAAAACCCCCCCCACAGAGGGATCTCACAACAACGGTCCAACAACCGCGGGCCACAGCGCGAGGCCTACTTGCCGCCACCCCTGCGACCAAGTCAGGAGCACGGTCGGAGCCAGAACCTCCTGCCAGGCGGTAGTGGACGAAAGGTAAGTCCCGCCAACCAGTAAAGAGTCGGAGAGGGACTCCCCGTACTCATGGCAGACGCATCCCTGGCATCAAGGCACGGAGGTTCGCAGACTGAGGGGCAAAAGGCCCCTGGGGTGGTGGACGGAAGAGGGAACCGAGGGGATTCTGAAACATCCCCGGTGGTCTCACCAGTAGTGGTTGAGCAGGAGGCGACCTAGCAGACGTGCAGGCATGCAAGCACTCAAAACTAAGCAAAAGGACAAACGTCCCTCGTGTACACGTGGTGAGTAACCACAAACTCCCCATCAGAAGGGTTCCTCGACGCTGATCAACTGCTCTGCGTCGTGAGTGGAAGGTGCCGGGAACACAAAGTCCCCTCTACGACGGGAGGCTCACCAAGGAGCGAGGACTGGAACCAGACCCAGGCGTCAAGAGCCGGCAGTACTCTGCGGCTGTAACCCATGACGCCGACCTCACTACGACGTCACCATCACTAAGACAGTGACTGTCTCTATGACAACCAACACTCAGACGTCAAAATGTCACTAGGTGTCAACCAAGGAGGCGCCGAGCCATCCCTAACGGTGACGTCCTGACCCAACGGAAGAGGGCAGAGCCCAAGTGACCAATGCCCCAAAAGGAGCATCACTGCTCCATGACGTTGAGCCTCACCGCTCCATGACGTCTAGCCTCCCTGCCCCATGACGTCGAGCATCCCTGCCCCATGACGTCGAGCATGCCCTGCTCCATGACGTCGAGGCACCCCATGACGTCGGGGAACCCCATGACGTCGAGGTACTCCATGACGTCGACGTCGAGACACTCCATGACGTCGACGCCGAGACACTCCATGACGTCGACGCCGAGACACTCCATGACGTCGACGCCGAGACACTCCATGACGTCGACGTCGAGACACTTCATGCTCGAGGCCCTTCATGACGTCGAGGCACCCCATGACGTCGGGGAACCCCATGACGTCGAGGTACTCCATGACGTCGACGTCGAGGTACTCCATGACGTCGACGTCGAGGTACTCCATGACGTCGACGTCGAGGTACTCCATGACGTCGACGTCGAGGTAATCCATGACGTCGACGTCGAGGTAATCCATGACGTCGACGTCGAGGCACTCCATGACGTCGACGTCGAGGCACTCCATGACGTAGAAGTCGAGGCACTCCATGACGTCGACGTCGAGGCACTCCATGACGTCGACGTCGAGGCACTCCATGACATGGACGTCGAGACACTCCATGACGTCGACGTCGAGACACTTCATGCTCGAGGCCCTTCATGACGTCGAGGCACCTCATGACGTCGAGGCACTTCATGACGTCGACGTCGAGGTACTCCATGACGTCGACGTCGAGGTACTCCATGACGTCGACGTCGAGGTACTCCATGACGTCGACGTCGAGGTACTCCATGACGTCGACGTCGAGGTACTCCATGACGTCGACGTCGAGGTACTCCATGACGTAGACGTCGAGGCACTCCATGACGTAGACGTCGAGGCACTCCATGACGTAGACGTCGAGGCACTCCATGACGTAGACGTCGAGGCACTCCATGACGTCAACGTCGAGGCACTCCATGACGTCGACGTCCAGGCACTCCATGACGTCGACGTCCAGGCACTCCATGACGTCGACGTCCAGGCACTCCATGACGTCCAGGCACTCCATGACGTCCAGGCACTCCACGTGCCGACTGGAACCGCGTCATAGCTCAGACGTGCCCTTACTGGGGTTAACCCCAGAGATCACAGCATGGGACTCGGTAGAGGACCTACCCTCACCTCACCCAGAGGCTGAAGACGCCATCAAACTCCTCTGTTTGAAACCTGGAAGCCGAAGCCCCCTAGAAAAGAAGGTACAGAGAAGACAGGTGTCCAAAGACACTGGCAAGCACAGAGTACAAACCCTGTGAGCTTCAGCTTTGGCCTTCAGTTCCGCTGCAGACAAAGCACATGTCAGACTAGAAATAGTCTAAAGACAAAAAGACTGCAGAAATTCTGCCAAAAAACCACAGCAGAATGCAGATAAAGGTCAAAGACGTCGAGTGAAGCTACAAAAATCCAAAAATATCACAAAAATAGTATAGAAAAAGCTCAGAAAAGAAGAGCTAATGCTCCAGGGTCCTGCTAGCAGGAGCCGGAAAAAAGAACTGAAGGTGAAAGGGACCTGCACTGCATTCTGGGATACTGTGAGGCTTCTGGGAAGTTCTCTTAAAGGCACAGTATCCTGTTTTGAGCCACATAATGGCAGCCTATGGGGCTTGTCTGTCCACTCCTTCCTCTCTATCATTCCAGAGGGTTTTGCTGTTCAAAGCAAGGTTTTTCTCTGTGGAAAACCCTGGACAGGCTGTGCTGTTGTGGTTTTTGGTGGAATTTCCAGTTGAAGTATTGGACAGTGTAGCCTGTGGATGTGAGAAGGTGGCCTGATATGCAGTGCTCACTATTCTAGTGAACACTATGTATCAGTCCAGCAACCCTTATTGATGATTGGTTGTAAGTCAACCTTATAGACCAGCTATCCTAGTAGCGTGGATACGAGCAGTCTAAGGCTAAAGACTCGAGAGGGCGTGTTAAGCCAGCTGTTTACCACACATATACCCCTTGAACACCAAGTGAAAGGACACCACACAAGTGTTATGAAAATAAACAAGATATTTATTAAGAATCACAACAGCCCTGTACTCTTTATGAGGACAGGGTACTAAGCACAAAACAAAACTCTTACGAAAATACTTAAGTTAGCACAGTATACACAAATGCCCGAGGGGCACGGAAAACCATATACTCTGAAAGTGGAATGCGAAATTACTAGCAGGTAAGTACAGTACTAATAGGCTTTGGAATCGCTAGATCTTGACTATGGAATCTTCAGATTACTTCTAGGAGACCCAGGGGACTCGGGTGCAGAGTGTGCACTCTCATGCGTGATGCGGGACAAAGTCTATGGTAGCTAGTAAAGGCAAAGTTAGTGTTCTCGGGCGAACCCGACCTGGTAGGAGGAAAACGAAAGTGGATTCTGACCCTTGGATAGTGAGGCTATGCTGGGGCACCGAAATGCCGAAGTTACCTAGCCCAGGGGCTGCAGCTGCATAGGTCTCAAAAGACGTCGGGAATCCTCGTAGACAGACCAGGAGCCTGGAAGAAAGAAGTTGCTGGCAGGCGACCAGTGAAGAAAGTTCGATGGATCCAAGCCTGGATCGAAGGAAGATGACACCTGAAAGCAGAGGGGACCAAGTTCGAGACTACTAGCCAGTAGTCAGGTGGCACCAGGAGGGCACCGGATGGTAGTCACCTCGACTAGGTGAGTGGGTGACGCTGTGCTCGCAGATCTCACGGACCAGGAGGCGTTGTCGGCGACCAGGATGGAGGAGCGAGCTGTCCCACGAAGATTGAAGCTGTCGGCGTCGCTGGACCCAGGATTGGGCAACAAAGCCTTGGCAAATTCAAGCCCACGCGGTGGACCTAAAATGGCGTCTGGAGTGGACCAGGAGGGTCCGGGGTGCCTCTCTTGAAGAAGGAAGCCAGGGCCAGTCTGGAGCAACCAGACCAGCAGCAGTGATGTCGTCGGGCGTCGTGTAGAAGGCCACAAGCCAGCCGGCTAGTAGCCACACAGCGCGGTGAGCACGCAAAAGCAGAAGGGCCCCACGCAGATCGTGGAGATGCTGGAGGGCTGATCTTCGGTGCTGGAGCTGCTCAGGGTTGGGGCTTCTCGGACCCCAAAGCACTCACCAGTGGAAGACTCGGTGGGCTTGTTGCAAAGAAGTCGTGCAGTCTTGGCGATCGTCGGTCCCTCGAGGTCTCGTCGCACTCACAGTTCTCAGCTTTGCTGTAGAGGTGAGTAGAGGTCAGAGGTGCCAGGGAAGCCGGGTCTCGTCGAGCTGGGTCGTCGGATTCGTGAAGAAGGACTTGCAGCAGACCGCAGTGTTCTTAGGGTGGTGCCCGCTTGATGCAGGGTGACTACTCCTTAGCCACAAGGGAGAATCTTGAAGAAGAAATCTTGATGTCCTTTCGCAGAAAGTCGTGTCTTGATTCCAAAGATGATCTAATTTGAACAGGGGGCCCGCTCCCATCTTTATACTAAAAAAGGGGGCTGACCCGGTGACTAGGTCCTGCCTATGGGTGGGACTAGGAGGGGGGTGGTTACACCCCTCTGCCATGCCGGACTTCCCCAGGCCAGGGGCTGGTGTGCCCCTGGAACTGGATCAGACTGGCCTATGCGTAGTGAGCACCGGGGTGCCACTCAGCAGTCACCTTCCTGAAAAGCCCTGCCTACCCAGGATACACAAAACCATGTCTGGGATGGTGCTAGCACCGCCCCGGACAGGAAACCCTTTGTCCAGGCTCCCCTCGCTGGAAGGACTCCCAGCTGCAGGGGGTCAGACTCGTGTCTGTGGTGGCAGCATCCATTTTGTGGAGCTGAGGCTTCAGTTAACTTTAACCGGGGTTCACAGTTACATACATGTCGTGTCCCTCTAGAAGGGTGGAATGCTAACCCCGTCGCCAGAATTGGCGAGGGGTTAGTATTCCAATTCGTATGACACCTTACTCGACATGTTTTGATAAAGCAATACCAAAGATAGCATTTAACCGCAAGGATTATAATGCACTTAAGAGTATATGGTATGCGATATCATGGAACAGCTATTAGGACTTGGTTCCGCAAGCTGCAGACAGGCTCAGCTCATGCCAGAGCACCATCTCACACGATTCCAAGCACTCTGCCTTCAGGATTGTCAAGGCCTGCCATAGGAGTGACTGATAGGAATCTGTGTGTCCATTTTAGGGTTAGATATAGGTATACTATATCTACAGCAAAGGGTGATTACACGACTTTGCCCCAGCTGTCATGCAGCCAGTTGTGTCAAATTTAGGAGGCCAGCCAGGGGTGGCATAATACATGCTGCAGCCCCTGGCAGCCCTGGGTACACCTATGCCCTGAGTTACAGGGTCTGATAAGGTGGCCCAGTACCAATTGGTAAATGCACCTAGGGTACATGTTGTAATTTAGAGAGAGAACAGCCAGGCTGTGGGTCTGATTGGCAAACCCACAGCCCGAGAAAGTCGTAAACCAGTGAAACAAAAGCAAAAAATCTGGGTGATCATAGGATTGCAGACCCTACTCTCCTACATGACCCCCCCCCCCAAACTTTGGGACAATAAGCTAACCTTGACCAGGTGAGTCTTCTTGTTCTAAGTGGAAATATCTGGAGAGCCCATCGGCATTGCCATGATCAGTACCAGGTCTATGTTCCACTGTAAAGTCCATCCCCTGTAGGGAAATGGACCACCTAAGCAGTTTGGGGTTTTCACCTTTCATCTGATTTAGCCACAAGAGGGGCTTATGGTCGGTCTGAATCTTGAAGTGAGTGCCAAACAAGTATGGCCTCAGCTTCTTCAGGGCCCAAACCACAGCAAAGGCCTCCCTCTCAATAGCTGACCAATTCTTCTCTCTGGGGGTCAGCCTTCTGCTTATAAAAGCAATGGGCTGGTCTTGACCATCAAAATTCAGTTGAGAAAGAACAGCTCCCACACCCAACTCAGAAGCATCTGTTTGGACAATGAATGGTTTGGAGTAGTCTGGACTCTTAAGGATAGGTGCTGTGCACATGGCCTGCTTTAGGTCATCGAATGCTTTTTGACAGCCTGCTGTCCACTGAACCTTTTTTGGCATTTTCTTACTTGTCAGTTCATTTAATGGTGTCACAATTGAACCATAGTTCCTGACAAACTTTCTGTAGTATCCAGTCAGGCCCAAGAAAGCTCGAACCTGAGTCTGGGTGGTTGGAGGAGCCCAGTCCCTGATTGACTGTATTTTGCTCTCCAGTGGTTGAACCTGGCCTCCACCTACAAGGTGGCCCAGGTATACAACCTGTGTCTGCCCTATCTGGCACTTGGTGGCCTTGATAGTGAGGCCTGCTGCTTGCAGAGCCTCTAACACATTCCTCAGGTGGACCAGGTGATCCTCCCAGGTGGAGCTAAAGACAGCAATATCATCTAGATATGCTGCACAGAAGTCATCCAGCCCAGTAAGGACTTGATTCACCATACATCTTTGTTGACAGGGGTGGTGCCGCAGACATGGAAGCGTGCCATGATTCTACCTCTGCTCAAGAAACCCACCTTGGACCCCCTCATCCATGCCAATTACAGGCCAATCTCCCTTCTCCCTGCTCTGGCGAAAGTGGCCGAGCGATACGTGCACAGGACAATTTCCAGTTTCATCGAAGGGAACGACCTGTTGCACGCCTCGCAGTCCGGATTCCGTGCTAATTTTAGCACGGAGTCGGCTCTGCTTGAGGTCACCGATGCCATCAGGGAAGTACTCGACTCTGGGGGAAAGGCCGTGTTAGTCATGCTTGACTTGTCGGCGGCTTTCGACACCGTTCCTCATGAGGTCCTCCTTGCAAGACTCTGGGAGTGTGGCCTTCGCGGAACGGTGTGGAATTGGCTAAAGTCTTTTCTGGCCGACCGCCGACAAACGATCTGGGCGCCTCCCTTTTCCGCTGATATGGCTCCGCTAGAGGTGGGAGTCCCACAGGGCTCCATTCTCAGCCCTATGCTGTTTAACATCTTTATGGCCCCTCTAGCGGAAGTCGCGGAATCATTTGGCGCCCAGATCGTGTCATATGCTGATGATACCCAACTCCTGTTCACATGTGATAAGGGTGGGCTTTTCAATGGCAGACAGATCAGGGATTGCCTTGGTGCGGTGTTTGAGTGGTTTAGATGTCATGGCTTAAAATGCAACTCAGACAAGTCAGAGCTTCTCTTTTTCGGTTGCGCCCCTGAACCTGATTGGAAATCTTGGTGGCCACAAGATATGTTTCCTCCTGACAAGGTCTCTTTTAAGGCCAAGAATTTGGGAGTGATAGTAGATTGTGAACTATCCTTTAGACCTCACATCCTGTCTCTTGTTGGGAAATGCTTCGGCATTTTACGGATGTTGAGGAAATTTCTTCCTCTACTCTCACTTAACCACAGGAAAACAGTTGTTCAGGCATTAATCGGTTCACGACTGGACTACGCAAACGTTCTCTTTTTGGGTCTTCCAAAATATCTTATGACCCGTTTGCAAGTTGTCCAGAACTCGGCAGCCCGTACCATCTTTGGACTCCCGAGGAGAGCTGGTGCCTCTACCTTACTGAACACTCTTCATTGGCTACCCATCGCCAAGCGAATTACTTTCAAATGCCTGACTGTGGCCTTTAAGGCCCTTCATGGTATTGGCCCCAAGTACATCGGGAAACGTCTTTCCCGGTATGCACCGAGCAGGACTCTCAGGTCATCTGGTCTGTCTATGATGACTGTTCCTGTAATTCGTCGCGCACGTTTGGGAGGTCGGTCTTTCCGCTATTTAACACCTAAAGTTTGGAACAACCTACCACTGTCCTTGAGACAGGCTCCCTGTCTTCTTGCCTTTAGAAAGGACCTGAAAACATGGCTTTTCATGAAATAGACCCTTTTCTTTCTCTGTTTTTTTCTGTTGTGTGACTGCCGTTTTATGCTGTTATTCTTTGCTAAAGCGCCGGGATGCTCCCCGGAGTAGCCGTGCGCTATAAAAGAAATAAAGTAACATAACATAACATAACATAACCTTTGGAAGGTGGCAGGTGCATTTTTCAGACCAAAGGGCATTACCACAAATTGATAATGCCCACCAGGGGTTGAAAATGCTGTCTTGGGCTTGGCATCCTCAGCTAACCTGATTTGCCAATACCCAGCTGTCAGGTCAAATGTACTTAAGTAGTTGGCAGAAGCCAATCTATCTATAAGTTCATGTGCCCTTGGTATTGGGTGGGCATCAGTCTTAGTGACTTCATTGAGACCCCTGTAGTCTACGCAGAACCTCATCTCTCTCTTACCATCTTGGGTGTGAGGTTTTGGCACTAGAACTACTGGACTAGCCCAAGGGCTATCTGAGGGTTCAATGACTCCCAACTCCAACATTTTCTGCACTTCAGTTTTTATGCAGTCTCTAACATGATCAGGCTGCCTGTAGATTTTACTCTTGACTGGCAGGCTGTCACCAGTGTCAACCTCATGGGTGCACCAATTGGTCTGACTGGGTGTCAGAGAGAACATATGTCTGAAAGACTGAAGAACCTGTTTACAGTCTTTCTGTTGATGCTCAGAGAGGCTGCCACAAAAGACAACACCATCTACTGACCCATCATCAGGATTCTGAGTGAGCAGGTCTGGGAGAGGGTCACTCTCTTCCTCCTGTCCCTCATCTATGGCCATGAGCAAGCTCATGTCCTTCCTGTCGACATATGCTTTGAGCCTGTTGACATGGAGTACCCTGTGGGGGCTCCTGGGAGTTCCAAGGTCCACCAGGTAGGTGACCTCTCCCTTTTGCTCAAGAATTGTGTGGGGCCCAGACCATTTGTCTTTGAGTGCTGCTGGGGCCACTGGCTCCAACACCCACACCTTCTGTCCAGGCTGGTAAACAGTCAGGACAGCCTTTTGGTCATGCCAAGCTTTTTGAAGTTCTTGACTGGCCTTAAGGTTTTCAGATGCCTTCTCCATATACTCAGCCATCCTGGAGCGGAGACCAAGTACATAGTCCACTATGTTGGTTGCAGGCTTTTTGAGAGGTCTCTCCCATCCTTCCTTCACCAAACACAGGGGGCCTCTCACAGGATGCCCATACAAAAGTTCAAAAGGGCTGAAGCCAACCCCCTTGTGTGGACCTCTCTGTAAGCAAACAGAAGGCAGGGAATCAGGACATCCCATCTACGCCTGAGCTTTTCAGGTAGTCCATGAATCATCCCTTTTAGGGTCCTGTTGAACCTTTCAACAAGCCCATTGCATTGTGGATGATAGGGTGTAGTGAATTTGTAATTGACACCACATTCCTTCCACATAGCAGTTAAGTAGCTTGACATGAAGTTTGCACCTCTGTCAGAGACAACCTCCTTAGGGAAGCCCACTCTGGAGAACACTCCAACTAGGGCCCTTGCCACTACAGGTGCTGTAGTGGTCCTAAGTGGAATAGCTTCAGGATACCTGGTGGCATGATCCACTACCACCAGTATAAACTTGTGCCCTGATGCTGTCTGGGGTTCCATTGGACCAACAATGTCAATCCCCACTCTTTCAAAGGGCACCCCCACCACAGGCATTGGTATAAGGGGGGCCTTTGTTGTGCCACCTGACTTACCACTGGCTTGGCAAGTGACACAGGAGCGACAAAACTCCTTGGTATCCTCATTCATGTGAGGCCAGTGAAAGTGTGAGACAAGCCTGTCCCAAGTCTTTGTCTGGCCTAAGTGACCTGCTAAGGGAATCTCATGGGCCAAGGTAAGTAGGAAACCTCTCTGAGACAAGGGTACAACCAGCCTCCTGGTCATGCCAGGCTTGGGGTCTCTTGACTCAGTGTACAGGAGTCCATTTTCCCAGTATACCTTGTGGGTACCTGTGGCGTTCCCAGCAGCCTCAGCAGCAGCCTGCTGTCTGAGGGGTTCAAGAGAAGGGCAGTCTAACTGGTCCTTCCCCAGGTCTTCCCTTGAGGGTCCCCCTGAACCCAAGAATTCAACTTGATCAAGTTTAAACTCTCTAGGCTCAGTTTCCCTCAATTCCTGTAGGTCAGCCTCCTCTGAGACTTGATCCACAACCTGGGGCAAGGGGGAAGGCACAGCCTTAACCCTACTGCTCTTTTTCTTGGAAGGTGTCTGGTCCATTGTTCCAGGATCCAGCACCTGTTCAGTGGGGCATTTCCTGACCTGTGACCTGGTCACAGCAAACACATGTGCTGGCAAGCCTAACATTTCCATGTGAGTCCTCTGCTCCACTTCTGACCATTGTGATGACTCCAAATCATTGCCCAACAAACAATCCACTGGGAGGTCTGAACTAACTACAACCTTCTTTTGGCCAGTTACCCCTCCCCAGGAGAAAGCTACAATTGCCATACTGTGATTGGTTAGTGACATTGCTTGCATTGGTCACCAGGAATTCTGTACCTGGCATGATCTGTCCAGGGTCCACAAAGTTAGGTGTCACCACTGTGACACTGGCACAAGTGTCCCTATAGGCCTGAGCCATTTTTCCATTAATGAAAGGTGTCTGTCTGTATTTGCCCAAAGTATTGGGACTTATATCAGGGGACATATCCACATCCCCTGTACAAACAAGGACAGCCTGAGTGAGGGTGCCAACTAAGTTGTCACTCCCCTCAGAACCCAGGGTTAACCCTACTAAACCCTTGGGAGGTGCACTACCACTGCTGACTGTACTAGGGGGCACAGGTGCCTTAGGGGCTGCAGTGGCAGGAGTCTGCCCTCCTCCTTTCTTGGTGCACTCACTAAACCAGTGATTTTTACTTTTGCAGTATTGGCACCACCTTTTAGATTGGCCCTCTTTCTTCTTTTGGGGAGCCTGACCCCCACCCTCTTTGGGTTGTTGGGGGCCTGTCGAAGACTTCTGGTCATTTTGTTCCCCCTTAGAATCTTTACCCTTCTGGTCTGCTTTCTTCTGACCACCTTGATTCTGGCCCTGGTTCTGTTTAACTCTTGTTCTGACCCATCTGTCTGCCTTCTTTCCCAATTCTTGGGGAGAGGTCAGATCTGAGTCAACAAGATGCTGATGCAACAACTGGTTCTGACAATTGTTTAAAATTTGTTCTCTCATCATCAAATTGTACAATCCTTTATAATCAGTAACCTTACTGCCCAGCAACCAGCCCTCAAAAGCCTTAGTGGCACAATCTACAAAGTCAGACCAATCTTGAGACTGAGTTTTCTGGGTATCCCTGAACAGCACTCTGTACTGCTCAGTGGTTAGGCCAAACCCTTCAACCAGTGTGTTTTTCAAGACTTGGTAATTGTTAGCATCCTCCACTCTTGTAGTGAGGAGCTTATCTCTACCTTTGCCTTCAAAGGAGAGCCACAAGATAGCTGCCCACTGACTCTGGGGAACACCCTGCACAGTGCAGGCCCTCTCCAGAGCAGTAATCCATTTGTGGATGTCATCCCCTTGTTTAAAGGGGGGCACTATCTTACCTAGGTGTTTTGTATCAAAACTCCTTTCCCTATTGCTAGGTACAATGCTGCCACCAGTGGGGACTACCCCACTTAACTGTTGCTCTCTAGCAAAGGCAAGCCTCTCTTTGGCCAGGGCAAGTTCTTCCCTTTCAATCCTCAGATTGGCTGCCCTTTCTTTAGCTTCATACACTCTCCTCTGAGGAGATGGCATCCCCTTCTGAGAGGAGTGTTGAGAGCCATTGGTTTGAAGGGATCTGCCAGAGCCTCTGGATAGAGACCTGGCTCGTCCATTTCCAATGTTAAGCTGACCTGAGAGTGGTCCCAGGGGTCCCCCAGTACTCATCTCATGTCTGCTTAAGTTGGACCTGGTTAGTCTGCTGACTTCTACCTGTCCCTTGTCTGCCTCATCCCCAGAGGGCTCCTCATCCTCCTCCCCCTCTTCAGTCTCAGCTGAGAGATGGATTAGGTCAGGGTCTCCTCTGGTTCCCTCAAGGGGAGGCATACCTCCATCTGGATTAGAAGAGCTAAGAAGTTTCTCAGCTTTTCTGGCATCATAAGTCTCTAAGAGACCAATCAGAAAGGAAGTTGTGGGGTTAGACCCCTGCTTAATCTTCCTAGAGGTACACACTTGTCGTAACTCATGGAAGCTAAGCACAGTATATCTGGAAGGGAGGACCTGTGGAGGGTCCACTGACACAAGGGGAGACTCAGAGTTTCCTCCTTTGTCTGACATACTGTTTCTAGTGTGGTGTAAGTGATGCACCTACCTACACTATGTGTTTGCCTACTGATCCCTTGCTAAGAGTTGCAGCCAAGGTGTGCTAAGCCTTGAGGAGCTGCAACAGCTGGTTCAGTAGAACTCAGAGTATTCTAAGCTTAGTTATATGTACCTGAAGTACTTATGTGATCTTTCAACAAGATATTCTTAGGATACGTGTGGTAAAACAACAGCAAGCTCAAATCCCAACCGCTGCTCACCAATGTGAGAAGGTGGCCTGATATGCAGTGCTCACTATTCTAGTGAACACTATGTATCAGTCCAGCAACCCTTATTGATGATTGGTTGTAAGTCAACCTTATAGACCAGCTATCCTAGTAGCGTGGATACGAGCAGTCTAAGGCTAAAGACTCGAGAGGGCGTGTTAAGCCAGCTGTTTACCACACATATACCCCTTGAACACCAAGTGAAAGGACACCACACAAGTGTTATGAAAATAAACAAGATATTTATTAAGAATCACAACAGCCCTGTACTCTTTATGAGGACAGGGTACTAAGCACAAAACAAAACTCTTACGAAAATACTTAAGTTAGCACAGTATACACAAATGCCCGAGGGGCACGGAAAACCATATACTCTGAAAGTGGAATGCGAAATTACTAGCAGGTAAGTACAGTACTAATAGGCTTTGGAATCGCTAGATCTTGACTATGGAATCTTCAGATTACTTCTAGGAGACCCAGGGGACTCGGGTGCAGAGTGTGCACTCTCACGCGTGATGCGGGACAAAGTCTATGGTAGCTAGTAAAGGCAAAGTTAGTGTTCTCGGGCGAACCCGACCTGGTAGGAGGAAAACGAAAGTGGATTCTGACCCTTGGATAGTGAGGCTATGCTGGGGCACCGAAATGCTGAAGTTACCTAGCCCAGGGGCTGCAGCTGCATAGGTCTCAAAAGACGTCGGGAATCCTCGTAGACGGACCAGGAGCCTGGAAGAAAGAAGTTGCTGGCAGGCGACCAGTGAAGAAAGTTCGATGGATCCAAGCCTGGATCGAAGGAAGATGACACCTGAAAGCAGAGGGGACCAAGTTCGAGACTACTAGCCAGTAGTCAGGTGGCACCAGGAGGGCACCGGATGGTAGTCACCTCGACTAGGTGAGTGGGTGACGCTGTGCTCGCAGATCTCACGGACCAGGAGGCGTTGTCGGCGACCAGGATGGAGGAGCGAGCTGTCCCACGAAGATTGAAGCTGTCGGCGTCGCTGGACCCAGGATTGGGCAACAAAGCCTTGGCAAATTCAAGCCCACGCGGTGGGCCTAAAATGGCGTCTGGAGTGGACCAGGAGGGTCCGGGGTGCCTCTCTTGAAGAAGGAAGCCAGGGCCAGTCTGGAGCAACCAGACCAGCAGCAGTGATGTCGTCGGGCGTCGTGTAGAAGGCCACAAGCCAGCCGGCTAGTAGCCACACAGCTCGGTGAGCACGCAAAAGCAGAAGGGCCCCACGCAGATCGTGGAGATGCTGGAGGGCTGATCTTCGGTGCTGGAGCTGCTCAGGGTTGGGGCTTCTCGGACCCCAAAGCACTCACCAGTGGAAGACTCGGTGGGCTTGTTGCAAAGAAGTCGTGCAGTCTTGGCGATCGTCGGTCCCTCGAGGTCTCGTCGCACTCACAGTTCTCAGCTTTGCTGTAGAGGTGAGTAGAGGTCAGAGGTGCCAGGGAAGCCGGGTCTCGTCGAGCTGGGTCGTCGGATTCGTGAAGAAGGACTTGCAGCAGACCGCAGTGTTCTTAGGATGGTGCCCGCTTGATGCAGGGTGACTACTCCTTAGCCACAAGGGAGAATCTTGAAGAAGAAATCTTGATGTCCTTTCGCAGAAAGTCGTGTCTTGATTCCAAAGATGATCTAATTTGAACAGGGGGCCCGCTCCCATCTTTATACTAAAAAAGGGGGCTGACCCGGTGACTAGGTCCTGCCTATGGGTGGGACTAGGAAGGGGGTGGTTACACCCCTCTGCCATGCCGGACTTCCCCAGGCCAGGGGCTGGTGTGCCCCTGGAACTGGTTCAGACTGGCCTATGCGTAGTGAGCACCGGGGTGCCACTCAGCAGTCACCTTCCTGAAAAGCCCTGCCTACCCAGGATACACAAAACTATGTCTGGGATGGTGCTAGCACCGCCCCGGACAGGAAACCCTTTGTCCAAGCCTCCCTCGCTGGAAGGACTCCCAGCAGCAGGAGGTCAGACTCGTGTCTGTGGTGGCAGCATCCATTTTGTGGAGCTGAGGCTTTAGTTAACTTTAACCGGGGTTCACAGTTACATACATGTAGTGTCCCTCTAGAAGGGTGGAATGCTAACCCCGTCGCCAGAATTGGCGAGGGGTTAGTATTACAATTCGTATGACACCTTACTCGACATGTTTTGATAAAGCAATACCAAAGATAGCATTTAACCGCGAGGATTATAATGCACTTAAGAGTATATGGTATGCGATATCATGGAACAGCTATTAGGACTTGGTTCCGCAAGCTGCAGACAGGCTCAGCTCATGCCAGAGCACCATCTCACACGATTCCAAGCACTCTGCCTTCAGGATTGTCAAGGCCTGCCATAGGAGTGACTGATAGGAATCTGTGTGTCCATTTTAGGGTTAGATATAGGTATACTATATCTACAGCAAAGGGTGATTACACGACTTTGCCCCAGCTGTCATGCAGCCAGTTGTGTCAAATTTAGGAGGCCAGCCAGGGGTGGCATAATACATGCTGCAGCCCCTGGCAGCCCTGGGTACACCTATGCCCTGAGTTACAGGGTCTGATAAGGTGGCCCAGTACCAATTGGTAAATGCACCTAGGGTACATGTTGTAATTTAGAGAGAGAACAGCCAGGCTGTGGGTCTGATTGGCAAACCCACAGCCCGAGAAAGTCGTAAACCAGTGAAACAAAAGCAAAAAATCTGGGTGATCATAGGATTGCAGACCCTACTCTCCTACAGTGGATATAGGCTGCATTATCTGTCTTTAAATTCTCTCTTAAGTGTCTATGCAGTTCTGCATGTTTTGACAGCTTAAGAGATTATTTTTGATTGCTCCGGGGTCCGCGCACATGGGCGGGACTATTCACTAGATTATGACTATACACAGAGATCCCCTACTACAGAAATATGGTTACAGTCATGAAATTTATAGAGTGCACTTTCACCCGAAGGTATCATGGCGCTAATACTCCGGGGAGAGCAGACATTATGTGTCAGAGCCAAACACTTTACTAATTAGTCAAGTTTTAAGTGAGCAGGGCTGGCGCATTGTCATTCGGAAGGGGCTAATCAGCCTCAATCGGAATGACAATGGGCCTGCCTGCAGACTGTGAGAGCTCAGGGGGGCTGTTGCAGCCTCTGGAGTTCACAGAGAAGTGCGAGCAGCCCCTGGAATCTAATGGAAAAAAAATTGATCGTTTTTAAGGAGGACTATTCTTGCCGTCCCGGGATGCTTTTTTGAGAGTAAGAAGTAGGGGAACAGACTGGAATAGTTTTTTGAAGTAGGGGCACGCCGTGCCCTTCCGTCCCCACCCACTTCTACCAATGTCTACGAGTAGTGTGTTACGCACACCCTGTTGAGCAAGTTACTTACCTTCGGTAACAATATATCTGTAAGAAACAGTAGTTAGTATTAGATTCCTTACCTTAGAATATCCCCAGGCATCAGAATGGATCCGGAAATTTTTGCGTAGCAATACCCCTGCGCCTCGTTAGGCGTCGTCTCTGGCTCCGCGTCCGTCGTCGGCGTCGTCTGCGCCGGAATGACGTCGGAGTACTTAGACGCCGCCCATGCGCGCGGAAGTCAGTTCTTAGCCATAGCTTTTCCGCGCCAGATACGCAGAGCCATGCTAGAACCAACACTGGTGCCAAGAAACTAGGGCCCTGAAAGGGGAATAACCTTAACCCTAGGTATCAGTTCGCAGAACGGGGAGGATGGGTGGGGCGGTAAGGAATCTAATACTAACTACTGTTTCTTACAGATATATCGTTACCGAAGGTAAGTAACTTGTTCATCTGAAAGAAACACGTTAGTATTAGATTCCTTACCTTAGAATAGATACCCCAGCAATACCAACCCCGGTGGTGGTTCTGCGAACCAATACTCACACCAGGAAGTCCTGGAGGACGGAATGGCCAAAGAAGTCATCCCTACGGACCTGACTGTCCAGGCAGTAGTGCCTCGCAAAGGTGTGCAGCGAGGCCCACGTAGCCGCCTGGCAAATGTCCTGCAGGGGGACTCCCCGGCCCAGGGCAGTAGTAGCCGCCGTGGCCCGAGTGGAATGGGCCCTCAGCCCAACTGGAGGCTCCTTTCTAGCCAAGGAGTAGCACGCCTTGATGCATAAGACGACCCACCGAGAGATGGTCCGTTTATGCACCGCCCGTCCCTTCTTCGCACCCACGTAGCCAACAAAGAGTTGGTCGTCCACCCGGAACTGGCGTGTGCGCACATTTTGGGTCCAGACGATGGAGCCGCTCTTCATCCTTTGAGGGATGCGGAGGCGGGAAGAAGGAGGGTAAGGTGATGGACTGCCCGATGTGGAAAGCAGAGACTACCTTGGGCAGGAAAGATGGTTTGGTACGCAACACCACTTTGTCCGGATGCACAGACAGGAAGGGCGGTTTGCAAGATAGAGCCTGGAGCTCACTCACCCTTCTGGCAGAGGTGATGGCAACCAGGAAAGCTGTCTTTAAGGTGAGAAGACGGAGAGGACAAGAGTGAAGTGGCTCAAAGGGAGCGCACATCAGGAAAGTAAGAACTAGGTTCAAGTCCCACTGAAGCATCACAAAAGGGACAGGTGGAAACATGTGAGTGATGCCCTTCAGAAAACGAGTTACTATAGGGGACTTGAACAAAGAAGGTTGATCAGGCAGCCTTAGGAAGGCCGAAAGGGCAGAAAGGTAGCCCTTGAGAGTGCCCAGAGCAGAGCCGTGCTGGGCAAGAGAAAGAAGGAAGAGAAGGACTTCAGAAAGAGGGGCAGAAAGGGGATCCACCGCCTTTGCTGTGCACCATGCCACAAACTTGTTCCACCGGCAGGCGTATACCGACTTGGTGGAGGGACGCCTGGCTGCCAGAATAACATTACAAACTTCAGGAGGCAAGTCAAATGGCCTCAACTGCCGCCGCTCAATCTCCAAGCATGGAGGTGGAGACTGGACTGGTTCGGGTGGAGGACCGTCCCCTGCTGCTGCGACAGAAGGTCCTCCTGAAGAGGCAGACGGATCGGGGGACCGACTGACATGTTGAGTAGCTCAGGATACCAGAACCTTCGAGCCCAGTCCGGAGCCACAAGAATAACTTGGGCCCGGTCGCGCCTGATCAGGATTCAAGCAAGCCGGGCCGAAGAGGCTGAAATGCCAGAAACCGGTCCCCGGTAGCTTGTCTCCTTTCTGGTAAAGAATTGGCTTGGTAGTTTAGTCTGCCCTGTTCCCATGATGCACTGGGCCAGGGACAGACTGATTTGCATATAGCCAGGTTCTGAGCTGGGATGGGGCAGTGAGATAAATAACGGTGATGGATCAAGCCCTGATCTTTGGACTGGGTAAGAGTGGTCTGCTCAATTCAGACACTCTGTTCATCACCACCCCCTTTTGTAAATCGATTTTGGCCACTATAGGTGTGGCAGGGTATACTCAGACATGAGTCCCTTTCTCACTGCTCCATCAGGATTCAAGCAAGCCGGGCCGAAGAGGCTGAAATGCCAGAAACCGGTCCCCGGTAGCTTGTCTCCTTTCTGGTAAAGAATTGGCTTGGTAGTTTAGTCTGCCCTGTTCCCATGATGCACTGGGCCAGGGACAGACTGATTTGCATATAGCCAGGTTCTGAGCTGGGATGGGGCAGTGAGATAAATAACGGTGATGGATCAAGCCCTGATCTTTGGACTGGGTAAGAGTGGTCTGCTCAATTCAGACACTCTGTTCATCACCACCCCCTTTTGTAAATCGATTTTGGCCACTATAGGTGTGGCAGGGTATACTCAGACATGAGTCCCTTTCTCACTGCTCCATCAGGATTCAAGCAAGCCGGGCCGAAGAGGCTGAAATGCCAGAAACCGGTCCCCGGTAGCTTGTCTCGTTTCTGGTAAAGAATTGGCTTGGTAGTTTAGTCTGCCCTGTTCCCATGATGCACTGGGCCAGGGACAGACTGATTTGCATATAGCCAGGTTCTGAGCTGGGATGGGGCAGTGAGATAAATAACGGTGATGGATCAAGCCCTGATCTTTGGACTGGGTAAGAGTGGTCTGCTCAATTCAGACACTCTGTTCATCACCACCCCCTTTTGTAAATCGATTTTGGCCACTATAGGTGTGGCAGGGTATACTCAGACATGAGTCCCTTTCTCACTGCTCCATCAGGATTCAAGCAAGCCGGGCCGAAGAGGCTGAAATGCCAGAAACCGGTCCCCGGTAGCTTGTCTCCTTTCTGGTAAAGAATTGGCTTGGTAGTTTAGTCTGCCCTGTTCCCATGATGCACTGGGCCAGGGACAGACTGATTTGCATATAGCCAGGTTCTGAGCTGGGATGGGGCAGTGAGATAAATAACGGTGATGGATCAAGCCCTGATCTTTGGACTGGGTAAGAGTGGTCTGCTCAATTCAGACACTCTGTTCATCACCACCCCCTTTTGTAAATCGATTTTGGCCACTATAGGTGTGGCAGGGTATACTCAGACATGAGTCCCTTTCTCACTGCTCCATCAGGATTCAAGCAAGCCGGGCCGAAGAGGCTGAAATGCCAGAAACCGGTCCCCGGTAGCTTGTCTCCTTTCTGGTAAAGAATTGGCTTGGTAGTTTAGTCTGCCCTGTTCCCATGATGCACTGGGCCAGGGACAGACTGATTTGCATATAGCCAGGTTCTGAGCTGGGATGGGGCAGTGAGATAAATAACGGTGATGGATCAAGCCCTGATCTTTGGACTGGGTAAGAGTGGTCTGCTCAATTCAGACACTCTGTTCATCACCACCCCCTTTTGTAAATCGATTTTGGCCACTATAGGTGTGGCAGGGTATACTCAGACATGAGTCCCTTTCTCACTGCTCCATCAGGATTCAAGCAAGCCGGGCCGAAGAGGCTGAAATGCCAGAAACCGGTCCCCGGTAGCTTGTCTCCTTTCTGGTAAAGAATTGGCTTGGTAGTTTAGTCTGCCCTGTTCCCATGATGCACTGGGCCAGGGACAGACTGATTTGCATATAGCCAGGTTCTGAGCTGGGATGGGGCAGTGAGATAAATAACGGTGATGGATCAAGCCCTGATCTTTGGACTGGGTAAGAGTGGTCTGCTCAATTCAGACACTCTGTTCATCACCACCCCCTTTTGTAAATCGATTTTGGCCACTATAGGTGTGGCAGGGTATACTCAGACATGAGTCCCTTTCTCACTGCTCCATCAGGATTCAAGCAAGCCGGGCCGAAGAGGCTGAAATGCCAGAAACCGGTCCCCGGTAGCTTGTCTCCTTTCTGGTAAAGAATTGGCTTGGTAGTTTAGTCTGCCCTGTTCCCATGATGCACTGGGCCAGGGACAGACTGATTTGCATATAGCCAGGTTCTGAGCTGGGATGGGGCAGTGAGATAAATAACGGTGATGGATCAAGCCCTGATCTTTGGACTGGGTAAGAGTGGTCTGCTCAATTCAGACACTCTGTTCATCACCACCCCCTTTTGTAAATCGATTTTGGCCACTATAGGTGTGGCAGGGTATACTCAGACATGAGTCCCTTTCTCACTGCTCCATCAGGATTCAAGCAAGCCGGGCCGAAGAGGCTGAAATGCCAGAAACCGGTCCCCGGTAGCTTGTCTCCTTTCTGGTAAAGAATTGGCTTGGTAGTTTAGTCTGCCCTGTTCCCATGATGCACTGGGCCAGGGACAGACTGATTTGCATATAGCCAGGTTCTGAGCTGGGATGGGACAGTGAGATAAATAACGGTGATGGATCAAGCCCTGATCTTTGGACTGGGTAAGAGTGGTCTGCTCAATTCAGACACTCTGTTCATCACCACCCCCTTTTGTAAATCGATTTTGGCCACTATAGGTGTGGCAGGGTATACTCAGACATGAGTCCCTTTCTCACTGCTCCATCAGGATTCAAGCAAGCCGGGCCGAAGAGGCTGAAATGCCAGAAACCGGTCCCCGGTAGCTTGTCTCCTTTCTGGTAAAGAATTGGCTTGGTAGTTTAGTCTGCCCTGTTCCCATGATGCACTGGGCCAGGGACAGACTGATTTGCATATAGCCAGGTTCTGAGCTGGGATGGGGCAGTGAGATAAATAACGGTGATGGATCAAGCCCTGATCTTTGGACTGGGTAAGAGTGGTCTGCTCAATTCAGACACTCTGTTCATCACCACCCCCTTTTGTAAATCGATTTTGGCCACTATAGGTGTGGCAGGGTATACTCAGACATGAGTCCCTTTCTCACTGCTCCATCAGGATTCAAGCAAGCCGGGCCGAAGAGGCTGAAATGCCAGAAACCGGTCCCCGGTAGCTTGTCTCCTTTCTGGTAAAGAATTGGCTTGGTAGTTTAGTCTGCCCTGTTCCCATGATGCACTGGGCCAGGGACAGACTGATTTGCATATAGCCAGGTTCTGAGCTGGGATGGGGCAGTGAGATAAATAACGGTGATGGATCAAGCCCTGATCTTTGGACTGGGTAAGAGTGGTCTGCTCAATTCAGACACTCTGTTCATCACCACCCCCTTTTGTAAATCGATTTTGGCCACTATAGGTGTGGCAGGGTATACTCAGACATGAGTCCCTTTCTCACTGCTCCATCAGGATTCAAGCAAGCCGGGCCGAAGAGGCTGAAATGCCAGAAACCGGTCCCCGGTAGCTTGTCTCCTTTCTGGTAAAGAATTGGCTTGGTAGTTTAGTCTGCCCTGTTCCCATGATGCACTGGGCCAGGGACAGACTGATTTGCATATAGCCAGGTTCTGAGCTGGGATGGGGCAGTGAGATAAATAACGGTGATGGATCAAGCCCTGATCTTTGGACTGGGTAAGAGTGGTCTGCTCAATTCAGACACTCTGTTCATCACCACCCCCTTTTGTAAATCGAATTTGGCCACTATAGGTGTGGCAGGGTATACTCAGACATGAGTCCCTTTCTCACTGCTCCATCAGGATTCAAGCAAGCCGGGCCGAAGAGGCTGAAATGCCAGAAACCGGTCCCCGGTAGCTTGTCTCCTTTCTGGTAAAGAATTGGCTTGGTAGTTTAGTCTGCCCTGTTCCCATGATGCACTGGGCCAGGGACAGACTGATTTGCATATAGCCAGGTTCTGAGCTGGGATGGGGCAGTGAGATAAATAACGGTGATGGATCAAGCCCTGATCTTTGGACTGGGTAAGAGTGGTCTGCTCAATTCAGACACTCTGTTCATCACCACCCCCTTTTGTAAATCGATTTTGGCCACTATAGGTGTGGCAGGGTATACTCAGACATGAGTCCCTTTCTCACTGCTCCATCAGGATTCAAGCAAGCCGGGCCGAAGAGGCTGAAATGCCAGAAACCGGTCCCCGGTAGCTTGTCTCCTTTCTGGTAAAGAATTGGCTTGGTAGTTTAGTCTGCCCTGTTCCCATGATGCACTGGGCCAGGGACAGACTGATTTGCATATAGCCAGGTTCTGAGCTGGGATGGGGCAGTGAGATAAATAACGGTGATGGATCAAGCCCTGATCTTTGGACTGGGTAAGAGTGGTCTGCTCAATTCAGACACTCTGTTCATCACCACCCCCTTTTGTAAATCGATTTTGGCCACTATAGGTGTGGCAGGGTATACTCAGACATGAGTCCCTTTCTCACTGCTCCATCAGGATTCAAGCAAGCCGGGCCGAAGAGGCTGAAATGCCAGAAACCGGTCCCCGGTAGCTTGTCTCCTTTCTGGTAAAGAATTGGCTTGGTAGTTTAGTCTGCCCTGTTCCCATGATGCACTGGGCCAGGGACAGACTGATTTGCATATAGCCAGGTTCTGAGCTGGGATGGGGCAGTGAGATAAATAACGGTGATGGATCAAGCCCTGATCTTTGGACTGGGTAAGAGTGGTCTGCTCAATTCAGACACTCTGTTCATCACCACCCCCTTTTGTAAATCGATTTTGGCCACTATAGGTGTGGCAGGGTATACTCAGACATGAGTCCCTTTCTCACTGCTCCATCAGGATTCAAGCAAGCCGGGCCGAAGAGGCTGAAATGCCAGAAACCGGTCCCCGGTAGCTTGTCTCCTTTCTGGTAAAGAATTGGCTTGGTAGTTTAGTCTGCCCTGTTCCCATGATGCACTGGGCCAGGGACAGACTGATTTGCATATAGCCAGGTTCTGAGCTGGGATGGGACAGTGAGATAAATAACGGTGATGGATCAAGCCCTGATCTTTGGACTGGGTAAGAGTGGTCTGCTCAATTCAGACACTCTGTTCATCACCACCCCCTTTTGTAAATCGATTTTGGCCACTATAGGTGTGGCAGGGTATACTCAGACATGAGTCCCTTTCTCACTGCTCCATCAGGATTCAAGCAAGCCGGGCCGAAGAGGCTGAAATGCCAGAAACCGGTCCCCGGTAGCTTGTCTCCTTTCTGGTAAAGAATTGGCTTGGTAGTTTAGTCTGCCCTGTTCCCATGATGCACTGGGCCAGGGACAGACTGATTTGCATATAGCCAGGTTCTGAGCTGGGATGGGGCAGTGAGATAAATAACGGTGATGGATCAAGCCCTGATCTTTGGACTGGGTAAGAGTGGTCTGCTCAATTCAGACACTCTGTTCATCACCACCCCCTTTTGTAAATCGATTTTGGCCACTATAGGTGTGGCAGGGTATACTCAGACATGAGTCCCTTTCTCACTGCTCCATCAGGATTCAAGCAAGCCGGGCCGAAGAGGCTGAAATGCCAGAAACCGGTCCCCGGTAGCTTGTCTCCTTTCTGGTAAAGAATTGGCTTGGTAGTTTAGTCTGCCCTGTTCCCATGATGCACTGGGCCAGGGACAGACTGATTTGCATATAGCCAGGTTCTGAGCTGGGATGGGGCAGTGAGATAAATAACGGTGATGGATCAAGCCCTGATCTTTGGACTGGGTAAGAGTGGTCTGCTCAATTCAGACACTCTGTTCATCACCACCCCCTTTTGTAAATCGATTTTGGCCACTATAGGTGTGGCAGGGTATACTCAGACATGAGTCCCTTTCTCACTGCTCCATCAGGATTCAAGCAAGCCGGGCCGAAGAGGCTGAAATGCCAGAAACCGGTCCCCGGTAGCTTGTCTCCTTTCTGGTAAAGAATTGGCTTGGTAGTTTAGTCTGCCCTGTTCCCATGATGCACTGGGCCAGGGACAGACTGATTTGCATATAGCCAGGTTCTGAGCTGTGATGGGGCAGTGAGATAAATAACGGTGATGGATCAAGCCCTGATCTTTGGACTGGGTAAGAGTGGTCTGCTCAATTCAGACACTCTGTTCATCACCACCCCCTTTTGTAAATCGATTTTGGCCACTATAGGTGTGGCAGGGTATACTCAGACATGAGTCCCTTTCTCACTGCTCCATCAGGATTCAAGCAAGCCGGGCCGAAGAGGCTGAAATGCCAGAAACCGGTCCCCGGTAGCTTGTCTCCTTTCTGGTAAAGAATTGGCTTGGTAGTTTAGTCTGCCCTGTTCCCATGATGCACTGGGCCAGGGACAGACTGATTTGCATATAGCCAGGTTCTGAGCTGGGATGGGGCAGTGAGATAAATAACGGTGATGGATCAAGCCCTGATCTTTGGACTGGGTAAGAGTGGTCTGCTCAATTCAGACACTCTGTTCATCACCACCCCCTTTTGTAAATCGATTTTGGCCACTATAGGTGTGGCAGGGTATACTCAGACATGAGTCCCTTTCTCACTGCTCCATCAGGATTCAAGCAAGCCGGGCCGAAGAGGCTGAAATGCCAGAAACCGGTCCCCGGTAGCTTGTCTCCTTTCTGGTAAAGAATTGGCTTGGTAGTTTAGTCTGCCCTGTTCCCATGATGCACTGGGCCAGGGACAGACTGATTTGCATATAGCCAGGTTCTGAGCTGGGATGGGGCAGTGAGATAAATAACGGTGATGGATCAAGCCCTGATCTTTGGACTGGGTAAGAGTGGTCTGCTCAATTCAGACACTCTGTTCATCACCACCCCCTTTTGTAAATCGATTTTGGCCACTATAGGTGTGGCAGGGTATACTCAGACATGAGTCCCTTTCTCACTGCTCCATCAGGATTCAAGCAAGCCGGGCCGAAGAGGCTGAAATGCCAGAAACCGGTCCCCGGTAGCTTGTCTCCTTTCTGGTAAAGAATTGGCTTGGTAGTTTAGTCTGCCCTGTTCCCATGATGCACTGGGCCAGGGACAGACTGATTTGCATATAGCCAGGTTCAGAGCTGGGATGGGGCAGTGAGATAAATAACGGTGATGGATCAAGCCCTGATCTTTGGACTGGGTAAGAGTGGTCTGCTCAATTCAGACACTCTGTTCATCACCACCCCCTTTTGTAAATCGACAAGGATGACCTGGGCCCGGTCGCGCCTGATCTTCTTCAGCACTCTGGGCAGAAGTGGTAAAGGCGGAAAGGCGTATAACAGACCGCAACTCCACACGTGACAAAATGCGTCGCCGAGCGAGTGCCGCCTTGGAAATTCCAACGCGCAGAACTGATGACATTGCGCATTCACTTCAGTGGCGAATAGATCTAACCAAGGCTCTCCCCACTGCAGGAAGATGCCTTGCGCCACGTCCAAGTTCAGACGCCATTCGTGATCCATCGAGCACCGTCGGCTGAGTTCGTCCGCCCTGGCGTTGAGAGAACCCGCCAGGTGGTGAACCACCAGGGTCACGCCCTGATTTTCCAGCCACTGCCAGAGCCGCAGAGCCTCTTGACAGAGGGCCCAGGACCCCACACCGCCCTGTTTGTTGCAGTACCACATGGCGGTGGTGTTGTCCGTGAACAGGGCCGTTTCTGCCATTAGGCAAGACTAGGCGACTGCCTAGGGCGGCAAAAGGGGGGGGGCGGCAATAAACATGAGTTTGAGATCGCCTGTCACATTCTTGCAACAGCTTAGGATTGCAGTGGAGAAGATTTGTGTTGCTGTTGTTTATCTTTAGAGGCTCAGAAATTATGGGCAGGCTCATCTCTGACACTCGGAATAAACACTGCTATTTGGGGTGGGGGGTCAGCTCCAGTGGAGGGAATTTGAAAAAAATGACAGTGTTCCCAGGAGGTAACTTAAGGTGCCGTTTCAAGACAGCGTTGGATTCGAAGAAGAGAATGGCTTCAAATTCTGTTTGCAGGGCCCTAGGTAGGTGCCAACTCAACCTAGTACTACGCGTTCTGCTTCAATTAAGATGTACCACATCGGCTAAGGAGCTGTGGCCTTCTTTAATAAACACCCAGCGCCTCGACAACCTCCCTACTAACCTCTGCATACAATATTAATGAGACCAGGCACATGTTGGCTCAGCAGCAGTTGTGTAATAAGCGGCGACTTATGGTAAGAGCAAAATTAAATCCCTGGTCAATAAAATAACAAAAATGCTAAAGGAGATACAAGTCTGTATGAGTTATTATACATATTCCAAAAGATCTGCAATTATAACAAGGATCTGGCTATCATATACCCATGGGCATATATAATTTTCCAGAATCGTGCTATGCTGTCCAAATTAGAGCCCCAATGTCCAGTTACTGCCTCAATACCAGGCACAGCATCACATGAAAAGGCACAACTATGTATGAAAGGCACAGCAATCAGGAACAGCATCAATGGTAGCAGTGCAGGTTTCAATCATCTTTATAGACTTCTGATATAAGAGCTCAGGGAGATTCTTCACTGGGAAAATCTTGAATGATATGGGGTCAAATTTTACACTGATTGGCTCAATAGCCATTGGTGTGCCAAGCCAGTGCAGCCTGACGCTCCCCAGGCATGTAAATGTAATGTAAATGTAAATTGATACTTGTATAGCACACTACTCACCTGCAAGGGTCTCAGGGCGCTTGTACGAATACCACTGTGGAACCCGTCCTGGCTTTCCCTGTGAGGCGTCCACTCCTGGGCACCCCCAGGGTGGAGGCCAGGCATCCTTAGCGTTGTGGGGGCCGTTGTGGAGATTAAGCAAGCTATTGCCCAGAGTTGCAGAGTGGGACTCCATGATTGAAATAGGCAACGAGGCGAGAATTATCAGGTCTGTGGAATTTTGAGCCCAATACCCGCTGAGGCAAGGAATTGAACCCTGGTCCCGGGCTAGATCTCTGCATCAGGTTCTGCCGCTCTAACCATTGAGCCACACTTCTCCACTGTCCGCATGGACCCCATGTATTCAAAATGTGCAGTGGATACACTGTGTATGTCAATTGGTGCACCCAATATGAATTGGGTGTATTCCCTTATGTTAACAAGTACATCTAGTATGCCATTGCCAGAATTATGCCAATAATTACTTCACATATGCCATTGCCAGAAATGTATCATTTCCACTCACAAACACACATGCTCACATGTTCACACAGACACACATTCTCTCTCTGTCTCTCACACATACACACAATCACACACACACACAAACCGACACACATGCACTCACTGTCTCTCTCACACATAGACAGTTTTTTCCAACTTTCCTGGCTTAAGCTGCCAGTATCAATCCACTACAGCTCCTCAGCTGCTGTTGCATGGACCCCCAGGCAGCATGTAGTTACTTCCAGGCTCAGGCTCTGAGGCAGGTAACTGAAAGCTAACATCTGTCTGTCTTCACTGTGCAGAATTCAGTTTTTCACTTCTAGATTTTTCTCTGTACCCTCTCACATCATGTCACAGGATCGAGTGAGGTCAGAGAGGCTCCTGAGCTCACCCTTTGATGAGATGGAAGATGATGAGATGACAGCCTGGTATAGGGATGGGCCAGTCACCAAAGCCTGTCTACTCTGCAGCAAAACAAGCAGAGTTGTCACTGTAACTGGCAGTTGAAGTTCTCAAAGAGTGCTAAACGATTTTGTTGGAGAGAAAGAATGAAAGTGTATAGAGAGTGAGAAACTGCAGAGGCCTGGTTGACAAGGGGAGAGAGTGATGGTAGTAAAAGGGAGGGGGCAGCATTTTTCAATCCTCGCCTAGGGCGGCAAAACACCTAGAAACGGCCTTGTCCGTGAACACCTGCACCACACTCCCCCGGACAGAGGAGAGGAATGCCTTCAGTGCTAGACGAATCACCCTCAGCTCCAGAAGGTTGATATGGAGCTGGGACTCCGCCGGAGACCAGAGGCCTCTGAGGGGACGCGTCCGTCACAACCACGTGCTCCGGTTGGGGAAGGGAGAGGGATCTGCCGTTGACCCAAACGCGGTCCGTGAGCCACCACTGCAACTGTCTCGCAGTGCCCTCCGAGATCAGGACATGGTCGGACAGGTTACTCTGATGCTGGGCCCACTGAAACTTCAGGTCCCACTGCAGAGCCCGCATCCGCCACCGGGCGTGATGCACCAGAAGGATGCAGGAAGCCATCAGCCCCAGGAGCCGCAGCGTCAACCTGACCGAAACCCAGGATAACGGCTGGAAGATGGGAATCAAAGCCTGAATATCCTGCTCGGGAGGAAAAACCCGAAACTGCGCCGAGTCCAGAACAGCTCCTATGAAGAGGAGCTTTCGGGAGGGGCACAGGTGTGATTTCGGCACGTTGATGGAAAACCCTAGCAGGTGCAGGAGATCCGCCGTAATCTGGAGGTGGTTGACGACTGTTTGGGGTGAGCCCGCCTTCAACAACCAGTCGTCGAGGTAGGGGAAGACTGAAACCCCTAACCTGCGCAGATGAGCTGCGACCACTGCCATCACTTTCGTGAACACCCGTGGGGCGCTTGTAAGGCCAAAGGGGAGCACGGTGAACTGAAAATGCTCGAGGCCTACCGTGAACCGCAGGTAACGTCGGTGGGCCGGCAGGACGGGGATGTGAAAGTAGGCGTCCTGCAAATCCAACGCCACCATCCAGTCTTGCGGGTCTAGGGCAGCCAAGACTTGAGCTAAAGTCAACATCTTGAACTTCTCCTTCCGGAGGAAGCCGTTGACGCTCCGTAGGTCCAAGATAGGGCGTAGGCCCCCTTTGCCCTTCTTGGGTACCAGAAAGTAGTGGGAGTAACATCCACACCCTACTTCTGGCCCAGGAACGCGCTCAATGGCCCCCTTGGCCAAGAGGGCCGTAACGTCCTCCTGCAGAAGTTGCAAGTGCTCCCCCGACACGCGGTGGTACTGCGGTGGCATGGCTGGAGGGGTCGACTTGAAGGGGAGGGAGTAGCCCCTTCGGACGATTTACAGCACCCACCTGTCCGATGTGACTTTGCGCCAGTGGAAGAGGTGATGGCGGACCCTGCCCCCCACTGGCGTTACATGGGCCTGAAAACTCAGACTAGGAAGGTTTGGAGGCGGGTACTGCGTGAACGGGTTGCGGACTGGCCTCGCCTTGGACCCCGACCGCCTCCCCGGCGGTTCCCACGGTGCCACCGTGCTGGACATTCTGCTGCGGAGTGTGGCTGACGGTCCGTGTGGGGGCGCCCCTTCCTTGGCCACGAAAGAAGCGAAAGGCACCCATTTGCTGGCGCGGGCCGAGAGGCTCAAGGACTTGGCCGTAGCCCTGGAGTCCTTAAAGCGCTCAAGCGCGTGGTCTGCCTGGTCGCCAAACAGGCGAAGGCCATCAAACGGCATGTCCAGAAGCGTGGCTTGGACATCGGCCGAAAAATTGGCGCACAGTAGCCAGGCGTGGCGTCTGACCGCCACAGTCGTGGCCATCGCTCTGCCTAGCGTATCGGTGGTATCCAGTCCGCACCGGATAGAGTACCGTGCCGCATCTCGACCCTCCGCTAGGGCTTGGGCGAGTTTAGTCCTGACCTCCTCAGGGCATTGTGGCAGCACGTCCGCAACCGTGTCCCACAGGGTGTGGGTGTAGCGGCCCAAGAGGCATGCAGTGTTGACTGACCGCAGTCCCAGACTAAGGGACGAGAACACCTTCTCGCCAAATTGTTCAAACCTCTTGGATTCCCTGTCGGGAGGGGCCGACGGGAACGCGGTCTGGGAGTTAGAGGCCTGGATAACCAGGCTCTCGGGGGTGGGATGGGTCGACAGGAAGCTCGGGTCACCCGGAGCCGGGCGGTAGCGTCTGGCCATGTTCCTGTCCACAGGCTGTCCTGAGGCGGGCTTGGACCATGTGCCCAGCAGAACGTCACATAAGGCCTCATTGAACGGCAGCAGAGGCTCGACCGAGCTTGACTGCGGTTTGAGGACCTCGGTGAGGAGATTAGTCCTCACGGCCGCTGAGGGGAGCGTAAGGTTTAAGGCCTTAGCCGCCCGCATCAGAACTATGCTATAGGCTGCCCCCTCCTCCGTAGCCACGGTTGGAGGGGATACAAAACCAGTGTCCGGAGAGAGATCCAGGCCGCTGGCTTCCCCAAGCTCCTCTGTCCAGTCCCCTTGGTCCTGACATTCCTGTGTCAGAGGGTCCTCAGACCCCTCCCAGTCCTCTTCGTCACCGAATGCCTGGTTGCCAGGATCAACAATTGGGGCCCGTTCATTAAAGTAGAATGTACCCAAAGGCGTCTCGTACGGCGCCCAACGGGGCCGTGTCGACGGCTGAACGGGATTGACAGACGAACTGGGGCCGGCGTCGGCCGAAGTCGGCGCCGGTGGTGGCACCTTTGGGGGCGGCGCCGGTGAGGTCGTAAGGTCGACCGGCATCGACCCGGATCCGGAGCCGGATCCGGCCGGGGCCTGCGGCGCCGGGACCGAAGTCGCCGGCGGCGCCGAGGCCGAAGCCGTCTGCGGCGTCGGTGCCAAAGCACGCGACCCGCTAGGCCCTGAAGCCGGACCCACTGGGCCCGAAGGCGCCGTGGGGTCCGGTGGAGAAGAGAGCGACCTCATGGCCATGAGGTACCGCTCGATCTCCTCCGGCGTCGCACCCTGTTCAGGGACCCGAAGGTATGGGGCAGGATGCGACGCTAGCGACTGCTGCGGAGCTGCGTGGGTGGTGCCACCCAAAACCCCGGCAGCGTCGGGCGAGCCTCGGGGGCGGTCGGAGGAGCGATGACGCCGCTCCGACCTCTCATGCCTCTTACCTGAGGAGGAACCAGAAGACCGATGCCGACTTCCGCAGCTGTGAGGGCTCCGTCCCCGCGACCGATCCCTCGACCTCCCATGGGACCGAGACCTCGAATGGCGCGGGCCAATTGCCGGAGCTCGAGCCGCTTGGGGGACCGCTCCCGCCTAGCCTTCGACGTCAGAGCTCGACAGTCGGAGCAGGAACGGTCGTCGTGGTCGAGGCCTAGGCACTGCAGACACCGGCAATGGAGGTCGGTACTCGGCATCAGTCGACTACACTTCGAGCAGGGTTTGAACCCGGGCATCCCTACTGGCACCTGAAGAGTCAAGAGCGACTCGAAGAAGATCAAAAAAGATCAAAAAGGTTTGAGTCAAAAAGTGACTAAGGGGTAGAGCTTCTCCGGATCTGCGCTAGCTGGTGCGGAAAAAAGAAGAACTGACGTCAGCGCGAATGGGCGGCGTCTAAGTACTCCAACGTCATTCCGGTGCAGACGACGCCGACGACGGACGCGGAGCCAGAGACGACGCCTAACGACGCGCAGGGGTGTTGCTACGCAAAAATTTCCGGATCCAGTCTGACGCCTGGGGATATTCTAAGGTAAGGAATCTAATACTAACATGTTTCTTTCAGATTAATAATGCAGATGTCCTTATCTTGGAATAATTATTAACAATTATACCCTATCCGACTGGCCAATTTATAGTCTACAGTATTGTGGCCGTGACTATGTAGCAATAATGATGTGGGTCAAGTGCACCACAGTTACATTTTGTGCTGTACAAGCTTCTCACTATTCAGCCGAGGGGCGACAAAAGCTGTTTCATCGTGTACCGAGTGACAATGACATGGGTAAAACTAAAAACCGAGTGAGATGTGTCAAAAAGTCTTAAGTGAGGAATTGACGGATGCAGAATAGGTGCGAGCACTGTCATTTCCTACTAGTGCTTTCAGGAATCTGAGGCTCAAGTACAACACAATATATCGCACCATTCTTATATATTGTCCCAAACATACTTCTATATTGCACCAAACATTCTTATATATTGCACCAAATATACTTCTATATTGCACCAAACATACTTCTATATTGCAGCAAACATTCGTCTATATTGCACCAAACATACTTATATATTGCACCAAACATTCTAATATATTGCACCAAACATACTAATATATTGCCCTAAACATACTTCTATATTGTATCAAACATACTTATATATTGCATAAAACAAACATATATTGCACCAAACATACGTATACATTGCACCACATATACTTATACCTTGCACCACACATACTTACACATTTTGCCCCACTCATACTTACACATTGCACCACACAAACTTCTATATTGCACCAAACATATTGATATATTGCATAAAACAAACATATATTGCATCAAACCTACTTCTATATTACATCAAACATACTTAATGCCACAACAATAGCATAAAATGAACCCCGGGGTGCCTAGTGTCCAACGTGGAATACTAGTGAAGCAAATCTTCTACACTTGCTACAGACCTGCCTTATTACGCATCGTTGCTGAAAAACGATCTCTGACAGAATCTGACACTCTTAAACAAGATTAACAAGTGCGAACCCAAAGTCTATTCCACTTAATCTCCAGGGGGCATATGTATGAAACGGTTTTTATTCGCAAGCGCTGGGATTCGCAAAAAAACGTTTGTGAGTAAAAAAAAATAAAAAAATCGCAAAACACGATGTATGAGACATTTTTGCATCGCATTATTAACGAATCTAATTTTGCGATTCTCAGTTTTGCGTAAGCATTTAAGGAATAGCAAATTGCGATTCCTTAAATACTATGTAACAAGCACCCAAGTTGTGTGATTTCTCCTTAAGAAATCGCAAATTCCCACCAACTTCAAGTTGGTGGTAATTTGCGATTTCTTTGAAAAATGCACTTTTTGGCATTTTTCAAAGTGCCATGTGGCACACATACATGCCCTTAGGGCATGTATGTGCGCCATATGCGCACACATGCTCATTTCAGGGGTGCATCAGGGTGTCCTTATGACACCCTTGCACCCTTGAAATTATTCTCAATTTGCGATTGTCAAATTGCGAATCACAAATTGAGAATGACTTCCAATTCATTCCTATGGGCCTCCTGGCCCTTAGGAATGAATGGGAAGGTATTCCTTAATTGCGATTTTGCAATTTGCTAATCGCAATTAAAAAATACAAAGAAATCGCAAAATATTTGCGAAATTTAAATACATCCCGTTTTGCGATTCTCAAATAGCGATTCTCAAAAAATCGCTATTTGAGAATCGCAGTAACGGATTTTGATGCATATGCCCCCAGATCGCTACAATAGAAAATGGTGTGCCGGTTTATCGACTTTGTGTTCTTGCTGGCTAAAAGATGTAGTGTCAAACATTGTAACTCTCCAACTAATATCGGCAGGGCAAACCTAGAGGGGGGAGAAGGGGAACAAGAAACCTGGGATGCAATATTGTTTGCCTTGACAATGAAAGAAAGATAAGGTTAGACATCCATGAACTCTAACTCAAGCTTGCCCAACGGCATTAGAGCATAATAACGGCGGGTTTTTAATCACCAAATCTATATCACAGTCAGGCACAGGGCTTTAAGTGGAATTAAGAAACTAGGGGAGTCTCTCAAAGTGGTGTGGCCGATGTAATTAAGAGAATGGCAATAAATACGAAAGCTAAAAATCTGTGCTTAGCATAGTGTGTCGCCCGACAGGTATTTTACTGCTTCCGTCATTACATATAGATATATAATACAACAAGTAACATTGGACCTACAATCCAGGGTCATTGGCTTTACAATGCTTTTTAGTTGTGTAAGATAAATGAGCAAACACAAAAAGATGATAGACTGAGTGCTGACACTTTTCAGACAATCACCCCCAGTCACAGAACTGGGATTGAATCCATCATTGTTCTTCTGCTCACTAATTCAATTTTATTTATTATGTTTTGGCTCTCAAAGAGGGCCACATAAAATATACAATGTACAACAGCAAAACAAATACACAGAAAATCAGAATATTTGAGGAACAAGATTAAATCCACAGTAGACACACACAAAAAATACTCTACCAAAAGGTCGGTCCAGGTACATATTAACAAATAGCTAAAAATCCTTTAAAAAAGTTAAAAATATGGAAACAGAACATTTCGTTAGGAGGGCAATAAAGTGCATGAAGAAAGCCCTTTAAAGTGACAATGCCAAGGCGGAGACAAATAACTTTTAGCCATCGATTGCGCAATTTACGGAGCATGGGGCAAATCAGTAGAACATGCATACAGTCCTGGGTGCTCAATTTACATAAATTGCACAAAGCAGAGGAGCCATACCATTTTGATAACAGTAGGTTTAGTGGAATTAAATCATAACGTAACAGAAACCAAAATCTACGAATACCATGCGGTAGGTTCCATATGGCATAGGGTTGTGGCCGCTTCAACACATAGGAAATAAGGAGAGGTTCCACGTTCCTTTTTTCACCAACTAACTTTTTATCAGAGTGAAAACAAAACTCCCACGAGGCCTCCTTTAAAACAAGTTTTAACTGTAAGGGAGAATAGGAGAACAGAACACTTTCATCTAGTTTAAGAAGCGTTACAGCCCTTCTAAAGTTACTTACAAGTTTAGAGAACTCTTTAAAATTACCCAATAGTTCACTTCTGAGGAGGGCTCGCATAGTCCCTACTCCCGCTCTAGCCAGACAGGCCACCCATCTTATTAAGGCACATAGACCCTGTACCCAGCTACTCCTGAGTCCAAAGTCAAGCCTGCAAGCGGCTAGTGAGCAAGCAGTATTTAGGGCAGAAAGAGATCTTAAGAGTTTCCCCTCAATCTTGTGGCAAAAGTTCCAGTTTTTCACCTCTATTAGTTCAATACCATACAAAATAGTTGCGGGAATTTTTGCTCTAAAAACTTCCAGAAGACTTGAAAAATGCCTTTTTCCCGTTGCCTGGTATAGAGAGTTTAAACCATTGCCATGGGCAAGAGCCTTGCGGGAGCAATGCTCTATGTTGAGCTTCTCACTCAAGCTAGCCGTGAATATTTTTCCCAAAAAAGTATAGGAGTTTACGACCTCCAATCTTTGGCCCCCGATAGCCCAACCATAATTTGCAGAACGGCACTTCTTCTTACCGGCTATGCACATCACTTTACTTTTGGTAATGTTAAACTTCATGCGATGATCTACAGCGAAAGCATGAAGAGCCTGTAGCCGATTCGCAAGACCTTTTGGGGTCAAGTCGAGGATAAGGACATCATCGGCATACTTCAGGCAGGATATTGGAGTCCCCCCCACCATCGGGGCAATACCCTCACTAGCAGACAAGGCGGCGGGAAGGTCAGCCGTATATAAGGAGAACAAAAGGGGAGCCAGTAAACAGCCTTGTTTAAGGCCATTTAAAGATGGTATTTGTGCAGAAAGCCCCCTTTCGCCCCCCATTAAGACCCTACACCAGGTCTCTGTATGCAGAGACCGAACCAGCTCTAACAGAAGGGTAGGGACACCAAGCGTCGCCAATTTTCTCCACAGCGTTCCACGATCTACTTTGTCGAACGCCGTGGAGAAATCGATAAAGGCGGCATACACTACCCCTCCTCTCACCTGGACATATTTGTCTGTGACCACATGGAGGGCGGTGAGATTGTCTAGCGTACCGTGGTCCCTACGGAAGCCGGTCTGTTCAAACGGCAAGATATTGCCCTCCTCGACCCAATCGGAGAGGGAACTAAGAAGACATTTCGCAAAGACCTTTCCGATGGAGTCGAGGAGCGCAATCAGTCGATAGTTGCTGGGGCTATCCCTTGTACCCTTCTTAAAAATGGGGACCAGAATGCTTCCCCTCCAAGATGCAGGTACAGTTTTGGAGAGATGACAGGCTCTAAACAGAGGATACAGGATTTTACTCCAACTTAAAGGATCTTGTTTGAGGACCGTCATGGGGAGTTCATCCGGGCCCATTGCCCCAGAAGGACGCATATTTTTTATAGCCATCTCGATTTCTTTTTCTGAGGGGTAGAAAACAGGGTCTTCAGGTGCAGCCTTTATGAGATTATCATCACCTGGAATCCCGTTCCCTGCATAGAGCTCCCGGATATAAGAGGTCCATACCTCTTCCGCTATAGGAATGGGGGAGGGACTTCGTCGCGTACCACACCCCTTCCCAATTATTGCCCAAAAATCTCTGATTCTACCATGGACAACAGATTCCCTCAGATTAATCCAAACATTGTCCTCCCTTTCCTTTTTAATTTTTAGCTTGAGTCTGCTTCTCTTTCTTCTTAACCTTGCAATTTCTTTCCCACGTTCCAAGACTCTATCTAAGTACTGTTCACGGACTAGTTTATTTATTTCCCTATTCAAGGTGCGCAATATATTAGGGACCACTTCCCCTTTCCTAGGGGGTACAGTTTTTTTTGCGTAAAGTATAATATTTCGCATAAATTCTTCAAAGTAAACTAATTCGTTACCATTCCACTCATTTATTACCATTAGGGTATCGGACAAGAAGTCCTGTACCCCATTAACAGCGGCAGAATTCCAAAAGCACCTTCCAGAAGAAGCATGGAAGGTAGCATCGCTGCCATTAAGCGACCAAGACGCAGTATTCAAAGGATTTAAAGACATTGTTAAGAGCAATATACTATGGTCGCTGAGGGATGTGGGTATAATCTTAAGGTCCTGGATGTACGGAAACAGACCATAGTCTGCAATTGCATAGTCCAAAATAGACGACCCAAAGGGGGATTTATGAGTATAATTAGCGGGTACGTCAGACGGAAATCTTCCGTTTAAAATGAGACCATCAACGGTCGCTAATTCTTTTAGCAAGATCTTCCCTCTTTTGTTTGTCACTGACTTATCAGGAAAAAGTGTTTGAGGAACAAAATGCACCTCTTCCTTAACTTTATTCCTGAAGAGTTTCAGACTGGCATTCGAGATTTTACAATTCAAATCACCTACAAGCAAGATTTCCGGAGGAGATGGGGTGTTTTTAATCTGTTGGATACATCGGAAAACCTGCTGCAGACTAGCATTAAAACACTCCTCTGGAGGTATATACACGTTAATAATTACAATAGGAAATTTTATACCATTATGGAACAAATTTTCAATGGTTATTGCGTGGAAAAGTCTACTTGGATCGATATAGTGGGAGAATCTCCATTGCAGTTTATTTGACAATAAGCAAGCAATCCCCCCCTGGCATGACCTTTCTTGGAGGGAGCAGCAGGTACTTCCAGGACATAAAAATCTTTTGGTGGCGCTAACATATCAATGCACCATGTTTCCTGAATACACAATACGTCAGCACCCAGAGAAGATAAGAAGGCAAATTTCTCTGGGCTACTGTGGATCCCAGCCGCATTCCAGGAAATTATTTTTAATGAGGTGTTAAAGATGATGGAACAATTTGGGGTTATCCTTTGTTTTTGTAGATAGGGCACTGTGGAGCCAATTCCACCGGTTATTATCCTCTATAAGAGAGGAATTCTGGGTTAGCGGAAGTGGCTTCACGTGCGAGACTGAGCGTTTTCCCCTAGAGACCCAAATTTTTAGGTCTCTAAGAGGAGAGGTTACCCCGTTTTGCTCACCACCCCCAAACACCTTTTCAAACAAGAGATTTGTCTTGCCCGGGTTAGAAATAGGGAGGATGTCAATACCTATGCGCTGAAAATTCTCGGCTTGTTCTAGTATCAAATTTACTATAATAGGCGAATAAAATTTCACCCGTATACTCAATACCCTGACTCCACCCAACAGAGATACCAACTCTATGTCCCTAGATTGAATATGATAGAGACTTTCAATCTCGCTAAAGCGTTTGAGAAGCCAAGCTCTGTTTAACAGTAGGTCAGTATCAAATAAAGGTAGAAAGTCTAACACAAGCACATCCACCGGGGCCTTAAAGTTGTTTTGAGGCCGAACAGGAGGGCAACGATTTTCAGAGTCTAGAGCTACAGTGAAAGGAGGGGCCAAAGGATTAAGGGCCCCAGATGGATATGAGATTGGTGGTCCTGATGCGGTCCGTGGGGGAGAGCATGGGAAAGAACCCCCCGTTTGAGGTGTAACTTCCAGAGGCATAGGTGGACATCGCTCATTTTCTCCCTTTAAAGAGGTCAAAGTAGATAAGTTCAAATCAATGTCCGCCTTTAGGGAAGTAGAGGAGGGCTCCGCATCAATTTCATCATTCTCCCTTGCCACTGAAATATTTTGGAAGATTATCCGACGCTGCTTTTTCTTCCTGTATTTTCGAATCGGTTTCCTTTTGTTCCCTTTATTATTTTTATGTTTACCATTTTTTTCCTTTCCTTCCTTTACCTCCGGTTTATCGTCCAGGGGGTCTTTTCCGTTCTCAGGCATAAAGATAGGAAATAACTCCTGGGCCACTTTGGGGCCAGGCGAAGGTTTGTCATCTTCCTCAATCTCCAGAACTGAGTTCTTAATACAGTTGGGGACTGCAGTTAAAGGCATATCGATATGTGATTCCAAAGTCGGTGTTACAACCTTCATATCAGGCTCCCCTCTGGAATCTCTGATTTTCCCCTTAGGCAAGCTGTGTTCAGACCTAGAGGGGGAAGCACTCCTCATATCAGGCGATTTTTGCAGCAGTGTCTTTAGAATTTGGGTGACTGATTCCAAGATACAGTCCGAGCTGCCTACAATTTCCCCAGGAGAAATAAGATTGAGGCTAGGAGTTGTTCCAGAGCGATCATAGACTCTGAGATCGGTTTTTCGCATGCTTCCACTGGGCAACGGATACCAGAGAGATTAAGGTCAGGACTCCTTGATACATTTAACAGGTCAGACATTTCCTGGCCATTTAGCGAAGGGGTGATACTATACAACAGTAGCCCAGAAGGGGTGGCACCCCCAGAGGACTTAAACTGGTCCAGAGTGTCCACTTTAGCTGAGCTTACATAGCGTCCACAGAGTTCCAGGTCGATCGATAGTGCAGACAAGTCGCCCCCCGGCCTATCATTCAGAGGGGATTGAGGCATCGGGGGTATATGCACAGGTTCCCCGACAGCCACCACCTTCCCTTCTAATAAATCCCGCGAGGGAGACCCCGCAGGCATTGGTTGTAGAACCGCGGGCTGCGCAGGAGGTGGTAGAGGGTCTGTGATAGCTGGTATATGTACGTCCTGGACTTTAATATCAGCAATTTCTGGAGCGGCAATTTTAGCTTTTTTTTTTACAGCGGATAGATCCCAGAATTCAAGGAGTTGGCATTGACCCTTCAACGGGGGATTGTTCACAGATTTATTTCTTGTGCGGGTAGTGACTGATTTTATGCCAGATTTTTCTCCCACTACCCTTCCGGAGCGTAAAATTTTTGACATCTTCGGTACAGTTTTCCACGAAATAAACTTTATCAGAGTGGTCAACCTCCGGAGGAGTATATGCAGTAAGAGTTTAAGATTCGTAAAACAAATAAAAGATATGTAATCCTGGAGAGGCGGCAGTCAATGTCCGACACGAGTATTAGGGAGTGAGGTGTATTAATGTCTATAAATGGATCGTCCTCAAACAAGCAGGCACAATAGCAAGTTCAAATAAGGGAATAATAAATGAAAATAACCGGGCCCAGCCCAGCCTACCTCGGCCACTGAGGGCCACAGAGGGCCCGCCCTTTGCCCGGGCTTAGCCCGGCGTCCCGCTCGCGTCCCGCGAGACGGGGGTGACTCCGTTTATCAGCGCCTCCTGGCGCGAAACTGACGCGGCCGGTGCCGCTAGGGCTGCTGGGAGTTGGAGTCTCCTTAGCCCAGCACCGCGCTCCGCTTGATGTTTCCTGGTGCTGCCGAGGAGCGGGAGGCGGGCGGGCAAAGGCGCTGAATTCAAAATGGCAAAGCAGCGCTTGGCGTTTCAGCAGGGAGCAGTCCACCAAAGTGAGAGCACAGGAATCCCCCCTCGACCGGGGTGACTCCGTTTATCAGCGCCTCCTGGCGCGAAACTGACGCGGCCGGTGCCGCTAGGGCTGCTGGGAGTTGGAGTCTCCTTAGCCCAGCACCGCGCTCCGCTTGATGTTTCCTGGAGCTGCCGAGGAGCGGGAGGCAGGCGGGCAAAGGCGCTGAATTCAAAATGGCAAAGCAGCGCTTGGCTTTTCAGCAGGGAGCAGTCCACCAAAGGGAGAGCTCACTAAGCCACATCCCAGTTTGGACCCAGCCATATGCAAATCAGTTTTGACCCTGTTCCTCATGGGAACAGTCCAGCCTGAACTGCCAGGCCGCCCCCCCACGGACCGGAAACAAGCATCCGGGGACTGGTTTCAGGGCTTCACTCCTCATTAGCCAGGCTAGCTTGAATCCAGTGGCAAAGTGAGCAAGTGACCCACGTCTGGGCACACCCTGCCAACTTAGTGTGAAAAAGAAAACACAAGGAGATGATGGACGGAGACCTGAAACTTTTCAGACACTCAACCCAAGTCACAGATTTGGGTTGAATCCATCATCGTTCGATAGCTCACTTTGCCGCCCCAGTTCAGACCCAGCCATTTGCTAATCAGTCTTGACCCTGTTACTCATGGCAACAATCCAGCCTGAACTGCCAAGCCTGATCTTCTCTGGACTGGAAACAAGCATTCTGAGACAGGTTTCATGGTTACACCCCTCATCAGCCTGGCTAGCTTGGATCCAGTGGCAAAGTGAGCAAGGAACCCATGTCTGGGCATACCCTGCCAACTTAGGGCCAACAAAGCAAACACAAGGCGAATTTGGACGGAGCGCTGAAACTATTCAGACACTCACCCCAGTCACAGAAAGGGCTTGACTCTAACCACACCTAGACTAGCTGGTAAAACAGTGCAGGCTTAAATCCCATCAGCTGCACACCAATGTAGGAGGCTAGCTAAGTATACGGTGCTCACTTATTTAAGTGAAGCACCTTGCACTAATCCAGACAATCCTTATGGTGATTTTGGTGGTCCTAGACAACCATAATCAATCAATCATAGCATTTGTATAGCGCGCTACTCACCCGGAGGGGTCTCAAGGCGCTTGGGGGGGGGGGGGGGGGGTATGCTACTGCTCGAAGAGCCAGGTCTTGAGTTGCTTCCTGAAGGAAAGGTGGTCCTGGGTCAGTCGGAGGTGGATGGGGAGGGAGTTCCATGTCTTGGCTGCCAGGTAGGAGAAGGATCTTCCTCCGGTGGTGGCTCTGCGGATGCGTGGATTGGCGGCAAGGCGAGGCTGGTAGAACGTAGCTGGCGGGTGAGAGTGTAGAAGATCAGGCGGTTCTTGAGGTACCTGGGGCCCAGGTCGTGGAGAGCCTTGTGTGCGTGGTTGAGGAGGCTGAACGTGATCCTCTTGCAGACAGGGAGCCAGTGAAGGTCTCTCAGGTGTCCGGAGATGTGGCTGTGTCGGGGGATGTCCAGGATGAGTCTTGCGGAGGAATTCTGGATGCGTTGGAGTCTTTTCTGAAGTTTGGCTGTGGTTCCGGCGTAGAGGGTGTTCCCGTAGTCCAGTTGGCTGGTGACGAGTGCCTGGGTGACCGTCTATCTGGTTTCGGTGGGCATCCACCGGAAGATCTTTCGGAGCATACGCAGGGTGTTGAAGCATGACGACGAGACAGCGTTGACTTGTCTGGTCATCGAGAGGGAGGAGTCCAGGATGAATCCCAGGTTACGTGCGTGGTCCGTTGGCTTGGGAGCGGTGCCCAGGGCAGGGGGCTACCAGGAGTTGTCCCAGGTGGAGGGTGATGATCCCAGGACGAGGACTTCCGTCTTGTCTGAGTTCAGTTTCAGGCGGCTGTTCTTCATCCATTCAGCGAAGTCTTTCATCCCTTCGTGTAGGTTGGTTCTGGCGGTGGCGGGGTCGTTTGTGAGGGAGAGGATCAGCTGGGTGTCGTCGGCGTAGGAGATTATGTTGAGGTTGTGTTGGCGTGCGATGGCTGCGAGGGGGCTCATGTAGACATTGAAGAGGGTGGGGCTGAGTGATGATCCTTGTGGTACGCCGCAGATGACTTCGGTGGCCTCGGATCTGAACGGGGGCAGGCGGACCCTCTGGGTTCTTCCGGTGAGGAACGAGATGATCCATTCCAGTGCCTTCTCTTGGATTCCGATGTTGTTGAGGCGCTGCACTAGGGTTCGGTGGCAGACCGTGTCGAATGCTGCGGAGAGGTCCAGGAGTATGAGGGCCAATATTTCCCAGTTGTCGAGCAGGGATCTGATGTCGTCTGTGGCTGCGATGAGGGCGGTCTCGGTGCTATGGTTGGCACGGAAGCCAGACTGCGAGTGGTCGAGGCATCCGTTCGTCTCGAGGAAGGCGGCCAGCTGACTGTTGACGGTCTTCTCGATGACCTTGGCAGGAAAAGGGAGGAGCGAGATGGGGCGGTAGTTCTTGAGGTCGGTGGGGTCATCTGTTGGTTTCTTCAGGAGGGCGCTGAGCTCGGCGTGCTTCCAGCTCTCCGGGAAGGTGGCGGTGTTGCAGGAGGTGTTGATGATGTCCCGCAGTTGGGGGGCGATGATGGAGTCGGCTTTGTTGAAGACGTGGTGGGGGCAGGGGTCGGTTGGTGATCCGGAGTGGATGGTGTTCATTACGCGGGTGGTGTCTTCGGTGCTGACCGGAGTCCAGGTGCAGAGGGTGGTGGTGGGGGGCGTTGGCTCGGTGGTGCGTCGAAGCTGTTGTGTATGTCGGCGATCTTGCTGTGGAAGAACGAGGCGAGGGAGTCGCAGAGGTCTTGCGAAGGAGTGATGTCGTTGTTCCCGGCGCTGGGGTTGGAGAGCTCTTTCACGATGTTGAAGACCATAGAAAGCTCCCCTAAGTAGTAGCTACTTAGAGCAGCCTTCAGGCTTGGTCCAGAAGGCGTGTTAAGCAGCTTGTTTTACCAGATCTAATCATGTAGTGCAGGTTAAATGAAAAAGAACCACACAGTGTAGTTACAAAAATATGTCTATTACACAACTCTCGTTAACAGATAGGTATATCTCCTACCCAGAGATATCAACACAAATACAAACAATACTTCAATTGTAAACAGGTAAGTAAGCACAATGCACAGTGGTCTCCAGTTAGAGACCAAACCGTATAATTAGAAAGTGGAATTCAAACTGTGACAGAAGTCGGGCTTGGACCAGGGGACTCAGAGGATCTGGGGACACAAGGAACCACCGAGGGTAAGTACCCAGGAACACCACAGAGGCTGTGTGCAAAGTGGAAACCCAGCCACGTACTCAATAGAAGTCAATGGGAAAGTCGTGGTTGCAATTTAGAAGAAGGACCCTTCCCAGTGGAACCTGAAGTAACCCCATGGAAGACAGAAGGTTTTAGAGTCCCCCCACCCGTGGATACCCCAGGAACCAGGATACCTACACCAGGGAAGTCAGGTGCATAGGTGCAAATTGATGTCGGAAACAGCTGTAGAACAGAATGGAGGAATTCAGAAAAGATGCAGCTAGAGAAGACTGTGCAAGAGTCCGTGGAATCCCAAGGGGGGATTCTTGAAGAGAAGAACCTGCAAACAGATGGGACAGAGGCTATGCCACTCGGAGGTGACTAGGAGGCACGGAAGAGCAATGACCACCAATGACGGTAGATGCAGGAATGAAGGTGAACTTGTTGTGGCAGGTGTGAGAACCAGGTGACGCTCAAGAAGTCCAGGAGCCGCTCACAAACTGTTTCACATTGGAAGTCGAGAACCAGGAGGTTGGTATCTGGCGGGAGTAACAACAGGCCTTGGCAGAAACAACAGACGTGAAAAACGATGAAGGAGTAATGTTGGGACCAGCAAGGTTCAAGGGACTCACCAAGTGCAGTAGGGTCAGAGCAGGCCTGGAGAACGCAGGGGAGCCCAATGAAGCAAGAGAAGACCCTCAAGAGGACAGACAGGCCAAAGGCAAAGGACTCTCAGGAGGACCTCTAGCAGCTCACCAAAGATTGAGGCCCAAGGTGCGCAGGATGCAGTGATGAGGAAGATCTTGGCAAGAAAGGATGCTAGAGGCTGGAGTTTCTTGTAGCCTGAAGATCTCTGGAGTTCAGAGCTAACTAGCTTTGGCAACGGCAAGTCGATGCGGTGCACAGAGGGATAATTGCCTAAAAATTGCAGACAGGCCAGGCTTTGAGGAAGTTGCAGAACCACCACCTGTGTGGCTGAGCCTTTCGAAGTCTGTGGGACATCAGGAGCAGCAGACCAATCAGCTTTGTTGCAGTGCCTGCAGATGCAGGAGAGTGACATCTTGACTCCAAGGGAGATTACTTAGGGTGTCCTTGATAACCACAGGTCTGGGGAAGATCCTGGCTGGAACACAGACACAGACGACGAAGAAGACTTACAGAACTGTGAGACCAGGAGCAGCTGGAGTAGTCCTTGAAGCAGTATCGGTCGCAGGCGAAGTCCAGCAAAATACTGGGGGGGGGGGGGGGGGGGGGGGGGGGGAGGGGGTATGGGGGGGGAAGTGCAAGGAATCACACCTACAACACTGGTAACGGTGTTGGAGTATGATTTCAACATGTTTGATACCAAGCATGCCCAGGTTCAGCACAGTCAATATATAGTTAGCTATTGTGTAATAAAGCATGGCCACTTTATGTATCAAAATGGCTGATAGCACATACAAAGCCTGGAGAATCAACTATGGGGTTTCATGGGGTGTCCTGCTTATGCAGGGCCGCCCTCACACTAATTACCCAGCACCTTGCCTTCAGGATTGAAAGGCCTGCCTTAGGGTTGACTTATAGGTTTTAAGTGTAGTGACCACAGCTATAAGAAAACATATATCTGTTGTAAGAGGTGCTAGCCCCAGCTCACACAGGCTGCGATGGCAGGCCTGTAGTCACAGGTTGTGGTCTCTCATGGGTGGCATAATACATGCTGCAGCACCATAGGAGACCCCTGGTGTTCCTATGCCCTGGGTACCTCAGTACGATATACTAGGGACTTATAGGAGTACATCAGTAGCCAATTGTGGAGGTACCAAAGTACTTACCATGTCAGATTTAGGGAGAAAGCACAGTGACTGGGGTCCTGATTAAGAGGATCCCAGTCAGACTAGTCAAAAACACCCTGACATTAGGCATAAAGTGGGGGTAACTATGCTAGAAGGATCTTCTTTTCGTACAAAAGTTGTCACAACTTTAGGCAAAAAAGAAGTCTAGTGTTTAGCACTACTTTGTCTTGAAAGACGGTCAGGTAAAGAGGTTGAGACGAGAGAACCTACACCTCACTCACCCTCCTGACAGAAGTTATTCCCACTAAAAAGGCTGTCTTGATTTGACCAGCCAGAGAGGGCAATTTTGAAGCGGCTTGAATGGGGCACAGATCAGCTAAGTGAGGACTAAGTTAAGGTCCCATTGGGACATAATGAAGGGCGTAGGGGGAAACAAATGCGTAAGCCCTTTCAGGAATCAATGTACAATGGGTGATTTGAAAAGTGATGATTGATCTGGAAATTGTAGAAAAGCAGTCAGTAAGGGCCGAAAGGTAACCAGTCAGAGTGCCCACATCAGAGCCCTGCTGGGTAAGAGAGAGGATGAAAAGGAGAATGTCCAAAAGTGAGGCAGACGAAGGGTCGACAGACCTGACTATTAGTGGATACTAGCACCATAATAGGCTGGTTACTGTCCCACTTTTTCTTGGTTTTAATCATCCCTCCTCCACCAAAGAATAACGATTAGGGCGTTTTGACTGGTAGATAGCAGGAATATTTATTGGACTCTTTACTTTTTCCTTGAGTCTCCTTCTAATGCCCGATTTACAGCCCTAAATAAGGGGCTTGTTTGCCATTAGAGTATTCTTTAACGAACGCGGGATGGCCGATGATGAAGCCTGATACCCAGGGGTGTGTGAGGCCATCCCGATCAATTTTTCTACACACCTGTGTAAATCCAGAATACTGTATGAGTACTGTGGCTAGTTAATTGATGTACAATTTGAGTGAGGAAATGCCTACACAATATGGTGTGATAGCCTGGAGGTAGGGCTAGAGATATAGAGGCTTGTTTGTCTTTTTGTGGTTATTGAATTTCTGAGGGAGAACACAAACGACTCCCCCTTTAAAAAAAAGCCTCTCCTACTCCCTTGCACCCAACATTGATGGCGTCCATTGCGGTAAACCAGTCCGAGTGGCCAGAGCAGGGCCCTGCTGGGCAAGAGAGAGGATGAAAGGGTTAATGTCTGAAAGGGAGGCACACGAAGGGTCGATACACTGTCTGTACAATATTTACAAAACGTTTTGCCTTCAGCAGGCGTATACCGACTTAATGGAGGGACTCCTGGCTGCCAGAATAACTTTGTATACTTTGGGGGAAGGTCGAAGGCTTTTAACTGTTGCCGCTCAATTTTCACACAATGAGGCACATAGTGAACAGGTTTGGGTGGAGTATCCTCCCTGGCTGCTGTGACAGAAGATCCTCGCGAAGGGGCAACCTGATTGGAGGACCGATGTTCTTTTGTAGGAGCTCAGGATACCAAACACTCTGTGCCCAGTCCGGAGCCACAAGAATGACTTGTGCCCGCTCGCTTCTGATCTTCTAGAGCACTCTTAGCAGGAGTTGCATGGGCGGAAAGGCATATTGAAGGCCTGAGCTCCACTTGATCGAAAAACGTTGCAGATCGAAAGTCGTCTTGGAAACTCCAACAAGCACAACTGCTGACACTGCACGTTCTCGATGAACAGATCTAACCAAGGGTCTCCCCACAATTGAAAGAGTCCTTGGACCACCTTTGGATGGAGATGCCACTCATGATCTGATAGGCACCGAAGGCTGAGTTTGTCCGCCCTGTCATTCAGGTACACGACCAGGTGTTAAACCACCAGAGATATTCCCTGTTGTTCCAGCCAAGTCCAGAGGCGCAGGGCCTCCTGACAATGTCCACAACCCCTCTCTGCCCCGTTTGTTGAGGCTTGAGCTTCTAGACACTGAGGGAAAGGGGTTCAGTGTTTCCCAAGGAAAGAGTCAAAGAAGTGAGACGGTTTTTTATCTCTTGGAGGAGTCATGGACGGGGATTCTCCTGGTGTCAGGTTCAGTGAAGTTTGAAATCTTAAAAGCGCTTCCTTGACAGATTGGTTGATAACAAGCAGAGTTGAAGGGATAAGAGGGTTTATATCGCTCTTAAAGGCATTACAGCCTTGGTTTTTCCAGATCTCGGACTGAAATGTGTTCTAACTCGTCTCAGCATTTCCTGTGTTAAATTCTGTTGAGAGGGATTTCCAGGAGTAATTATTCTGCCCATCAGAGTGTTTGGCAGTCTCTAACCGATTTTAGTGTTTTTTGTAGGTACTAGGGTGTGCCTCCATGCAAAGCTTCATGTACAATACAGCTTACATGTTTTTAGATGGAAAGTCACTGAAGCGTTACCAGATTCATACAGCTTGGTTTCCAGAGATTAGCCTGACAGCAGCATTTAGGGCTGCTTTTAATGGTTCTAGATATATCTTTGGAATCACTGATAATAAGAAAACCCCATAGTCCAATCTGAATAGGGCTAAGGATTAGTCTAACGCCCTAAAAACAGATTATGGGTTAAAAGATCTGCTAGGTTCTAGAAGACTTTGCGCTTCTTGCCTGTGTGTTCATTTTGGCTTGCACGTTGAGTTTTCTGCATGTGTAATGCTTGGGGGTTTAAGATAATCCACAATTGGTGTTTTTCAGTCGAGGATAATTTGTGACTGGTCAGATCATCATATTGTCACATTCCTCATCAATAAAAAAGTTAAATGTAACCTGGTTCAATCCTCCAAGCCCAAAGTCTGGAAAAGAGACCTGAAAAAACTCAACCCAAGCTCTCTGCCTCCTAACAGCTGCAATCTCCTACTTCCACCTACCGGCGCGACGGACGTTCAATCCTTGACTGACCACTTTCTCAACGCTATGACCTCAATAATTAATGAGGCTGCACTTATGCAGCTAAAAAGAACCTCCACCAAAATCTCCAATCCATGGTACGACGGGAGTCTCAATGAGGATAGACGAGACATGCGAATGGCAGAGCGCACCTGGAGATCAGCTCCCTCTGCACTGCACCTAAAAACTCTGAAGAAATAGAGAAACGCCTATTTCAGGAAAATTAAATGCTCAAAATCAGATTTCTTCAGCCTCCAGCTCGACCAAGCAAAAAAACGTCCGAGAAAACTGTTTGAGCTAATCAGAACACAAACCAAGGAACAACCCCAACCACTCAGCACTGTGCGCGAAGCACCCTCCTGTGAAGACTTCTCCGCTTTCTTTATAAAAAAACTGATAGCATAAAGACCGATCCCCTCATTGACGCAAGCCTCTACTCCAGACCCCACTGCATAGCATCCACTGAACCAAAAAACAATGCTACATGGTCATCCTTTGACACCTACTCTGAAGAAGAAATTGGCAAACTGCTCAGCACCTTGAAACTATCCAATCACCTCACGGACCCCCTTCCTGCTAGCGCTGTAAAAGACTTTACCCCTTTGCTTCTCCCACTCTGGACTAAAATTATCAACAGCTCACTTCAACAAGGAACCATACCTGATTCCCTCAAAGTTGGACAAGTCACACCCTTACTAAAGAAACCTACAGCCGACCCCTCTGATCTGAACAATTACCGTCCCGTTACCAATATTCCCACTCTCGCCAAACTGCTGGAAAAATGCGCACAACTACAATTGACTAAACACATTGATCAGTTTGAGCTACTCAACCCTCATCAATCAGGCTTCCGAGCAGGGCACAGTACAGAAACTGCTATGACTCAAATAATTGACGACGCACTTCAAATCCTAGACCAAAACAACACCTGCCTCCTCATCCTGCTTGATCTCTCTTCAGCATTCGACACTGTTAAACATGAGAAGCTACTCGAACTACTAAACACAAGAATGGGTATATCTGGACCTGTTCTCAAGTGGTTCACTTCCTTTCTACACAACAGGTCGCAGAAATTCAAGAGCAACAACATGATGTCCTCGCCAATACCTGTATCGCTAGGCGTCCCCCAAGGATCCTCCCTATCCCCGACTCTGTTCAACCCAGTTATGGAACCTCTCACCACTTTGCTACAAGCATCCAATGTACTCTTTCACATGTACGCCGATGACACCCAACTTTATCTCAAACTACAATCCCCCAAAGACATTTTGCTCCTGAACTCAACGATCAGAAGCACCCAATCCTGGCTTGCCGATAATCATCTCAAACTCAATGCTCTGAAAACAGAGTTCCTTCTGATCTCACCTCCAGCGAAGATCTTTACCACTCAAATTTGGCTTAAACACCTAACCGCACTCAATGTCCAACACACCATCGTGGACTCAGCAAAATCTTTAGGCATAACACTTGACACCAATCTCAACATGCAGCAACATATCAGCAAGGCAACTAAGGGAGCGAACTTCCAAATCAATACCTTGAGGAAACTTAAACCCTTCCTCCCAGCCAAAGACTTCCAAACTGCAGTACAAGCACTAGTCATCCCTCGAATAGAATATGGCAGTATCGCCCTCTGCGGTCTCCCCCTTACCACTACCGCACCCCTAAGAGCTTCCCTAAACGCTGCAGCGAGACTCCTCACGCGTTCAAAACAGCACTCTCATATTTCCCCTGACCTGAAATCCCTGAATTGGCTGCCTTTTGAAGACAGAATACACCTGAAAATCGCCTGCATGACACACAAGGCGGTACACCTGAACTCACCCGGCTACCTCACTCAGAAGCTGACCATCTCTGGCGGCTCTAGAAGCACTAGAGGCACAAACAATCTTCTGCTGAAGCCTCGAAGATTTCTGAAGGAAAAAACCTATAAACGCTCCTTCTCAGGAATGGCACCCAGGATCTGGAACTCACTCCCTCCTGAAATCAGGCTCATCTCCTCCACTATACTTTTTAAGAAAGAAGTAAAAGCTATCCTCATGGCTAAATACACCTGAACTACTATTTCGGACTCTTAAAGACTCTGCACAGATCTGTACTACTTGTTCGACCCCTTTGCTTATTTGTATTACTTGTTCTGCAAAGATCTTGTTCGCGCTATATAAAACTTTCAAAATAAATAAATAAATAAAAAATACTGTGTCAGACAGAAATGGATCAGAATTAAGTTACATGAGGAATTAATAAGGAGAAATTCTGTTTTGAAATGCTTCTATATCAGGCATTGGGGAGTTTGTCAGAACCTGTTTGATGGGTTTATATTCAAAACCTTATTCAAGACTGACAGCAACTATAAGAGTCACATTAAGTCACTGTATGAGGAAGGGCAATTACGTATTTACATTATGCTAGAAGAACAAGTTCCTTACCTTTGGTAAGAGACATATATTAGTTATATATTCTTTACCTTTAGAATTACCCCCAGGCATCAGACTGGATCCAGAGAATTTTTCTTCAGCAATACCCCTGCACGTTGGTGGTTAGTGTCGGTCGACTCCACATCCGTCTGCGTTGTGGTCACCGGGATGACGTTGCGGTGACTATTTAGATGCCGCCCATGCATGCTGACCTCAGTTCTTGGATGGGGAAGACGCAGGAATGTATATTCGGGAGTGGCAATGTAATCTGAAATGCTGCATCAATGTCATCAATGCTTGCTGTCCAACAGCGCACCAGCTTTGGCCAGTGCCATGGTAAATGCACCTGATTACCAGTGAGACCACACCTCTGCCAGCAGAGGTCTGACTTGGACTTTCCCAACACTTAATGCGCACAGAAGTATAATACCAGTGAGTAACCACTTTACATGCAGATTCCGCTCCTGCCATATGGAGGCAGTGTGATGCGCTCGGTAAAAAATGTGTTCCCACTCTTTGTGCGATAATGGCCTCCCTAGTTCAGTCTCCCATCTGATTTACGCTTTTGTGCGGTGTCTCTTCGATTGTGTAGTGATCATGGAATAAAGTGCAGAGATGAGTTTACGATCGTCTGCCATTTTCGAAGGATGTCAGGGTACGAGACATGAGAGCGAAGTTCTCCGACCGTGTAACCCAGTGTGCGAGTAGTGGAAGGCATCTGAAGATATCAAATCATAATCTTTACACAACTGAGGAAAGGGGGTCAAGCCCTCAAGATCGAACAGGGAGCCCACTCTTTTGCAACCCTACTCCCTCCAGCGATGGAAGATTGGGGATGTACATCCTGGCTGAAAATCGGGATTGTCTACTATGGGGGACATAGGGGGAGTGAAGGTGGTCCACCCCTTCGGGCCTGCTAGTCGGTCCCAGACCTTAAGGGTCGGGAAGGTAACCGGAGAGGAGTACATCCCCCATGCTCTAAGCCTGCGTGGAAGCCACAGTTCTCGCCATATGTCCCGTCCGGCCACTGTTTGGTCCATAAAATTCCAGTGCTTGCTGGATAGGGGCCTGTTCCATTTGGTGATGTAACGGAGGCACTCACCATCGGAAAGCCAAGCCCTCCCTGTGCCTTCGATGAGGTTACATGTGTAAATGCGAGACACAGTTTCTTAATGTTCCATAAGAACTTATTAAGAAGTCCCTGCAGTTTCCGAAGCGCCCCCGGCGCTGGGCTCAAAGAGAGCATTTGGAAGATGTATAGCAGGCATGGCAGCACCGTCATCTTCACTGCTGCTATCCTTCCATACCACGCCAGTCTGAGACGTGATCAGGCAGCCAGTGCCTTGGCCGTCTGCTCCACCAACAGGGTGTAATTAAGAGGGGCCATCCTAGCGATGGATGAGGTCAGACGAATGCCCAGGTATGTGATATCTGTGAATGCAAAATCTTGGTGTAGATCCCACACTTAAGTTTCCGGGATAGAGATATTAAGGATTTGTGACTTTGTAAAGTTGACCTTAAACCCTGCTACTTTTCCAAAATTAGTAAGCTCCTTAGTCAGGTACCGCAGAGTCATTTGAGGCTGTGTGAGTGAGAGGATGACATCATCGGCATACAGACTGATTTTATGTGTATCAGCTCCAAATTTAAGACCCACAATGTCAGGGTTTGATCAAATGCATTGGGCGAAAGGCTCCATGTAGAGTGCAAATATAAGTGGGGATAAGGGACAGCCCTGCCGCGTACCCCAGGCAATGGGGAAAAGGGTCGACTTGCAACCATTGACCCACACCGCCGCAGTGGGGGAGGCATATAGAAAACGACCCCAACAGATAAAATTATCTCCGAACACAAATGCGCGCAGCACAGCTAATAAGTACTCCCAATCAATGCGGTCAAAGGCCTTCTCCGCGTCAATCGAGAGCAAGAAGGCCTGAGTGCGCGATCGGTGTATAAGGTTAATGAGGTGCAGTAGTCTCTTAGTATTATCCTCTCCTTGCCGCGTCGGTATAAAACCGGACTGGTCCGGGTCCACAATATTATCCATGTGGGGACTAAGTCGTGAGGCTAAAACACCTGCAAAAAAACTTTCGCATGGAGGCGTCGGTAAAACTGACGAAAGGTATCAGCTATAAGGGCATCTGTGGTATGTTCTACTGCATTCTAGTCCCGTATGGAGGGGATTACGGACATCTGCGCTTGCGCCCGTAGTCTATGTGCGAGCATCCTAATACATTTATCCCCACTGAGGTAGAATTTATGACGGAGCCGCAGGAGAGCATGCTCAGCCCTATCTAGATCCAGATGTTTCTTCAGCATGCGGTGCCACGTTTCCAGCTCCCTCCACACTCTCGGCGCCCCGGTTCGCTTGTGAACTGCCTCTAGTTCTCCCACCTCCTTTTCCAGTTTTGCACGTTTCTCTTTGCGTAATCGCACAAAGGACGCCGCAACCGTAATAAATTACCCCCGCACTACTAGCTTCAACGCCTCCCACACCGACGCGAGGGGTGTGCCCCCCTGGTCTTTCTCAGAGATGTAATGTATGAAAGTGTCCCAAATCCGTTGAGTGACTGCATCAGAGTGAAGAAGGGAATCGCGGCGTCGCCAGCTCGGAGGTGTTGAACACGCGCATAACGCTGGGAGCTGGACTGAAATGAGGGCATGATCTGAGAGGGAGCGGGGAGTGATATCCGCAGCGTGCAAGTTAGGGAGAAGAGATGGAGGCTAAAAAGTGATCTAGACGCGCATTAGTTTTGTGTGCTGCTGAAAAATATGTATTGTCGCTCTCATTAGAGTGTTGTACATGCCACACATCACACAGCCCGCAGTCAGACAGCCACTGCTTCCCAACCTGCGACAGCGCCCCTGCATGATTAGACCTCTGCCCTGATCTATCCAACTCCGGATCCATCACAACATTCAAGTTCCCCTGATCAAAAGTGCCGAATCAGGAGAAGCAAGAACCTTGGATAGAGCTAGGCGCAAAAAGGTTTCTTGCCGCTCATTCGGGCCATATAACGACCCTATTGTCAAATGTGTATCCCCCCATTGTACCCTGACAGCCAATAACCTGCCCTTTATTTCTATCACCGTAGAAACTAACTTGCATTGCAAGCGTGCACTAAAGAGGATTGCCACCCCATTTTTTTGGGGACAATCCAGAGGACCAGAACTGTTGTGGGAATCGCCTATCCCTCATACGCCTGGTATCCTTAGCTAAAAGGTGGGTTTCTTGGAGCAGACAAATATCTCCCCCAGAATTTTTAAAAAGGGATAGTATTGCAGATCGCTTTACAGGATTATTTAACCCCCGTGCACTCAAGCTGACAATTTTCAGGCCCCTGCCCATCGTAGCAGTGGGGAAGAGAAAAGCTATGCACCGGCCCAAGGCCGCCGGGATCAAAGCCAGCGAAGGTCATCTCCCAAAGCTGAGCTACCAGCCTATCTTGCTGATGCGGAGCCCCAAACTACCACCCAAAAATACCCTGTGTCAAAACCATAAGATACCCCTGAAGAAAACAAGACAGAGAGAAAACAAGGAAACATGACAAAATTTCGTCTCAGTGTTCAGTGTCCAGGGGAACGTGGCACAGGCCCAGTCCGTACCAAGGTTGACGTGCCTATCACACCGATGACCAGGGTGTAGAGATACTGCGCTCAGTCGAGGGGCCTCCTTCCTCTGGTGCCGAATGAAGCACCCAAGTGGCCGCCATGACTAGTACTTCAAGGTGTCGCGGGGCTGTCCGTTATCTTTGTAACTGATGAGGGCCGCCTCCCTCTCCAGCTTGCTAGCAGCCGTGTCAGGTGCGGGGCTTGGCATCAATCTCCCAACTCGTTGCCATTCGTAGAAGCGACGTCATCTGCGGGGGAGTGGTTTAGCATCTTCAGTCCCAGCGGGGGGCCTCTTCATGCCCATGTCATACGCTTCCTCCAAGGACCGGACCTGAAGCAATTTGCCCTGGTGTTTGAAGATGAGGCAGAACAAATTCGCCCAAGGAATAAGGAATCTTCTGTTCTCTGAGATAGTTAGTGATGGGCTTAAATTCTCTGTGTTTAAGCAGTGTGAAAGCTGCTAAGTCTTGTTGAAGCGTAGGTTGGTGGCCGCAAGACTGCACTGGATTAAGGTCCCTAGCCCAACGCAGGATGCGTTTCTTTAGTTGAAAATCATGCACGCAGACGAGTATGTCAGGGGGGGAGCCTTAGCACCACGCAGAAGGCCACTCTGTGAACACGGTCCAATTGTATCTCCTGTACCTCTTCGTCCCCAATGATCTGTAGGAACAAAGCACTGACAGAAGCACAGAGATCCTCGCCTTCACCTTTCCACTGAACCGCCCGGATCTGGATATTGTTAAGTCTTGAGCGGTTCTTTAAGTCTTCTGTGAGGGCTTGCAAATCTATGTTCTGCTCCCGAAGACGTAGCATCTCTTGCTGTAACTGGTGTAAATCATCCTCCCTGCTCAGAACCTGTTCCTACAGCGTCGCCACTCTATCCCCAATTCAATCAACATCATGCAGAACCTCACGCAGGTCTGCAGAAAGGTGGGAACGGAGGTCCTGAATGTCCTCCTTGATAGCGGAGAAGAGCTCGATCATGAAGGCCTTAGTCGCTGGCACGTCCTCCCCGTCTACTAGCACTGTTCCGGTTGCAGGCTGTGTCACCGAGTGCCCCAATGCTTTCTGCAGAAAGTCCTTCAGGGATTTTTCTCTCTTTTTTATGGTCGATGACATATTGACACCGGGCGACCTCCATGTTACACTCCTCTTTTACTGAACGAGAATAGCGGGCCAGGACTCGCACTACCACTGGGTCCTCGCTGTCAGGCCAGGCCAACTGAGTCAGTACACTGCTGGCTCACAGGGGGGATCACACTCTCAGCCTCATACCACGGACTTGCGTCCCCTCCTCACTCTCCATGCTCTCTGCTGATCCCCGGCCGGCCCGCTCTCTCTCAGTTCTATATCTTCCTGCCCGTCAACTTGGGATTAACGCGGGGAGTGTTGTGATCCAGCGGAGCAGCCGGGCCCAGAGGTCAGCAAAGCGATGCAGCATCCAGGGAGAGCCAGGGCCACGTGGATGACCAATCCACCGCTAGCGCATTCCAGGGTGTAGCACCGGCAGGAGGATGGGCCACCGAAGCCACCAAGCCGCTGTCCCACAGACTGCCACGGGGCCACTCGCACAGGAAATGAGCACTCGCTAAGGTCTCATCGGGGCAAGGCCAACTCGCATCACAAAGCTCGGCCGATCAGAAGGGATTGCGGGTGCAGCCTTAATCACGCTAGGCACCCACCAAGGTCACTGTATGCCAGACCACAGTGGGAAAGGTATTGCAGTCAAAGTCGTTCTGGAGCACCTCCCAGAGTTCTCAGCGCAGGCTTCCACGTGCAGTCACTCCTCTTACTGGGCCCAGGCCTCAGGGCTGCACAGCTCCCGCCAGGCCTCGCCGTCACCACCACACCAGCACTCTGAGCATGGCTACGCAGCAATGCCCCCCTCTCCCAGGTCCCATGCACCGGTGGCAACACCCGGCCGGGCGCCGCTCCGTATGCTGATCAGCGGACCGGGTCTCGCCTCTGTAGGCTGCGCCCCACACTCCTGGCCTGCTACTTCTTACCTACGAGCCTCCCGGTGGATCGCCGCCTCAGCAGTAACTGCCGTTCCCAGCAGCACCACAACTCCAGGACCCCGCACAGTAGTCTGGGATCCGAGCAGGTAGCACTCCTAAAGCTGGAGCACGGTCCTTGCTCTCTTGCACCCTCGGCCGCCATCTTCTGAGGGACTCGTGCAGACCGTCAATGGAGCTCCCAAAATTGCACCGCCCTGTGATCACGTCCCGTCGCGATCGCACCAGTTCTGCCCAAGCTCCGCTATAGTTCCATCAAGGATCCAGCTCGCTGGGGGGTGATTGCGGACGCCAGTGCGGATCGCACCAGGGGTCAAGGCGTTCACTCGGCTATCTGCACGTCCGCTCTTCTCCCACCGGTCCACAGCAATACCGGGGCCGGGATGGATCCGCACGGCAGTAAAGGCCACCTGTTTCTCAAAACTGGACTCGCCACCAGGTTCAGGGCAGCTCCACGATCCAGCACACCCGCCAGTAAGCACGGATGGTCGCCAGAATGGGCAATATTACAAGGTTAAGCATCGGAGGCGCCGGAGTGATAGGGACCCACGTCCTATCTCGACGCCATCTTGGCCGCGCCCCCCTGACATCAGTTCTGACACGACTTTCCACACCAGAAGTGCAGAGCCATGAAAGACACTGACCACTGGTGCACCACACTAGAGTCCTACAAGGGAGTCCCTTTCCCTTGAAGTCAGTTCGCGGAGCGCGGAGGATGAGTGGGGCGGTAAGAAATCTATAACTAATATATGTTTCCTACAGATACATCGTTACCGGAGATAAGTAACTTGTTCATCTGAAAGAGACTATTAGTTATAGATTCCTTACCTTAGAATACATACCCCAGCAATACCAACCCCAGAGGAGGGACTGCAAACCAAGTTCACACCAAAAAGTCCTGGAGAACAGAACGGGGAAAGTAGCCGTCCCTTCGGTCTGGACTATCCATGATTAAGAACGTCATTGCAAACTGGTGAAAATGATGAGGGCAGGAGGTTTGGGACACACTTAAATTCACCAGCTAAGTCCCAATGTGCTCAATTTGCCTGGGGAGAAAAGATTATTGATAGTATGTCAGGAGGACTGAGAGAACACTTGGGTGAGAGACAAGTAATAGATCTACCATCAAGAATATCCTCAAAATCTCCTAGACAGATGGAAAGTTTAACTAGCTCACAAGTTTCAAATTTACCCCAATGCCATTCCATTCACCAAAATCCTGGCTAATGTTCCAAGTCCCTCTCCAGGAGAAAATGAAACGTGGTTTTCACTACGAAACAAAGCTATATACTATCTAGGTAGTAGAACAGGACTGACGAGACTTATGTTTGATGAATTCAAAATGGTGAGGAGAATCAGCTGGGTAGGAAATAGTACGAAACTCTTACAAGGTGACTGTGCTGTACTGACCTTTAGAAAACCCCAGCTGGTAAGGGAAATCCTACAAAGAATATGGGATAAAATATTTCCCATACTAGTATTAATGTTCTACCTTTAGGATTCTTTTACCAGCCTAAATATAACACCTCTTGTGCAATCTCATGCTCACCAAAGGTATAATATACAGGTGTCTAATAGATATGGGCCCCTACAATTATTGTATGAGAACGAATGACTATACGATCAACAAGACCAGCGTTTGATAGGTAGGGGTCCTGATATTCAGGCTACCTGTGAATACAATCTAATTAAAGATAATAATATACCTTATATATAGACACATAGTAACCTATAAGCCACTCGTATGGTAGACCTTAACAATCCTGGAGGCACAGTGCTTGGTTTTATGTGAGAGGGTGCCCTACCATGAGCTGAGCCCCTCTGCAGCTTTCGGAACCATCTCCTTATAGCTGTTCTATGATATAGCCATACCGTATACTCTTAAGTGCATTATAATCCTCACGGTTAATGCTAACTTTGGTTTGGCTTTATCAAAACATGTCGTGTAAGGTGTCAAACACTTTGGAATACTACCTCCTCGCCAGTCCTGGCGTCGGAGTAGCATTCCACCCTTCTAGAGGGAGAAGACATGTAGTTAATGGTAAACCTGGTTAAAGTTAAAGAGCCTCAGCATCACAAAAATGGATGCTGCTGCCACAGACACGAGTCTGCCCTCCTGCTGCTGGACGAAACTCTGGCAGGGGAGGCCTGGACAATAGGATTCCTGTCCAAGGAGGTGCTGGCACCTCCCCAGACAGGCTTTTGTGTATTGGGGCAGGGAGGGCTGCATTCAGTGAATGCTTTCCAGACACTGTCTGGGGCACACAAGGTGCTCTATGCATTTCCCAGTTCAAACTGGTTGTTGGGGCACTCTGCCCCAGCTCTGGTGCGAAACTGGACAAAGGGAAAGGGGTGTAACCACCCCCTTCCCAGGTCCACCCATAGAAGGGACCTTAAAGGTAGTCCTGCTCCTAAACTTAGTATAAGTATAGGATCCCAGTCCCTAGGACTTTAGATTACCCTGGACGAAACTCTGAAACATAAATCCTGGACCAACGACATTCCATTTCGACTGGAAGATAGAAGACATCTCCCTTGTGGTCGGTCAAGGAGTGACCACCCTGTTCAAACAGGCACCAACAGCAACTTTGCGGGTCTGCATTGTCGAGGCTCCCGCCGGATCCCGAAGAATCTGCGACACAGGACACGGACTTCCAGACATTTCCGACCCGACCTTCGCTCACAACAAAGCTGAGACCCGTGGCGGACACGAGAGACGTGGGACCGGAACTCCTGGACATCCTGCATTTTGCTAACTGCATCGACTCCCGAGGTATCTCGCAGTTGTGCATTGGGGTACTTGAAGCCCCAGTCCCGAGCACCACTTGCACTGAAGCTCAGGCCCCCACACTCCACGAGTGTCCCATGGGCCCCGCTTTTGCATTTCAGCTCGACGCATCTTCCTGGTTCCTAGTCCGTTGGCTAGTGAGCCCCCTGAAGACTTACCTTTGAACCTAACTTGCTTTCCTGGTTGCTCCAGGCTTGCTCCAGCTTCCCTACAAAGGAGAAGTGCCACAGACCTTGCTGGTCTGCACCAAAGCCAATCTCGACATCTTGCGTGGATTGTGTTTGCCAAGGCTTGTTGGGTCCACTCCGGATACCAACACTGCAGTCAATTAGATCCTTCATGGGACAGCTCGAATCCAGCTCCTGGTCATCGTCGACACCTCCTGGACCTTGTGGCTGAAGAGACAAACTTCACCTTTTCACCTGAAATCACCCGACATTGGCTGGCAGCTTTCCATCGCCATCCTGGTCACTGGCAAGTGAACCAGACTCTGTCCCTTCTGCTTTCAGGTTCTTCAGATCTTCGATCCACCCTTGGATCCACCCGGACACTTTTCGTCTGGACGCATGCAGCACTTCTTTGTAGCTCTGCATTGAAATCGGCGACGAAACCTGACCTCAAAAGACACCTATGCACCCGACTTCCGTGGTGAGGTAAAACGAGTACTCTGGCAGTCTCGAGGGTATTGGCCCTTCTAGTGTCCAAGTCTAAAAGGGTTCCATTGTAGTCCATCTGGAAGTATCCTTAAATTGTAAATTTGTACCTTGGTTGCTTCCCATAGAAAGTTAATGGTAACCCGCGGCTGTGTTTAGACACTGCACGCGTCTCCCGTGGGCCTCCTACTTCCTAACCCTTGGTTGTTCCTAGAAGCCCCAGCGATTCCCTAGGCCCTAGGCCTGCTTTATATCTCAGACATGGCTCTTATACCACTATGTTAGTATATGGTTTGTGAGGCCCCTAGGGCAAAACGTATACTGTGCAACTTATTTATGCTAATTAAGTAACTTGTATTGTAGTTTTACCTCTGACCTCATAAAGAGTGCAGAGGGGTTGTGTTTAGAATAAATACATATATATTTGATATATACCTTGTGTGGTGTACTTTCATTTGGTACTCAAGGGATTATAATTGGTAAAACAACTTGCTTAATGTGCTCTCCAAAGTCTTAGCCTGATGATTGCTGGTCCACTAGAATACCTTTCTATAAGGTTGACTTTACAACCACAATCAATACGGGTCCATTAGATTGGTGCAAGGTGCCCACTAGAACTAGTGGACATCATATGCCAGGCTAACTTCTCACAAGAACTAACATAAGGAAACCCAATTGGATGTGAAACAAGTACCTGGTTCAGTTTCTACAACTAGTGACGATGTAGAGGTGGGTGACAGTAATTTCTGTGGGAGGGTTGTGCAATCCAGGAATGAATCTAATTATCAGGATAAAGATCCCCCGAGTTTAACAGTTCTCAAGAGTACCAATGTTGATGTTCTTTTCTGGAACATATCTGGACTCCGTAATAAATTGAATGACATAGGGTGGGTGGATTTTATCAATAAGTTCAATATTCACTCAATACATGTTAGACCTAAATGGGGAATTTGTGTTTATGTTTCTAATCTGATCGGGCGGTAAAGTTTGAAATGATAAAGTCTGAAACCTATTATCAAATTGTCTTGATTTCCAAAGACTGTAAATGCACTTTGGCCATTATTCATTTTTATAACAATATCCAGAAGGAACAGTTTGGGGACATACTGCGGATGCTTAGCTGTGATCTTAGTAAATTAGAGGAAATTAGGGGTGGTGAAACAATCACTGTATGGAGGGGGGGGAGGTGATTTCAATATTGGTATATGCCCACTGGCTGACCTTGGTAAATGTGGCTTAAGTTTGGATGCACAGGACCCACCGATTCATTTTGTGCACACTGATAGAGGAGAGATGTTTAATGAGATTCTATTTCAACATGACCTTGGCTTTGCCAACTGCCTGTGTTCCCCCTCAGTGGATTTTGAACATACTTTTATAGGCAGAGGGCTAGAATCTACAATTGATTTTATAATTGCTTCTAATCGCCAAGCAAAATACATTACCAATTACAGGCTACATGATAACACGAGTGATCATCTACCATTAAGTGTTGGTATCACTCTTCCAACAATCTTAGAGAGACGCTACGATAATCAAACAGCTTGGATTCAGAATATCGCACTGGGCAGCTTGAATGGTTATATCTTGCGTTGGTCGAGCCGAGATCCAATTGAATTAAACAAACAAATTGTAAATAAGGCATATAATTCAATTTTTACATGCCTGGACAAATCTACCACACATGGAAACATTTTGATAGCATTTTCCCAGATTACGACGACAATTCAAGACCTGCTTAGAGTGGAAAGTAGGGACACTCGAATGAATAGCAAGGGGTGGTTTGATTCAAATTGCACTAAAGCATACACAAAGTTAAAAGTGGCAGTACACATGGGGGCGGAGCTAGTTTGGGAGCAGAATGGCAGCCTGAACTCGGAGCTCTCCCGAGTCATCGACCTATACTTCAAGAATCCTGCGGCTAGAGTGGCTGTTGTGACCCCTAATGCTGCCCCTATGTCCCCGGAGGGGTCCGGTGCTGTGCGAGGCGTGGAAACCGGAAGCTCCCCGACTGAGAGACGCACACTGAAATACGGAAAGCTCGCGGCGACTAAGCCGCGGATCCACGGCACACAGAGGGGGAGTACCCCAGCGGCGTAACGCGACGTGCGGACAGCTCGGGGTTGGGTGGCCGTGGGAAGAATTGACAGGACTGGCACTTGCGGACACTGGGATCGACGCTATGACCTGCTGGGCCCTTCCACCCTTTATCTGGTCCCTGTATGTGATCGAGGGAGCCTCCCGGTAAAGCTGGAGCGATAGAGGAGCGCTGTGGGGCACAGGAGCGAGATGCTGAGTTCGAGCCCTGCCCCACACTGGTATCCTGAATGCAGCTGCGGGGATAGCACTGGTAGCGAGTTGATGGCACGTGAAATAGTAGAATCCCGGGAGGGCAGGGGCGGACTTCGGGTAATGTCCTGGAATGTAAGGGGACTTAATGACCATCGTAAGTTCCGTAAGGTTATGAGTTATCTCAATAGACATGAGGTGGATCTAGCGCTCTTGCAAGAGACGCACCTTCCTAAGGCTAGCCCTATGGTTAGGCTTAGAGGTTTGGAGGGCAATATTAACTCGGTGGGGTTCACCACACATGCCAGGGGGGTTTTGAGTTGGGTTAATCCCAAATCATCACTTACACTCACGAGGCTCCGAGAAGATGCAGAAGGCCGATATGTCATATCCAACTGTCAGGGTCGGGGATTGGATTTCCTCCTTGTTAATGTATATGCGCCTAATTACGATTGCCCTGAGTTTTTTGGGGAACTTGCTAGGATTGTTTCCCAGTACGGTGATGCTCAGATCCTGTGGGGGGTGGACTTCCATTTGGTCAGAGACCCGAAGCTGGATAGATCGGCGGAGCCCCCTAGGAACCCAGCGGTGGCTGCGAGAAAGCTTGAGGAAGTTATGGTGTGCCTGGGCATGTGTGATGTATGGCGAACGAGAAGTGGGGACAGAGGGGATTATACGCATTATTCTGCGTTCCATAATCTACACACACGGATTAACTATTGGTTGGCAACCACTGCCCTGTTTAACCTTGTGCAGCAATGCACAGTGTTACCGCGCACGCTCTCGGACCACTCGCCATTACTGCTGTTCCTGGACTCTCCTAGGAAGAGAATACCACCATTCATGTGGAGGTTCCCCCCATACTCCTTGCTGGATCCATTATTCCACGAGGAGATGGCTGTGGCCATAGAAACCTTCTTTGATACTAATATAGGCTCCGTTGATAGATTTCAGAATATCTGGGAATCTTTCAAGGTGTATATTAGGGGTATTGCAATGGCTAAGCATTCGGTGTGCTTAGAGCTCTTAGGAGGACCCTAGCGGGCCTGGAGGGTTAGCTGAAAAGCTTGGAGCAGCAGCTACTCGCAGGGTGCGATGAGGCCATAGATAGCAAAATCAAGGTTCTACTGGCGGAATATCAGGGAACGGCCGACCAAGAAGTGAAGTATCTGGACAAGTATGCCACGGCACGCTCCTATGGGGAGGGTGAGAGGCCGGGATCTGTCCTGGCTCGACTGATGAGGGCTAGACGCAGCAGAACCCAGGTATCGGAGATTAAGTCGGACAGTGGTGAGCTCCTGAGAGAGGAAGCAGATGTGGCCGAGCGGTTCAGGCAGTATTATGCTGAATTATACAGATCCCGGTCCGAAGGGTCGGAAGAGCAGATGGCGGAGTATCTGGAATATATACAGCTGCCTTTTCTCCCAGATGCACACAGGGAGCTCCTACGTCACCCGATAGAGAGAGACGAAATTGTTGAGGCCTTGGGTAGTATGAAAGCTGGTGCCCCTGGTTCAGATGGTTTAACGGTAGCCTTCTATAAGACGTTCTCACAGCAGTTGCTCCCACACCTTGCGACTCTGTTCGATGATATGTACGAGTCGGGCACGATGCCCCCTTCAATGAGGGAGGCCGTGCTGGTTGCCATCCCAAAGCCGGGTAAAGCTCTGAATGAGTGTAGCTTGTTCCGCCCTCTATCCTTTCTCAATGTGGACACAAAGTTGTTTGCCAAGATATTGGCCACCAGATTGGCACGGATGTCTCGTATTTTGATCGCCCCAGAGCAGGCGGGATTCATCCCGTCCAGAAAAGTAACTTATAATATACGGACTGTGTTCGGCACGATGCAGCATGTGCGCCAGGAAAATAAGGCAGTGGCTGTATTCCTGGATATGGAGAAAGCATTTGATTCGTGGAATGGTTGTTTTTAAGGCAGGTGTTGACGAGAATGGGGCTTGGTGAAATCTTTTTACAGCTGCTTGGTACTTTATATCATAAACCCACGGCCCGATTGCAAATAGGGGATCTTGTCACCGCCCCATTTATCACTAGAGGCACCAGGCAGGTGTGAGAAGTTGGCCTGATATGTGATGTTTCCAATTCTGGAACCACCTTGTATCAGTCCAAACAATCCCTTATGGTGTCTGGTTGTAAGTCAACCTTATTAGGCAAGCTATCCTAGTGGAGCATGGACTAAGCAGCCTTAAAGGCTAAACTCAACAGGTCGTGTTAAGCGAGCTGTTTTACCAATCACAATACTTCAATATCAAATGAAAGGACACCACACAAGTATATATTATAAAAATATATGTATTTATTCACTAGAATAATCCCCAGTACTCTTTATGAGCAAAGGGGCACAAGCGTTAAACAAAAGCACAGTTAAATATATAAAAGTTGCACAATTATGGATGAGGGCGGGTGGCCACTCAAACCATATATTAAGAAAGTGGTATAAGAGATACCAATCGATCAGTGGTTAGGCCTAGGGTCTAGGGAATCGCTGGGAGCAGTCGGGACAAGCAATGCTGAAGTCGGGAAAAGCCCACGAGATTCGGGTGCAGCGCTTAAAGCACACGCATGCACCAATGCAAAGTCAATGGTGTGTAAAAGTTACACAAATAGAGTTTAAGGATACTTCCGCTGAACCTAGAAGTACAAAACTTTAGACACAGACCCTAGAGGTGTGTACCAGTGTGGGAACACCGGCGTTGCTGAGTTACCTCACCCACAGGAAGCGGGTGCATAGGGTCGAAGTGGCGTTGGGTTTCGTAACGCAGGTTGATGGTGCTTGAAGCTGAAGATGCTGCAGGCGATGTGAAGGAGAAGTGTCCGGTGTGATCCAAGGGTGGATCAGAGTTGTAGAGTACCTGAAAGCAGAGGGGACAGAGTCTGGGTCACTCAGCAGTGACCAGGGTGGAACCAGGACGGACCCAGGCAATGTCGGGCGCAATCAGGTGGTTTTTGAGGAGCTTCTCTCCGCTGCCACGTGGGCTCTGGGTCATCTGCGACGTCCAGGAGCGGGTTACGAGCTGTCCCACGCAGGCTCTCACCGTCGGCGCTGTCGGCTTCAAGATCGGAGCAAACAACACTTGGCAAGAGCAATCCACGCAGGATTGGAAGATTGCTTCTCACTTGGACCAGGAGGGTCAGAGCGGTTGCTTCTTTTCAGAGGAGCGGGTGCAAGTCTGGAACAACCAGAATCACAAAGAATAATGATTTGCCTGATGTGCTGCCACTCATTTGCTGGTCATATCCGTTGCTGAGACGATCGGATAAAACCTGGTCCAAAGCCGGAAACCATTTGTGATGTCACATCGGGCAAATCATTATTCCTGATTCATACTGTCATTCGTCCGCCTCCTGTCTTGAAAGACCCGCAGCGACCACCAACTGGGGCGCATTAGGGTCGAAACGTCGACGCTCAATTAGGTCCAGAACACTCCGTGATTCCTCTACAATGTACTAGGATTCCCTGGAGATTAATTGATTGTTGGCCTATCTAACCTCTTTGTATATAATTGTATTTATTCATTTTCACTGTGTATATATACCTTAGCACTTGAGCACTTCTTTCACCTACTGTCACTGAACCGTATCTATGTTTGATGGTCTTACTTTGTACTGATTGTTTTGTTACTGAATGAAGAAATTCAGCATAAACAAAATTGAATTCTAAATATAAATACTTATGAATTCAATGCCTGGATATATCATTTATTTGTTTTTTCTGCTTGAGCATTGATTTCTCAGTTACATATGTGTCTCAGAGAGTTCTTATTTTTTCATTTGCATGTATTAGCATTTTCCAAAGCAATTTGTCTTACCCAACAGAACCATTTGTTTGTTTAACAACTCTTGAAGCGTGATGCTTCTCCAGCTCGCGCTTGGCCCCGCACACCACATCAAAGGCTTTTGCTCCCCCTCACTCACACCCCATCCCCATATGCTCCTTCCCTCCCTCCCACTCGCTGGCTCCCAAACGCCGAACCCCCCCCCCCCCATCAGGTTCTTGAAGCACGACGCTTCGCCAGCGCTTCCCTCCCACTCCCCTTATCCCCCGCCCCCATCGGACTTTTTCACTTGCACGTGCCTCAGCTGTTTCAGGGTTTCATGTAAACTCGAGTCGTGTCTCTTGGGGTTCTGGAAGTTTTTTAAAGCCAGACAGATAGGCTTATTTGCTACTCTAAATATTTGTGTGATTGTTTTCCAGAAGAGGGAGTCATTTACCAACAAATAAATGTTCGTTGCCTTTCCTCACCAACTTGTTTCCGTCTCGAACGCCACAATGAATGGCACTTCCCTTTCACGGGTTTGTTTGATGTTAACCAAAAATGTGCCCCTTATCTAGACTGCAATGAAGCCCTAAACAGGACGCTGAACAAGGTTACTTTAAGCACTGAAGAGCACTTCGGGCCGGTGCCCAGGGGACTAATTCACCACAGTTAAAATGGTGTGTCAAGGTGATTAAGAACTGGTTTGAAAAAAAAAAACCATATACGATGTTTATTTATACTTGATCTGTCTTGTTTTAACTGGTATACTTCACATTATTTCTTAGTTTTAAAAAGCACAATGGGGTCCCTGCTTTTAAGCGTCAAGTAGAATTTATTTTCTATTTTCAACAAATTAAAAGTGAAAACTAATCTGACATGTCACCTTATCCTTGCGAACTGTTACCAATGTCGACATGTTAGCGGATTTTACGTGACAATATCATACATGCCCACAGATCCAATGTTAATGGAATTAAAGTGACTGTAAGTGAAAGCCCGATTCTTGCGGCAGGCGCCTTGAGTAGCCCGCGTTAACAATATTAAATGCTCGGTTATTCGCCGCGGACACGTTGCATCATTCTCGCGATCACCTGGCGCTGTTTGGGAAAGCGCCTTGAATCTGAGTTAGGCGCTTTTAGATCTGATCGGTTGTGATTGGAGGGGGAGAGAGCTCGATCCAGACTGGTGAACCCGTGTGCGTACAGAGTTTAACTTAGATTCAGTTTATACATTAAAGCATCCACGTCAAACCCTTTCACTAATGACACGTCACTCTTATCTCCGTAGTGCTTTCTTTTCTTACTTTGTAAAGAAATTAAGCAAAGGCGCTAAAAAAAACCACATTTCATTTAAGTCAACGTTAAATAACAAAACTCAAAACAAAAAAATGTAAAACTAAAACTTTGAATATCTGCCCAGTTGTTGCAAAATATGATCAGAAAAGCGGATGTTTCTTTTTGCAGGTGCACACATATACAGATGGATGTAACAGTGCTTGTTTGGACTTTGATTGTGCCACTGCTGCTTTTTCAGCTTTCAAATCATATATATATTTTTTATTCTGTGACTGAGTCATTAAATGCTTTCAATTCTTCAACTAGGCTGTGCTATGAGATGATTTGAAAAGATAGAGTTTGCGCACACAAAGAATAGGTAGCATTAAAAAAAATATTTGTAATCTGACATGAGGGCTTTGTGCTCCTGTCATGCGGTGCAGGGCACTGCACTGCTGTTTGTGCTTGGGACATCTCGACATATTTACTGCCCTCCCCTCCACTCTTTCCAGGCCAGACCAGGCACAAAGGGAACCAGGCAATAAATCACCACCAGGTGCTCGAAAGATAACCATAGATAAACCTTGCAGAGGCCAAGCACTACCTGAGGCGACTGAAGCCCTTTCCCATCACTTCACTGCCAGTAAACACCTGGGGGCTTGTTTTCATACAAAACAAAACGCCCTTGAAGCAACATCATGAACCAATTGTTGTGTTCCAGCCTTTGCACGCCTGTGACGTAATAGGCGTGCAGCGTAAGTCACAAATGACCAACTTTAATAAAGAGGGGCCCCTCACGCACGTCGGCACTTGGCGACGGCGCGCAGAGCCATTAAGACCATCCAGAGTGTCCGTGCATTATTAAAGGTCTGGCCAAGTGAAGGCCTCAGTTGTAAACCCAGGTGCCCCCTGAGTGTAGGCCCACTAGTATTGGCCCCTAGCTGTCACTTCCCCGCTGACACAACAACTGGCGACGAGGGTGGTCGTGCCCTCGTTGTGCACGCCTTGTGGGCATTCTGGTCAGGGGCGGCTGCAAATTACCAAAACACACTTGCAGTGCTCGTGCCCCGATTCCCGCACATGCTGTGTGGGGAGGAGTGAAGTTATCGGCTCCCGCCGGGGCCACAGGTGAGCTTCTGCCCGACGTTGCGCCCCGCTCCCGTCCTCGGCACCGCCCACCTGACCCCGCTGGCAGCGGGTGTCGCATTGTCTACTCAGTGCCATGCGGTTCCTGCGCCCACTCCCAAGTCCCGTGCAGCGCCGCACCCGAGCAGATTGCGGGTGCGTGAATCGCGCTGCCCGGGTGAAGCAGTGCCGCAGTGCACACAGGCCTGGCCACGCCCCTCGCTTCCGCGCGGGGCGGGCGCGACCTGCAATTCCTCCCGCATCTCGTGGGCATGCCTGCACGTGGGAGATCACCCGGCTGACTTCACCCTAAGGCGCAGTGGGGCTGTCACGTCCCTGGGGGAGGCAAGAAGAAAGACGCGCAAGCCTGCGGGCGCTGTTTGGGAAGGCATAGTACAGGCCGGCCCCAGGACAAGCACGCATACCTGGTGCACTCAGTCACCAGCGCCCGACAAGCGCTAGTCGCCGCGCCCTTCATCACCTCGTCAAAGCCTACATCCAGCACAGCACACGAATCGTCAAGTGGCACCCCGGAAACAGTGATACCACACAAGATTCATGGCCACAATACCCCCCATCGAGCCGTTTGTGGTGGAAGGCTCGCCATCTTCGCTAGCCCCCAAATGGAAAGACTGGGTGGACCGCCTACTCATATTCTTCGAGGCCACTAAGGTTCACAAAGAACAGAAGAGGGCCATGGTACTCCACCTAGGAGGCAAGGACGTCCACAACATCGCCAAAACATTGGTTGAGGCCACGCCAAAGACTCATAGTTCACTCATCAATGCCTTGAACGCGTACTTTGAGCCAATGGCCAATCAGGACTATGAGAGGTTCATTTTCAGGCAAGCCAGACAACTGCCGGAGGAGTCACTAGACACGTATCACGCTAGGTTGAAACAATTGGCAATGTCCTGTGGGTTCGTGGACGTTACTGAAGAAATACGGGGTCAAATAATTCAGGGCTGTGCCTCGGCCAAGCTCAGGGAACGAATCCTGGTGGAATCTGGGAACCCCTTAGCTGACATCCTGACCTTGGGCCGCACAAAAGAACTGTCCAAAGCCCGAGCCGCTCACATGGAGGCGCCGGTGAAAGCTGAGCTGGTCAACAAGATCCAGGCAAAATCACCAGCAAAATGGAACAAGAAGCCCCCTGGAAATGCGGCAGGCGCAGCAGGGAAGTCGTGTGGATACTGCGGAGGCCCACCACATCAGGCATCGGAGTGCCCAGCTCGAGGGAAGAGGTGTTCAGGATGTGGTCGATTTAATCACTTTGAAAAAGTATGTCGGTCAAAGAAGTTCCGCAAGCCACGGAAAGTGGTGAACGCCATTCCAGAAGGGGACCACAGCCAGAGTGACAAGGATGATGATGAGGAGGAGGAAAGGACTGTGCACAAAGTGCACATGATTGGCACGGCCACTCGACGAGCCAGGAAGCTTCCCCAGTGCTGCATCAGAGTAGCAAACCAAGAGGTCATGGCGGTGGTCGACACAGGAGCGACCATCAACCTCATAAGTGCAGCCTTGTACCGGACAATGACTTGTCCCCCAACACTGAGTCCCTCCCCCATCACCGTATTCGCACATGGTCAGGACACTCCGCTGAGAATCAGAGGGAAATTCAGAACGGCGATCAATCATGGTGACCGGACCGTCACCACTACCATATTTGTGTCGGAGGACGGACAAGGTATGCTACTCGGATGCCGAGCAGCTGAAGATCTTGGAGTAGTCACGTTTGCATTCGGAGTTCACCAAGAATCGGTACAACAGCTCATAGCCGACTTCTCGGATATCTTCAAGGGAATCGGAAAATTCACGGGTCGCCAAATACACCTACATATTGATCAGACTGTCCAACCAGTGGCACTGAGGCATCGCCGCATCGCGTTCCACCTCCGACCCCTGGTAGAAGAAGAACTCAAGAAGTTAGAGGCAGCGGGCATCATAGAAAAAGTGACGGGCCCCACCCCATGGGTATCGCCCATTGTGGTCACCCGAAAGGCGAAACAACCAGGAGCTGTCCGGATATGCGTAGACATGCGTCTTCCCAACGTTGCCATCAAGAGGGAGCGCCACATCACGCCCACTATCGATGACCTCATAGGAGAAATGGCGGGGGCGTGCTGGTTTTCGAAGTTGAATCTCCGATCCGGATACCACCAACTGGTACTTGATGAAGAGTCACAGAATAGAACAACATTCTCGACACATGTGGGACTCTGGAGGTACACCCGACTTAGCTTTGGCGTGTCCAGCGCAGCAGAAGTATTCCAAAATGTGATCCAAGAACTGATTGCCGACATACCAGGTGTAATCAACGTCAGTGATGACATCATGGTACATGCCCGTACTATACCTGAACACAACCAGCGACTGGCACAGGTGTTCCAAAAATTGAGGGAAGCTGGCCTCACCTTACACAGGGAAAAATGCGAATTCCTGAGACAGAAACTAGGATTCTTTGGGTACACGTTCTCAGCTGATGGAGTCAACCCTGATCCAGAGAAGGTGAAGGATGTCAAAGAAGCTGCTCCCCCCACCTCAGTCACCGAAGTCCGCAGTTTCCTGGGAATGGTCAACTACTGTGGGCGATTCATTCGGGATCTTGCTAATCTAACACTCCCACTGAGAGAACTCACGAAAGAGTCCATGCCCTGGACATGGGGACCGGAGCAAGAAAAGGCTTTCAAGGACATTAAAGCAGCTCTCTCAGACAACACCACTCTAGCATTCTTTGACCCCCGGAAGCAGACCCTGGTGGCGGTGGACGCTGGTCCCGCCGGATTAGGGGCGGTACTCATGCAAAAACAGCGAGATGAGATGGACTGGACTCCTGTTGCATTTGCTAGCCGGTCACTCACGGACACTGAACAACGGTACTCCCAGATTGAAAAGGAAGCCATAGCCATACACTGGGGGTGCAGGCACTTCCATCTATACCTGTACGGGAAACCATTCACAGTAGTCACAGATCACAAACCACTAGTCGCCCTTTTCTCGGGGACCTCAAAAAAACCTCCACCTCGCATAGAAAAGTGGATGCTACAGCTTCAAGACTACAACTGGCAGATAGAATACCAACCAGGGTCACGAAATCCGGCGGATTACCTCTCACGACACCAGAGAGCAGCCACCCCGGCGGAAATGGAGGAGGCCGAGGATACGGAAGCCTACGTCAGATGTGTCACTGCGCGGTCATGCCCGTGGCCCCTGTCTATCAGCAACGTTGCAGAGGCTACTCTGAAGGATGACTGCCTGCAACGAGCGAGGAGAGCCCTTCAATGTGGGAACTGGCGTTGGGCCAAAGCGGAATGGAAAATACTGACACCAAACGCCCAACGCATCATGGAAAGCCTATACCACGTGAGAGGAGAACTGAACGAAGACAACTCAGGATGCCTGCTAAGGGGTCACCGGCTGGTGATACCCTCTGCCCTAACTGATCAGGTGGTGCAACTGGCCCATGTCGGTCACCAAGGAATGGTGAAAACTAAAGCAAGGCTGCGGACCAAAGTATGGTTTCCGCTCATGGATGATCTAGTGGAAGCTACTGTAAGATCCTGTGCGGCCTGCCAAGTCAAGGGAGACGCCCCGCGGGAAGCACCAGTCATAGTCGAGCCTCGACCTCAACAACCTTGGGAATGTGTCAGCATGGACTTCGGAAGTCTTCCCGATGGACGCCACACCATGGTTGTAATAGATGATCACTCCAAATATCCAGAGGTAGAAATAATCAATCAATCAATCAAAGACATTTAATGAGCGCACTACTTACCCTTAGGGTTTCAAGGCGCTGGGGGGAGGGGGGTGCCGTTACTGCTCGAACAGCCAGGTCTTCAGCTTCTTCCTGAAGGAGAGGTGGTCTTGGGTCAGGCGCAGGTCGGTCGGGAGGGAGTTCCAGGTCTTGGCGGCCAGGTAGGAGAAGGACCTTCCTCTAACTAATAACTACTACCAGTGCCTCTGAAGTAATACCCAAACTGGAGAAGATCATAGCGGCTCATGGTGTAATGCGAGAGCACAGAACGGACAATGGCCCTCCCTTTCAAGGTCAGGAACTAGCCAGCTACCTGCACGCCCTAGGAACCCGGCACCGCCGCATCACCCCTCGCTGGCCACAAGCAAATGGGGAAGCCGAGCGCTTTATGCGGACCCTCAACAAGGTCATCCGAATAGCACATGACAGGGGCCAGTCGCTGGAGATGGCGATATTCACATTCCTGAGAAGCTATCGACAAACGCCCCACTCCACCACGGGGGTAGCTCCTGCACATGTTCTCATGGGAAGGGTAGTGGCGGACTCCATTCCCCATCATCCCCAGTGGACACCTGCGAAGGCCAATGAAAGCAGGATTAAAGCGAAGCGACAAAAGTCATATGCCCAGGCTAGCCGGAGGAGGAGAGCCGTCCACGCTCGAATCGAACGAGGTGACTTTGTACTGTTGAAGAACAGAGTAACCAGTAGAAAATTTAGACTGACATATGAAAAGAGACCGTGGAAAGTCATCAGCGTAAAGGGCACTCGCATCATCGCCACCCGAGGTCGCGAAGTAGTGACCCGGAATGTGTCCCATTTCAAGCCATTTCATCCGGAGGCGGAGAAGATCACAAGCTCCGAGTGTCCGGCGTCTCAAGTGACTGCGAGTCCAGTGTTTGAGAATACCCAGGGATCTCACAATGATCCTCTAAGAAACACCTCTCCCGCCGAGGCAAGCGAAGGCCCAGATGATGCGGAAAACTCCAGTGTGGCAGCAGAGGGTCTGGAAGGTGATTCTGTCAGCCACAGCCCAGCTCCCCCAGCCGGGGGCGAGGTCCCCAAAACCCGTGGGACTACCACCTA
>NC_141698.1:225516214-225528714 GCF_964263255.1 Lissotriton vulgaris
CTGTTGAGCAGTTTCTATTCCCTGTTTTTGTTCCTCTTCAGTTAAAAGAAGAAAACCAAAAGTTCTTTTCAGAACTACCTCCAATTCTCATCAAAGAGCTATAATCTTAAAAAATGAAGAGTAAGTGAAATATAGTGCATTGATAATTGAAAGGAGAATGAGTAAGAAAGAACAGAAAGGTATGAGAGGTGAAAGGAAGTGAAGTAGGAGGAATGAAAGAAGGTGAGTGTTAGAAAAGAAAGTTATGACACAGTGAATAAACTGGAGTATTTCTGACATATCTGTAAACACAAAAGTAACGCATTGCAGGAGTGCGTCACAAAAGTGACGCAACTCCAGTAATGTGTCCTTTCACATGGAAAAAGCACCATGTGAAAGGTTTGCTGTGAAGCAGGCGCAAGATTTTGGCGCAACTGCATCCTAAAAGTGACGCACTGCGTCATTATTACCAAGCTTTTTGCAAGGAACACCCCCTCTGCATGCATTATACCTGACACTATTTTTTAAAAAGTGACGCATCTAGGTACATGGGTCACTTTTTAAAACTCTGCGCCATATTGTATCTGCATCAGGTATATTGTATGCAGAGGGGCAATCCCGCGCAAAAAGCTTGGTAATAACAACGTACTGAAATCTATGAGATTTCCCTGCGTCACTTTTAGGATGCTATTGCGTCAAAATTTTGCGCCGGCCTCGCATCACTTTTATGTTTACACATATGTCAGAAATACTGACGTATCTGTAGCTCCTTGCAACATGATTCGTCATACATTAAATATGACACATCTGGAATGTCATAAGGACTGTGGACAGAAAAGTGACGCATCACACCAGCAGTGTAATAAAATGTGCCTCGTTGCACTATATTTAAAGGATGCAACAGCATCCTAAAAGTGACGCAGTGAAATCTCAAACATTTCACTGCGTCGCTATTACAAAGCTTTTAGTGGGAGAACACCCCCTCTGCATGCATTATACCTCACGCAGATATAATGTGGCGCTTGATTTTAAAAAGTGACCCATCTACCTAGATACCTCACTTTTTAAATATAACGCAACGCGGCACATTTTTTTACACTACTGGTGCAATGCGTCACTTTTCTGTGCGCACTCCTTATGACATTCCAAGTAACGCATTGCTGGAGTGCGTCACAAAAGTGACGCAACTCCAGTAATGTGTCCTTTCAAATGGGGAAAGCAGCATATGAAAGGTCTTGCCTCAGTCTAACACCTGCTGTAAAGCAGGCACAAGATTTTGACGCAACAGCATCCTAAAACTGACGCAGTGAAATCTGAAAGATTTCACTGCGTCGCTATTACAAAGCTTTTTGCGGGAGAACACCCCCTCTGCATGCATTATACCTGACGCTATTTTTAAAAAGTGACGCATCTAGGTACATGGGTCACTTTTTAAAACTCTGCGCCATATTGTATCTGCAACATGATTCGTCATACATTAAATATGACACATCTGGAATGTCATAAGGAGTGCGCACAGAAAAGTGACGCATAACACCAGCAGTGTAATAAAATGTACCTCGTTGCACTATATTTAAAAAGTGACGCATCTAGATAGATGCGTCACTTTTTAAATATTGCATAACAATGCGCATTTTTTTACACCGCTGGTGCGTCACAAAAATTGACGCACAGGAAGCGCAAAACTAACAGCGCAAGGCCTTCATAAATATAATCCTGGATTTTCCCCGTGCTTCGCCGGTGCGCGTACCATGCGCTTCCCCCGCGCAAAACGAAAAAAAAATTTTAATGCCCTGCAGGACCCTATTTTAGTCCCTACATCAAACCTAGGGGGTCAGAGGGGGTCTACTCTTCCCCCTTATGGTCATTTGCCCCTTTTTTTTTCAAACCCCTTGTGTCTCGATTTTACCGAGACACAAGATGGCGGCCGCTCCGGACTGTTTAGAATGTTTACAGACAACTGAGAGCCAATCAGCTTCCTGCGCGCAAGTCGCGTGTCGCGCCGGGAGCGCTCACGGGTGCGCGCACGGGAGAGCGCCTATAGATATATATATTTTTTTGAACCTAAATTACTCAAAATCCACTGGAGCACATATCTTGAGACATAGCAAAGGCACATCGGGCTACCAGTCCCTACAATTTTGCCAAGTTTGGTGGAAATCCATTCAGCCGTTCGGGCTAAAAGTGAAATCGACCGCCCTATGGAAATTAACATGGGGAAAACGCGTTTTGGGACCCCCCTTTTATCTCGGCCCCCGCTTGACGAATCCCCCCCAAACTTTCAGGGAAGGACCGGACCGCCATGAGACCATTTTCCTGAAAATTTCAGGCAGATTCGTCAACCGGCGCCAAAGTTATTCAAAATAGAATGTTGAGATTTAACATTGAAAATTATCCTAACTATAACTACCTACTGGCGACTGCCAGTAGGTAATATATGTATGTATATATATATATATGTATATATATATGTGTATATGTGTATATATATGTATATATATATATGTGTATATATATATATGTATATGTGTGTATATATATATGTATATATGTATATGTATATATGTATATATATGTATATATATGTATATGTATATTTATATGTATATGTATATATATATATATATTCAATGAAAAAACCATAGGTTATAGACCATATATAGTTAGGGATTTGCATTTACAAAACCTTATTTTACTCGCATAAAACCATTGAAATTCCATATATAGTTAGTTGCGCTAACTATATATCGCGCACCCGCAATCCACTGCTGATGATGTCACATATTACATCATTCATGACATGGTCAGTGACATCACTGATGACATCACTGATGACAACATCCAGTGACTGTATGTTTCTGTGAAGTTAAAATATGTCTTACATATTGAAGAATGAGTGGATGTATAAGTGTCTGGATGAAGGATTTAGTAGGTGCATGACTGACTGTATGAGTGAGTGATTAAATGTGTCTCACTGAGTGCATGGGTTAGTGACTAAACTGTCTTAATTTGTGCATCATTATGTCTGTTGTTCTGTAAACTGCTGCATGTGTTGATCAGTAGCTATATGAGTAACTATATGGATTATTGATTGGTTGCCCAAGTATTTGTATGGGAGACTGAGTGTGTGTGTGGGTGGCTGGGAGGTGTATGACTCTGTGCATAGATGTGTGAGCAGTTGATACACTAGATGTATGGGTTCAAAAGTGCATGTGGAAACAGCTGTATGGGCGGTTGACTGTGTGCATGAGTGTATTGGTGAGTGAATGGATATCTCAGTGCTACATGTCAAAGTAAGTACATATTTAAAACACAGTACATGTGAGAGTTGACATATATAAATAACTGTGCATAAGAGCCAGTGAATGTGTGAGTGGCTGTATTGATCATTGTGAACTTGTATCAGGGATTGTATAAGAGAGTAAATATGTGTTAGTATATGTTTGAATAAGTAAGGTGTGTATAACTGTATAGTTGAGGAATTGGAGGTGTGATTGATTCTTTGCATGACTGTCTAGGTGTATGAGTAACTCCATGGATGAGTGACAATCTGTGAGTGTCTGTTTTCACTGAGTGTATCTAAGGTTATATCAGAGTCTGTAGAGGTTCATCGTATTAACACATGAATGATGTCATCTGTGATGTTGTCAGGGATGTCATTTGAGTTGTCATCAGTGATGTCATCAGGGATGTCACTGACCATGTCATGAATGATGTAATATGTGACATCATCAGCAGTGGATTGCGGGTGCGCGATATATAGTTAGCGCAACTAACTATATATGGAATTTCAATGGTTTTATGCGAGTAAAATAAGGTTTTGTAAATGCAAATCCCTAACTATATATGGTCTATAACCTATGGTTTTTTCATTGAATTTCAATGGTTTTTTAAATGCAAATTTCTAACTATATATGGTCTATAACCTATGGTTTTTTCTGTGAATTTCATTGGTTTTTTAAAAGCTAACATCTGTAGCTGTAAAATGTATTCTTCTTTAAATCCCAAAATATATTTAGATGTTTATTGATAATTTTTTTTTAAATATTTTTTTTCTTCGCTTCTAGTTCGCGAACCGGGAAGCTTTCCGTTAGCTCATCTTGATGCCGCGATCTAGTCCGCGAACCGGTCAACGTTACGTTAGCGGAACTGTGACGCGTCGCGGAAGCGCGACGTATCACGTTATCGCGTAATGCGTCTAATGACGCGCCGCGTTAGCGCTCCCGGAAGTGCTCCGGACCGCGAACCGGAAGCGATCTGGGACGCGGCGCGCGCCGCGTAACGTAAGCGGAACAGGTCATGTGACTTGTTTATCAAACTTTTCATTGGTTCATTTCACTTTTGGTTTCCAAATGATGTATGACTAGGTCATGTGACCTAAAAATAACACTTTTCATTGGTTCAGAACTTTTGCTTTCCCCAAATCATGTAAACCCCTCCTTATTTCCTCACTCTGACTTTCATCTTGGTGAGAGAAAGACCATTTAGCTAGAATTGAACAATGGCTTCTGTACTTGCTGCAGCTGGTGGAACCCCACCACCACCTCCACCTCCTCATAAGAAGAGAGGACCACCTAGTCAATTTATCACTAACAGAGAGGAGGAAGAGGAGGAAGAAGAAGAAGAGGACAGAGAGGAACAACAATTTGTCCAAGAGTTGCCCCGGGTTTCAAAGCGAAAAACAAGTTTCATCTGGCAGTTTTTCTCCATCCCTCCTGGATCAAAGAAGGTGAATGCTAAATATGCCACCTGCCTCATCTGTGATTACAGATTGTCGAGAGGCACAGATAAGAAATACAGTATGGGCAACTATACGATGCATCGACACATGAGCAGGTGGCATCCCTTAAACTACAGCCGGGCTGAGTTAAGGGATCTTCAAGACAATCCCACGACAACTCCTGTGGCCAGATCTACCTCCACAATGTCTTTGACGGGAAGAGAGGCACAAGAAACTGTGCCAAACATTCAACCCAACTTCCAGCATATGAAGTTAACTTGTATATACTGTGGTGGTATGCTGTCGTATGGCAACATGAGCGTCAACCTGATGAACATGGCGTTCGAAAATCATAAATGCCCTAATGCACCCAAGAAGTAATTTTTTTTTTTTGCTCCAGTTGAGCCGTTTTCAATGCCTGTTTTTTGTTGTCTCCCCTCCATAAAAAACACAAAAAAAACATAAAACAGTTCTAAAAATACAAAAAAATAAAAAAATGTTCAAAAAAATAAAAAAATAAATAAAACAACAAAAACAAAAAAAAACAGTTCTTTTCAGAACTACCTCCCCTTTCAAACAAAATTGCTAGAATGTTTATCACTCTGGCAAGCTCTATTTCTTTTGGTTCGCTTCAAGTTCGCTGACCGGTTCGCGAACTTTAAGCGAACTAAAAAAATATTTTTTAAAACAGAGAATAATGTAAAAAGAAAGACAGCTATAGAGAGTAAATGAGAGATACTGTCAATGACATCATCAGCAGTGCATTGCGGGTAAAAAGAGTAGAAAACATTTACCTTATAATTCTTGTTACCTTTTTTAAATATTTTTTCATACTTTCAATCTGTAAAACAAAGAACAAACATTTCCAAAAATATTAAAACATGTATTTAAAAATTAGAAAAGACAAGGGAAAAGGTTCAAAAACAAACAGTTTTTCAACAACTTTGACATTTACAGAAGTCTCTGCTTCTCTACGTCCCCTACACAATCCTAAAGATATATATTCTAAAGAAACTGTATCTTGATGTTGATGAACTGAGGCCTATTTTGGAACATGATGTTTTTCTTGCACTGCTAATGTCTCACAATAGTGATGCAATAGCAGCGCAAAAAAGATGTAAAGCCATCATAAAATTGTGTCTAACATTGTAAATGCTTGATTTAGGATGCAAATAAGATGTGTGCTTTCAAGAGCTTTCTTTGAGGTGAGGCCTCTTTTCTTTTTTTTAAAAAAACACTACCCAGAAGTACAGCACTGAAAGCATTAAAATTGATATTTACAGAACTCAGCTTACCCATATGTACCTCACATTTCTAAATGTATATCATAAGTAAGTGGGAGCGTATTTACAAGACACTTGCCCCAAGAGGAACACTTTCCATTTAAAAAGGGAAAAATAACATCGCAGAAAAGTCAGCAATATTCATGCACTTTCCAGCAAATGCTCTTAGCCATGTTATCCACTTCCTATTAAATAACATGGCTAAGAACTGCTCAGGGCCCCATGAGGAACGCTTTCCATTTAAAAAGGGAAAAATAACATCAAAGACACTAAAATGCCTTCTAAATATGACCCCAAACAACCTATGAAGCTCTAACAGTACATATCCTGAAATGTAATTGATTTCAAAATTCGTTTTTAAACACAGCATATAAATCAATTGTATACCTGCATTCATGAAGAAATGACTAAAAATGTCCTTGAGACACATGAAAGTGTTTTCTGCAATTCACTAGCACCATTTTTGGGACACTATTAACATGGCTAGGTAACTCCCATAATCAAAATCTAAATTTGCCAAGCACAAGTGGGAGCGTATTTACAAGACACTTGCCCCATGAGGAACACTTTACATTTTAAAAGGAAAACATAACATCTTAGACACTCAAATACCTTATAAATATGGCTCAAAACAACCTATGAAGCTCTAGCAGTACCTATCCAGAAATGAAATTGATTTCTTAAATCGTTTTTAAAAGCAACATCTCTGTTTCAGCTTACATAACAGACCATAAAATGGTCTCCATGTACCACAATAACTTGTTACTGCATGCCAGAATGTTACACCAAATATGCAATTACAATTTCTCTATGAAACTAATTCTATTAGTATATCACTAGAGACAAAACCACATTTTAAAAACACAGCTTTCTTCATCATTTTCTCCTTAAATCATACTATTCTCTATCTAAATTAAATAAATCTTTTCTCACCTTAGCAAATATTTTTTGAGTTTTGAAAACAGTCTAAGAAATACACCAAATTGTCTTCAGCAGAAGAAAAAGGATGCACTCCAAAGGCTGCAGCTATTGAAAGCACAGAAATACAGATATTCTTTTCACATATCTCTCATATTAGCCAATCATACCTCTTCCCTCACTTTTTTCAAATCAAAACCCTTCCCCCCTCTGCCCTGTCTGCCTTGTTTCCATAGCAACCACCTCCTGGAAGACCTCTCATGTTTGCAAATTCACACAACAATGTTTCAATTGAACTCTGAACTCTCAGTGCACCTGCGTATCCAGTGCAATCTTTCATTAAATGTTTCTTCCTTGACCATTCAAATTACATCTTTCAAAGAACACATCCATGCACCCTAACTTTCTGTTTTCAGAAATGGAAATGCACCAATCACTGCTAATGAATCATTAGCATTGTAAATCCACAGTTTTTTTTCTTTAGAAACTCCTACTGTTTCAACTGCCCTTTCATTACCACACTTCATCTGACTGCAGAACAACCTTCTCCCACCATGTTTAAGGTCTGGATTGTTGGACATAGTTACATCCACTGGGCTCAAAGGTATGCTGAGAGCAGAAATTTACCTAACCTCAATTTACAAGATGTGGAAATTAAGTGGTTGGGCCAAAGAGAATTAAAATGTCACCAATTGATACCATTGGTGAAAACCTTTATGCATTTGCCAAAACCTGACCTGTTAATAGTGCACTGTGGAGGTAATGATTTGGGCACTTTGACAGGGGTAGGTCTGGAAATGCTTTTAAAGGACACCTTTGAGCAATTAATGGCACTTTTTCCTCAAACTGCCTTGGTATATTCCAATATATGCCAAAGACAGAAATGGAGGTGGTCCAACCAATTTTGTCCACAAATTGAGAAAGCGAGGAAGCATGTAAACAAATCTGTTTCAGCTTACATGAGAGACCATGGAATGGGCTCTCTGTACAACAATAACTTGCGTTACTACATGCAAGATATCTACAGAGGAGATGGAGTTCACTTCTCAGATGAGGGCAACAGAATTTTCATTCTGAATTTAAGACTGTGCATTGGTACCTACTTATAAGTACCTAAATGTACCATAAACCCAAAAGCTCTTCTCAGAGCTACCCTACATCTGATCACTCACAATTATTATTTTTCTCTAACTTTTTTCACTAATTTTCCACAAAATTCGCTCCCCGGAGCGCTACCCGGTTCGCTAACCGAAAGCTAACCTCGCGGAATTTTTTTAAAAAAAGTTTTTTTTTCCGCACATATAAGCCTCCTCAGCCACGCTCAGAAAACCTAGGGGGTCAAGATAAGTCTACCATGACCCCTTCTACCCATTCTAAACATTATTTGCCCTCCATCTTGTATCTTACTGCGACCGAAACACAAAATGGTGGACTCCCGTGACGCTTAAGGTTCGCTAACCGGGCCGCTTCCCGGAAAGCGGTCCTAAAAAAAGGCGGGAAAGTAATTTACAGAAAAACGACTAGAGACACTCTCACCAAATATAGATTAGCTCATACTACATAACAATCCCTTCCATTCTCACAAATTTCATTGAAATTCCATTTAGCCATTTAGCCTGTAGACCTCTCCAAATACCGTGAGGTAAATTACTTCACAAAACACATCTGAATTGTTGGAATTGACAACCAATGAAAATGTTACTTTCCTTTTCTACTTTTATTACCTGACATTTGATTGGTTATATACCTGTATATATATAAAGGGAGAGAAGGAAACACAGCCATTTTGACTACTACTTGTTGTTGTATATATCATTTAGAATATCACTAATAACATCAACTTGTTTCTAAAGGTAAGTTGTTATTTTTAAAACTGAAGTATATTGTGCACTATAAGTAAATATGGTAAACTTTTTCAGATAGTTATATACTATCCCTCTGTAAGAGTTAGACATTGAGAAAGGCTTCTTTATTATAATTATGGACTGATTTAGGTTTCTGTGGTATAATTATGAATTTACTTAGGCTTCTTCACAGGCACTTTTTAATAGTACTACTTCACGCCTGAAACCATACAGTGCCCATAGATTACTTCTCTGTTATAAACTCACAAGTGCCTGTCTGAACTTAAACCCAACAGTGCCCTATCTCTACTGATATATTTATTTTTTATGCAAATTACAGCAATAAAATGGAAGGTGAGCAGAATGTTTCCTTCGAAATTGTTCTGGAGACCAACACAGAAAAAGTTATTGCGGACAATGATGACTCAGATTTCATGGATGAATCACGGGACCATGAATTAGTTCAATGTGTAGAATCAGTGGATCATTTACTTCATTATGATGACGGTCAAATGTTTGAACTTATGTTCACTGAACAAGAACACATATCAGACAGTGAAATGCTAGACGTTGTATTAAATTTCGAAAAACAATCCGAAAAATAAAATTGTATGTAATATTAAAAAATTGTTTGAGTCTTTAATCATTTTTATATGTAATTCATAAACTAGTTAAATGTTAGAAATGTTATTAAATTTTGAAACACAATCACAACAATAAAAAATTGCTTAAAAAATAAAAAAATTAAAAAATAATCAACAAAACCAACAAATAATTAACATACAGTATTAGAAAAGTCTTTCATTCTTTTATCCATAAAGTTCGCTGCCCAGAACGCTTTCCGGTTCGCGAACTTGGCGCTTACCACGCAAAAAAAAAATTTTTTTTTTTTTTTTTTTGGACCCTCCTAGGCCCTTTTAAAACCTCCACATAAAACCTAGGGGGTCAACGAGGATCTACTATGCCCCCTTATGGTAATTTCCCCCTTTGTTTTGGCCTCCTCTTGTCTCTCGATCCTACCGAGAGACAAGATGGCGGCCGCTCCGGACTGTTTAGAATGTTGACAGACACCGGAGGGCCAATCAGCTTCGCATCGCAAAGTTCCGATACGCGAAAGGTTCGCTAACCGGATCGCTGCCCGGAGCGCTGTTACAGATATATATCTTGATTTAAACGTTCATTTCTCAAAATCCACTGAAGCACATATATTGAGACCTAGCAAAGGCACATCGGGCTAACAGTCCCTACAATTTTGCCAAGTTTCGTGAAAATCCATTCAGCCGTTCGGGCTAAAAGTGAGTCCAACCGCCCTATGGAAAACTCAATGCAAAAAACGCGTTTTGGGACCCCCCTTTTTTCTCAGCCCCCCCTTGACGAAACCCCACCAAATTTTCAGGGGCTGCTCAGAAACAAAATGTGCCATTTTCCTGAAAATTTCAGCCAATTCCGTCCACAAACGCAAAAGTTATTAGGCATAGAATTTTCAGAAATCCCATAGGGAAAAAATCCTAACTATATATACCTACTGGCGACCGCCAGTAGGTAATATATGTATATATGTATATATATATGTATATATGTATATGTATATGTATATATGTATATGTATATATGTATATGTATATATGTATATATATATATGTGTATATATATGTATATGTATATATGTATTACCTACTGGCGGTCGCCAGTAGGTAGTTATAGTTAGGATAATTTTCAATGTTAAATCTCAACATTCTATTTTGAATAACTTTGGCGCCGGTTGACGAATCTGCCTGAAATTTTCAGGAAAATGGTCTCATGGCGGTCCGGTCCTTCCCTGAAAGTTTGGGGGGGATTCGTCAAGCGGGGGCCGAGATAAAAGGGGGGTCCCAAAACGCGTTTTCCCCATGTTAATTTCCATAGGGCGGTCGATTTCACTTTTAGCCCGAACGGCTGAATGGATTTCCACCAAACTTGGCAAAATTGTAGGGACTGGTAGCCCGATGTGCCTTTGCTATGTCTCAAGATATGTGCTCCAGTGGATTTTAAGTAATTAAGGTTCAAAAAAATATATATATCTATAGCCGCGCTCCCGTGCGCGCACGGGAGTGCGCTCCAGGCGCGACACGCGACTTGCGCGCAGGAAGCTGATTGGATCTCAGTTGTCTGTAAACATTCTAAACAGTGCGGAGCGGCCGCCATCTTGTGTCTCGGTAAAATCGAGACAGAAGGGGTTTGAAAAAAAAAGGGGCAAATGACCATAAGGGGGAAGAGTAGACCCCCTCTGACCCCCTAGGTTTGATGTAGGGACTAAAATAGGGTCCTGCAGGGCATTAAAATTTTTTTTTCGTTTTGCGCGGGAATATGCGCTCTCCCGTGCGCGCACGGGAGAGCGCTCCAGGCGCGACGAGCGACTTGCGCGCAGGAAGCTGATTGGATCATAAGGGGGAAGAGTAGACCCCCTCTGACCCCCTAAATCCAGGACTATATTTATGAAGGCCTTGCGCTGTTAGTTTTGCGCTTCCTGTGCGTCAATTTTTGTGACGCACCAGCGGTGTAAAAAAATGCGCATTGTTATGCAATATTCAAAAAGTGACGCATCTATCTAGATGCGTCACTTTTTAAATATAGTGCAACGAGGTACATTTTATTACACTGCTGGTGTTATGCGTCACTTTTCTGTGCGCACTCCTTATGACGTTCCAGATGTGTCATATTTAATGTATGACGAATCATGTTGCAGATACAATATGGCGCAGAGTTTTAAAAAGTGACCCATGTACCTAGATGCGTCACTTTTTAAAATAGCGTCAGGTATAATGTATGCAGAGGGGGTGTTCCCCCACAAAAAGCTTTGTAATAGCGACGCAGTGAAATGTTTGAGATTTCACTGCGTCACTTTTAGGATGCTGTTGCATCCTTTAAATATAGTGCAACGAGGCACATTTTATTACACTGTTGGTGTGATGCGTCACTTTTCTGTACACAGTCCTTATGACATTCCAGATGTGTCATATTTAATGTATGACGAATCATGTTGCAAGGAGTTACAGATACGTCAGTATTTCTGACATATGTGTAAACATAAAAGTGATGCGAGGCCGGCGCAAAATTTTGACGCAATAGCATCCAAAAAATGACGCAGGGAAATCTCATAGATTTCAGTACGTTGTTATTACCAAGCTTTTTGCGAGGGATTGCCCCCTCTGCATACATTATACCTGATGCAGATACAATATGGCGCAGAGTTTTAAAAAGTGACCCATGTACCTAGATGCGTCACTTTTTAAAAAATAGTGTCAGGTATAATGCATGCAGAGGGGGTGTTCCTTGCAAAAAGCTTGCTAATAATGACGCAGTGCGTCACTTTTAGGATGCAGTTGCGCCAAAATCTTGCGCCTGCTTCTCAGCAAACCTTTCACATGGTGCTTTTTCCATGTGAAAGGACACATTACTGGAGTTGCGTCACTTTTGTGACGCACTCCTGCAATGCGTTACTTTTGTGTTTAGAGATATGTCAGAAATACTGACATATCTGTAACTCCTTGCGAATTGATTAGTCATATATTAAATATGACATATGTGGAATGTCATAAGGAGTGCGTCCAGATAAGTGACGCATCGCTATTTTCACGTAGCGATGCGTCACTTTTCAGAAATGAGGCCTCCAGTTTATTCACTGTGTCATAAATTTCTTTTCTAACACTCACCTTCTTTCAGTCCTCCTACTTCACTTCCTTTCACCTCTCATACCTTTCTGTTCTTTCTTACTCA